>NC_056726.1:1952756138-1952956138 GCF_019279795.1 Protopterus annectens
ACAAATAGCCCATTTTCAGTAGAAGCCTAGGGAGAAAAGCTCCACATAAAGGTACAAACACAACAAAAGCAATTACAGAGATAATTACAATATTTGCTGGTATTAACAACATTGTACAAGTTACAAGGTACAAAAACAACAAAAGCAATTACAGAGATAATTATAATATATGCTAATATTAACAACATTGTGCAAGTTACAAATATTTAAAGGTAATCATTTCTAATGCAGGTAATATAAGATATAATTATATTCTTATAGTAAATAGAGTGTTCAGCATAAACTGTAGTTACTTACTAGAGCTGATTGAGGGGAAGTTAGTAGGGGTTAAGCTAAAGGACAGGAAAAGCTGTGCAGAGTGAAAGCCAAAGTAAGGGATATTGGTCAACTAAGGGGCAGTTTATATGGGGAAGGACAGTTTATGGGAGGGTGTACAGTGACAGGACTGGAGTGTTTTTAAGTATTCCTTTGTAGCTAATTTGAATTCTTCAGGTAGCATTATTTGTCTGATTTGGAATGGAAGCTTGTTCCAGGCAATGGTAGGATGATAACTATAAAGGTTACTACCCATTTTTGTCCTAGGTATGTGGATAAATAGTAAGTCTTGGTCAGAGCTGCGAAGTGATCGATTGGGGGAGTAGTGGCATATACAGGAGGATAGGCTAGGGCAGTAGAAATGTTGATATAATATAGAATGTATAATCTGGAACTGAGAGAGAAGAAGCATATTGGGTAGTTCCAGCCAGTTTTAGTGTTTAAGTGAGATACAGTTGGTGAGTTTTATAAGTATATTGGGCAGAGAATCTAGCTATCTTGTTATAAGTTGAGTTAAGTTTTGCTAGAAGTGTGGTGTTGTGGTTTGTAAGTCTTTGAGAGCCATAGAGAAGACTGGGTAATAGGTAGGTATGAGATAGGGTTACTTTAGATTTGTTGGTGAGGAACTTTCTATTTCTATAAAGGAAATCTAATTTTTTTTCTCAGATTTTTTTTGTATTTTTCAAATACATTTGAATGAATTCCATAGTATTTATACATAGCATCTTATATAACTATGTACACTATTTACATTAGCCTAACACTATAGCAGATCTTAATGTATACAGTTATTTTATATGTATGTCCAATCCATTATCAGAGTGTCTAATCAATTATTGTATAGTGTTAATCAACAATAAGACCTTTCCCCAAGGGTTCTTGATAAATGGCTTTGGATAAATTCTTAGTTCTTTAATTTTAATTTCCAATAATGCTGTGGTCTTCAGGAGGCTGTAGAAGTCTTCCAAAGTTGGTATTGTGTTTGTATTCCATCTTCTTGTTATACACTTCCTTGAAATTGCAAGTATAGTCCATACTAGATGCATATTTGACTTATTGAAATGAGGACCTTTGTTCACATTTAATACAAGAGCTTTAGTTAAATAAAATGATTTATTAAATAAAGCTTGTAGAAAGTTATTAATACCATTCCAAAATGGCTTAATTTTAACACAATCAAAGAAAATGTTGTTCCAATCTGCATTGTGTACTCACTCACATCTCCAACATATTAATTTTATGGAAGAACTAATTTTACTGATTCTATCTGGGGTTAAGAATGCTCTGTGTAAGCATTTCCAATTAAAAACTGTCCATTATTGTGTAATGGATGTATATTATATCGATAATAAGACATTTGTTTTAATATATTCAGTTAACTGTATTGAGTGTCCTTTTGTTATATATATGTTTCCAATATGAGGTTTTGGGCATTGTTTTATAGTTTATCAATATTTTGTAAATTTTTGAAATACTGTTTCCCATGTCAAAGTCATTTATATGATTTCATATATGTATTTCATAAATGTAGGTATTTCTTTAAATGAAGAATTGTTAATTATTCTACTTAAATCTTGCAAATATGACAAAATACTTTGTAAAGTTAGCCAATCATGTTGTGGAATTTTGTATGTTGTTTTTATTACTTGCATATCTAAAACTTTTATTTCTTTGATACAATGGAGCCAAAAAAAAGATCCTTTCTGTTCCCAGGAATTAATAATTTCTCTTTATATTTTATGTGGAAAGTTCTTTGTGACTATAAATGGTGTTGAAAGATCAAACCAGATTTTTAAATCTATATTTGCATTAATAATTTTCCTAAATGAGTCAATGTAATAATCATACGAGTTTTAGTGGGTTTAGTTATGTTATATTGCATACTAACAAATAATATGTGCCATGGCAAATTGTTTTTATCTGTTATTTGAAATTTTTCTAAATAAAATTAATTTATTGATATTACAGTTAGTAATTCTTACCAATTTGCAGAGTAATTTAGACTTATCCAGTCTGAGATTATTTTAGATATTGATGCTTTTATATATGTTTCTATATCAGGAAAGTTTAATCATCCATGTTTCCATGGTCTGATATGCTGTATTAAAGCTATTCTGTTTCTTTTGGTAAACCATAAAAATGTTATTAGGCATGAATTTGTTTCTTTAAGTATATTCCTTTCTGGTAACAGTTGTATTGCCAAGGCTATATATAGGATCTTGGGAAGTAAAACCATTTTTATTAACTGTAGTCTATCCTCAAATATTAATATTATTTTGTTCCATTTTTTTCCACATATATATTAATTGTATTGATGATATTATTGTAGTTTTTAGAGACTAATTAATTATTATCCTTGCATAACTCAATTCCTAGATATTTTAAGGTAGATTCTTGTTTCCCTATGATGTGATTCCCCTTAGTCTGCAGTTCTTTTTTTTTATTTAAAAATAAAAATGTAGATTTTGATTTATTGGAATGGAGTCCTGAAGTCATTTGAAATTTGTCAATTAATATATCTACTTCTTCTAATGTCTCTTTTGTATTAGATACTGTTAGTAATATGTCATCAGCAAATACCATTACTTTAAAATTGTATTGTTCATAAACATCTAGTCCTTTCATTTTTATATTGAATCTTTCAATATTTCAATAGCTAGAGCAAATAGAATTGATGACATGGGACATCCTTGTTTATTGCTTTTTGTTATATGTAAAGATTCAGAGGTAAAAGGACCTAACTTGACATACCCTAAACTTTTTGTATATATATATATATATTCTTTAGGAGATGAACAAAGGATGCAGGAAATTCAAATAGCATTAGGATTTTGAATAAATAGTCCCAATTTAGGGAATCAAATGCCTTCTCTATATCTAAGCCAATTATAAGAATTTCTTTTTTTTTCTTTATTACCACAATGTATAAGAGAAATTATCCTTTTAATATTGTCATGTGTGTGTCTATGATATACAATTCCAGTTTGATCATTATTTATTGTTTTGGATAGTTGTATTTTCATTCTGTTAGTTAATATTGTCATAAATATCTTATAGTCATTATTTAATAATGATATAGGTCTATATGAGGTACAGAGGTTTGGAGATTTGTTTTCTTTTAGGACTGGTGTGATTAATGAATATCTCCAAGAGGGTGGTATTAAAGCTTGTGACTGAATCAACCCTATCTAACATGCTTAACTCCCAACTACCTGTGGATATCGAATGGGTGGCAACCAAAGCCCAAATTAGGGGAATACTTATTAAAAAAGCATCCTACTTTAAAAAATCATCTTAAAGATGAACAGGATTAGAAGCCAAAATTCAAAAGCTTGAGAATGACCTATTAACAAATTATAAAATTCAAAATGAATCTGAAATCCTGAAATTTCAAAAAGACCTATACCTATTACATAACAGCAAACTATCCTTTTATGAAACCAAAATGCTAGCCAACTATGCTAATGAAATGCAAATACCATCTCGAGTACTGCCAGAATCATAACCCAAACTAAACCTTCCTCCCAAATATCAGAAATACTTTATGAAAACATACATTACACGAATATTGAAGATATTAATAAAATCTTCAAACGAATATATTCGCAGACCTATGGAGACCAAATATTAATAGCCTCAAAAGAAGAAAGAGCAAGTTTCCTTCAAAGACTCACTTTCCTGAAACTAGATTCAAAACAACAAGAAAGGTTAACTGAACCTCTCTCTCTATCAGTGAAATAACTGCAACAATTCATCAAATGAAATCACATAAAGCCCCAGGCCCAGACGGTATCACAGTTGAATTCTACAAAACCTTCTCCCCTATCTTAGCTCAAATTCTATTCCATATACTGAACTATATAATAAACAATAAAATTAATGACCTACACTTTAATGCATCTAAAACTATTTTTATACTCAAAGATCAAGCTGACCCAAAAACCCCAGATCGCTATAGACCCATCTCACTATTAAACATTGACACCAAAATACTAACATCCATACTTGCAAACAGACTGAAAAAATTACTAGATAAAATTATCTCCCCCGCACAATCTGGTTTTACAACACTCAGACAAACAAGTGATAATACACTAACTCTTAATACTCTAATATCCCATACTAATCATTCTAATCTAAACATATACGCTCTAATTATTGATGCTCATAAAGCCTTTGATAGAGTAAATATAGAATTTCTACTTCAAACATTACCCTATTTTAATATTCCACAAAAAATTATCCAGGTCCTGCAAATTATATACAATAAGCTTTATACATCTTTATATATCAACAAACCTTGGTCTAACAGAATTTCAATTAAAAATGGAACCCGTTAAGGATGCCCTCTATCTCCTATACTCTTTAACTTATATCTTGAACCACTCTTCTTAAATATTAAACAAAATCTTTACCATAACCCCCCAATAATATTTAACACCAAAATCTTCTTCTCAGCCTTTGCAGATGATTTGAATATCTATTGTACCACACCAATCTCAGATGTAAACAAAATATTATCTGCTATAGAACACTTCTCAAAGATATCAAACTACAAATTAAAGCTAAAAAAAACTAGCATGTTTTCTTTAAAAACCCCTAAACCATTCTCGCTCCTACCTCTAATAGGAAAAATAAAAACAAAAGAGGTACTCGACTATTTAGGCATCACTTTCTCAACAAACAATAAAGATTTTTACTCAAATAATATAACTCAAAAATGGCAGAATATTATTTTAGACCTTAACAGATGGAAAAATCTAAAACTACCTTTCCTGGCAAAAGTCTCAGTACTTAAATTGAATGTATTACCCAGATTACTTTATATATTCATGACTACTCAATTAAACATACCTAATAGATTTTTTAGATAAACTCACACTTTGCTCGCAAAATTTATATGGGAACCAAAAAAACCCAGAATCTCATATACCAAACTTTCGACCCCAAAAAGCAAAGGTGGTCTAGACCTTTCCAATTTCGAGACGAATTACCTAATTATGAACGCTAATAGAGTACTGTGAATAGCTGAATACAACCCAAAGAATAAAGATTGGTCCCCGATGTGGATAATAATATAACAAAGACATATCAAAAGCTTCGATATCAACCCCAAAGCCTTACCATTTCTAAATACAAGTTTAATGAAACCGTGCAAAATATTAGAACCCCTTAAACACTCTATCTCACTAACTCAAAAACTCTTTAAGCATCTAAATCTGACACAAGCTATGATGATGCTACAACCCTTACACAAAAATCCCAACCTTAAAATAAACAATTAGACCCTAAACCTGAATCCCTTTCCTAAATTAATTAATATAACCATCCAAGATATTTACCCATACATAAACGGTTCTATACAAGAAATGAGGAATCCCCAAATCATATCTAGTGATTTTAAGGCAAATTAAAGAATTATGTACCAGCTATTTACAAAACTATAACATAAGCAGCAATGATATAATAACCTGTAATTCACTATGGAAGACCATCCTCTCAACTAAAAAATATATCACTAATACATATAAATTAATCAAAGACACTAAATTCGAAAAAGATTTACTTGTCTCAGACTATTAGAGAAAGAACAATCCATCCATCAATAACCTTCAACTAAACCAAGCTATCAACTTAACAAATAAATCCATACTCCTTAAGAAACTGGCATTTACCCAACTTATAATCTATAACAATGCATATTTCATACCCGCTATCTTACATAAATTTAACTCTATGAAATCCCCTCTTTGTCCACACTGTAAAATTCAAATGGCTGATATACTCCATTTATTCTGGAGCTGTAAATGTGTATTTAAACTTTGGAACTCCCTTAAATTCCAAATACAAAAAATGGGCTATCAAACATCCACACTCACCTGGGAATTCACTCTTCTACATATCCTACCAAATAACATCTCTAAAACTCAAGCAATTACTATGATCAATATTTTTCTCTTACTGAGACTCTATATAGAAACCAATTGGCTTAACCTAACTAACATATCCTGGGAAAATTTTAAATTAATGGCAACCAAACATTTTTAGCCCATAAAATTTTAATTGATAAGGGGAATAAAAATATCAAACACAGGAAATTATGGGAACAAATCTTCAATATCATTCTTGCCTAGCTCATAACAATGTATCAGACTTAACTACAAATAAGAGGTCCCATATTGAGCTATATTCATAGCTCAAGAAATTTTCTTTTTTTTCTTCTCCCTCCTTTTTCTAAGGTATACTCATAATCACAACAACTCTCACTGAACTGTAACAATTTCTCTCTCAAATATTGAAAGCATCTATGTATATAGTGTAAATAGTATTGATTGATTGTTTTATTTCTTTTTGTACTACCAGCAATGTATATCAACTGCTTACTGTGAAGAGGTCTTCCCTCTATCTGTTCTATTATGTTTGCTATTTTATATAAATGAATAAATAAAAAATATTGAAAAAAAAAGCTTGTGACTGAATTTCTAACAGAGTTTTATGGAAGAGGGATAGTACCTTTGAAGGAAAACATTTATATATTTCCATAATGATGCCATCTCTACCTGGAGCTTTATTATTTTTACCCTCATTTATTGTATCTGTAATTTGTTTGTAGGATATAGGTGCTTGCAGACCTAGTTTTAATTTTTCTGGGTTTTTTTTATATTACAGCATTTTTTCATCTAGATTTAATTGATCGATATGTATATTTTCTTTTTGGAAATGTTCCATACAGTGATTTCTATAGGCATCAAGAATGTGACCTATATCCAAGACATTTTCCACTTTCTTTTCATGGAAAATGCTTTTAATGTTATTAGCTTTTGATTGTATTTGTATTTTTGTGGATAAATTATATAGATATTTGGGAGAAGTGGCCAAAATATTAATTTTTTAGTTTTTCTAAAGCTAAATTAGTTTTATGTGTTAGACTTTCATTGTATTTATTGTTTAATACTTCTACTTTCTTTTTCATCTCCAAATGATTTTGATTTTTTTCAGCTTTTACTGACAAAAGTTTGGATTGTAGATCTAATAATTCAGAATCCCATTCTCTGATTTTTGTAATACCAAGTTAGGGTTTTACCATATATGTAAGCTTTTAATGAATCCCATATCATTATTTTATTTATCTCTGTGGTATAATTAATATCTAAGAAGAACTGTAATTCAGATAATAATCAGGGTTTGAACATTTTAGTTTTAGTTATATATACTGGAATTCTGGAGTCAAAGATTAATGGTTCGTACCCATTCTGAAGTTTTAGTATCAATGAATTGTGGTCTGAAAAGGGGCAGGGAGTGATCGAGAAATTAATGATTTTAGAGTGCAAGTCATAGGCAGCAAATATTTTATCTATTCTAGTTTTGGTACCATATCTGTGATCTTGATGGGAAAACAACAAAGATTTATCTTCTTTAAATCTGAAAGCATCTACAAGATGAAATGATTCTACCCACTTGATTAAAGCTTTTGATACAGCAGATGTGTACAGCGGTCTTTTATTTGTAGTTTTGGAAATATCAAATATACAGTTAAAATCTCCTCCTAATATTCAGTTGCCTTTATATTTATTGGAAATGAAATCCAAGTGTTTTTTTAACAGTTCCTGTTCCAATGCCTGGGAACCAGTAGAGATTGCCTAGGGTTCATATTCTGTTATTATATATAACTATTATTAATGCCATAAGGCCTTCTTTATCTTCATACTTATAAATGATTTCTGGGTTAATCACATTTGTTTTCCATGAAATTGTTACCCCTTTTGTCTTTGTCTTATAAGTGGATTGCGCCAATATCATATATTCCTTAGGATTCAATTTGTAATTGTCATTTGTTTTGAAATGAGTTTCTTGAAGGAAGACAATTTTTGCTTTGTTCAGTTTTAAATATTTTAGTAGATTTGATCTCTTGCTAGGATTGGTATTTAAAGATAATAAAGTTAAATCCACCTTAGGTTATCTAGACTATGTATTTTTTGTTTTATTATTTTATTGTGACTATTAAACACTTTCCTCTGATAAGTATAAAGTATATGTTTCAGCTTTTAAAGGAAATTATCAGTTTTATACTTTGAGTGTTTACCAATAAAGTAATGTTTTAGGGAGGCATACTAAAATGTTTTTCTGAAATATATTTGAATTAATAAATGTTGACAAAACTGAGATCCACACTAGCCATGGAATGAAAATCATTCCTAATCTGATGGATACAACTAAGTCCATCAGATTATCACTCATACCTTGACAACCCAGAACATCTGAGCTCCATAAATTGAATTATCATATGCAGAATATTTGTAATAGGAATAAGCAATATTTATATTATTTTGAACAGATATAGTACTATTGTAGATTAGAAAGAATTCTAATACAATATAAATGTCTACTTATTGTATAAGCAATTAATATTTACATGAAAGCTAGATGACAAGCAATTCAATCATAGTAAAGTAGGATGTATCATATATAAAACCTCAGTAAAAGATTATAGCACACAGTTATTTAACATATTCACCCTTACTGATGAAATATTTCAAAACTTATTACTTAACATAAATAGATGGTAATAATATTTATATCTAATGTTTATAATACAATGTATTTTACTGGCTATATCAGAAGTTATATTTTATTGTTTGCCAGCATTTAAGTAATGACTTTGTTGCTAACTTACTTAAAGCATCAAGTATGTTTTATGTGAACATTGATGAAAGTTAGTGCATCCCTCTTCCCCCCATTTCCTACACATAAGGATTTTTATATCTGTCATTTCTTATTATAAAATGAGTGAAATTATAGGTTTAAAACAACCAATTCACTTATTGTGATTAATGATTACAAGTTCCCTTTCCATATTCATAATTTGCCATTTTATGGCATATACTGAATGTTTTTTTAGATTTAAATGGCAACATTCTATTTTGTATAGTCAGCAAAGGTTAAACTGAGTGATTCTTGTCAATTTAATACTATTTGTTCAGAATATGATTGTTACATTCTGTGACATTCCTAGTTCAGGCTTCTATTGTTGTCCTTGAACAACTTTGTCAGTTTGATGTCATGTATAAAACATTAATTACCTTGGTAACAGCTTAATTATCTATGGTCAAGATAGGTTACAAAACCACAATTCAGGTTAAAGCAACTTGTTATGCACATTTACTTATATGAGAAAATAATCATGTTTCCCCTTGATGTTCAATATAGTGTATGCCATTTATGACAAGTTAAAACATTAGTGTTATTATACACAAGCCCATGTTATTAAACTGAGTGTCTGTTGTCAATTTAATACTATTTGTTCAGAATATGATTGTTACATTCTGTGACATTTCAAGTTCAGGCTTCTATTGTTTCTCTTGAACAACTTTGTCAATTTGATGTCATGTATAAAAATTAGTTACCTTGGTAACCACTTAAGTATTATATATGGTCAAGATGGGTTACAAAAACTACAATTCAAGTTAAAGGAATTACATGACTTGTTATGCATATTTACTTATATAAGAAAATCATCATGCTTACCCTTGATGTTCAATGTAGTGTATGTCATTTATGACAAGTTAAGATAGTAGTGTTATTATACACAAGCCCATGTTATTAAATCCTGTCTTTAATATCTAAATTCAGCAGACTGCTTCATCTTGTATGACAATTATATATTTTATGTCTAGATTTACTAAAACCATACACTACATAACTATAGTGTGCGTGGTTTTTTTTGGCTGTTGCTTAGTTATTTGAGAGACCACAAGCTGTAATGCTTTTCTTATTACTAGCTCCTTCCAAGCATGTTTATACAGTCCATAGACTTTAGATTATGAGACCCTTCTAGTTTCTTATTTGTTATAAGTATATTTCCATCCTTACATACATACATATCAGTACTTCTAACATGGGCAACAATACCCATCCAGTTTTGCCAGAATACCATTCATTAGTTCATTTGGTGTGTTTCCAGGATGTTCTTAAAATATCCAAACTAATATTTGTCCTATTCCATTTTACCAGCCTGTTCCATGCAGTGGCCTCTCTACCAGTGAACCACTCAACACACCTTCCATTCCCACAGATATTTCCACAAAGGAAATCTGATGACTCTCTAGAGCTTCCCAGCAACCCCAAACACCCCCTACAATCAGCTAACCCCATATGCCCAACAAGTCCGAGCATGCTCACCTCCTAGACCAGTGCAAAGGGTACTGCACAAGACCAAGTGCTCTTAGTCTTTCACAATAATGCAGACTTCTACTCTTTTTAAGTCCTTGATGTGTTTGGACCAAAATACATTTTAAATATAAAATTGCGCTTATTTTTTTTTTTTTTTTTTTTTAATCTATCAAAAATCAACTTAATGATCTAAACAAAGTGTTGGGAGACCATCAATATGTGTACATGTGTTTTAAAACAGCCCTTTTATAATATATATTTTGTTAACTAAAAACTTCATTGCCGAGTATCATCTCAGATGCTCCTCAGAGCCGTAAAGCATTATCGTCACTCTGTCTCTGTTACCATAGCAACCTGGGAGTGCCTGATTCTGTTAGTGTGTCTGTATACTGCATACCAGAGGCTCGCAATCCACCTGAAGTAAGGCTTCACTTCACTGCAACTTCAAGCCTAAATTCCCTCCCTTTCAGTGAAGCAGCAGCCAGGAAAAGAATGGAGAGCAAACAGATAAAAAAAAACTCCCAACAAACTGCCATAAGACATAACACATTCTTCCAGCCTTCCCACCTCTCACTCAGCAGATGTATAAACAAACTACTCTCTGCCAAAATATCCCAAATCACAGTTTCATCCACCCCCTTCCCCTGGATCCAGGCTAAAACACCAAATGTCTCTTTTTAATACACAAGCATCAGTAAACCTCAATCACAAGCTGCAACCCACAGCTTCCCAGAGGCGAAAATGGCAAATTACAACAGCTGCCAGACACAGCTGCATCCACACACACCATGTCAGGCTTAATCAAACAGTACTTGAAGCTATGATACCTGCCATAATTGATATTAACTATGTTTAGACAGAATAATAATGACATTTGTACTAGCTGCCAGACACAGCTGCATCCACGCACACCATATCAGGATTGATCAAACAGCACTCGTAGCTGTGATACCTGCCATAATTGATAACTATATTTAGACAGAATAATGATGACATTTGTACTAAGTGCTTGCTATTATTATTTAACCAGGCTATGCATGACATTTCAAAATCATACTTTAACTGAAGAAGGCATTAATCTCCATGACAGCATTTTTTAAACGCTCTACTGTTACTACCATTATATATGATTTTAATTTGTTACATTTGAGTCTGAACTCTGATGAATTGTATATTGTTGATTTAATTAATTAATTAATTAATTAAATTATTATAAGTAAAAACAATGAAAAATGAACAAGATAAGCCCCCAGATTCTCAAAAGCTTGCATGGAGTGCAAGATCGGTGCAGGAGCTCAAGCAGGCAATATGTTTGCTGTGCGATCCAGGAACAACCTGCAGGGGCATGCACCAGCATTCCTGCATTAATCTTGCATGGACTAAGACCTGGTATGCAAATCACCCCATTTGCAGGTGAAATTCATGCAAATGAGGTGATTTTGCAATCCAGGAAGCTTGAAACAGTCCGTGCAAGACTAGTGCTATCTGCAGAAATGTACTCGGTTAGTGACCGAGTTCATTTCTACAAAATCCAAAACAGAATTATGACAGCTCTGAATAAAGGCTGCATATCAAGTAGAAAGCATGCCAATGGCCAAGTATAAGGCCATTGGCATTGCAAACAAAAAAAAAAAATAAAATAAACAACTTTTATTTTTTTTTTAGCAGATCTCTGCTGTTTAAGTGTAGGGCAGCTGCGCACAAATGGGATCGGGGGAAAATAATAAATAAACCTAAAATAAGCATTCTAACTAAAATCAGTATTCTGCCATGCAAGTCAGTGGATGGCAGAAGACAACATGGCCAGTGAGTAGTGGTTGCTAAGGGGGGAAGCTCAGTGTGAGATGTGTAACTATGCATTAGCAGGCAATCCTAAGCAAATGAGGGGAAGGATAGTGAATCCCAGTTTTCCCCAGCATGTGAGTCAGGTCCCAACAATGTAAGAGTAGGAATAGCTTGTTGCAAGCCTAGGAGGTAGGTGACATCATTGGGGGGTGTCAGGCATACTGTAAGTGGATTGGAGCCCTGTGGCTCGGGTTTGCTCCTAGCTTACCACAGCTAAGCAAGGGGGTGTGTCTAAACCTGCATAGCACTCTTTACAAAGTCTAAGTGGGTGTGTTTTACAGGAATAAAAAAGAAGCTAATCCAGGAAATAGCAGCAGTGTGCACATTTGAGCACTTTGCTTGTGCAGCACACACATGGGCTCAAACAGGAAGGCAATGGGAAGGGAAAACAGACAGCAGACAAGCCCAGCCCAGAACACTACTATAAACTATGCAAACACATACCCCTCTGGTTTTCCCCACACTCTACACCTCCAGTGTAAACAAGCGGGGAACTTTTAACACTTGCAACTTCAAAATGTTAGGAGCTGCAATAGCTACCATACAACTACTTGTGGAAGATTCTGAGGGTGGTGAGGATGTGAATGCTGCTGAGCAACCCACAGTGAGGAGACGGAGAAGAGTGTAAAGAACCAGGATAACCTACCAAGGGCTACATGAGCTGGAGATAGTGGAGCGCTATAGGGTAGACAGGGACCTCCTACAGCAAATTGTTGAGTTGTGATGGCCACGCCTCACACACAGAACTAACAGAGGGGACTCCATCCCAGTGGATACAAAGGTATATGTAGGCCTAAGAATACTAGTTACAGGTACCTTCCAAAGGCCAAGTAGGGATACAATGGGGATTTCACAGGCATCAGCATCCAGGGTACTCCACCAGCTCCTGGAGTCCATGTCAGCACATGTTGGTGAGCATGTTTACTTCCCCAACACCCATGAGGTGTTGGCCAGCAATATGCAACTGTTACACCAAATAGAAGAATACCCTGAGGTAGTGGGTACTATAGACTGCACGCACATATGCAAAGCACCACCCGGTGAGTGGGGTAGGGTCTACATCAACCACAAGGGCCTCCCCTCCATCAACTGCCAGGTCATGTGTGATGCTCAGGGCATAATAATGAATGTGTGTGCTGGTTGCCCTGGAAGCTATCACGATTCCCATATGTGGCATCTGACACAGCTGTACCACCGATTTGCCAATGGGGACATCCCACATGGGCACCTAGTGCGGGATGCTGGATACACACTGGAGCCATGGCTGATAACACCCATCAAAAATGCACACACATCATAATAGAGCATGTGTTTGGGATGCTCAAGTCACAGTTCTGGTGCCTGGGCACATCCAGTGGAGCCTTGCAGTACTCACCAGCTACATGTATCCAAATTGTCCTTGTGTGTGCCATGCTACACAATATGATCCTGTGGAAACAGCTACAGCAGGAACAGCACAGGGCAGGGCCACACAGCCCTCCCACCATTGCCAAGGCCTGCATGGGCACAGAGTGACTCAGAGGAGGAACAGCCTCAGCCTGCCCCAGTAGGCAGAAGGAGGCGTGCCCAGTATGCCCTGGCATTGGCAATGAGGCAACACATAGCACATACACTGACAAGGGAGGAACCCAGGGAATAACACCTGTCTCTGACTCTCAAATACAGTAAAGGGGATGCCAAACCTTATACTACCTGTGCCTAACCATGTGTAGGAAGTGTACTATGTGCATTCGACATAGGCATCCCTGCAGCACCACCCTCAATACTGGGACACCCACAAGGTAAGTGACTCACACATGCCATTTGGGGGGGGGGTCACATACCCAACAACAGTCACAGCCATCAGGACAGGTGTAGACAAACACAAACAAAGGCTGTGCTATGGCCTCTGAATGAGGCCTATGGGCAACCCCCCAGGCCTACACAGACTGACTACAGCAGGCCAGGCAGTGGGATGTCAGTTGTGAAGGCTAGAAAGTCAGACATGAATATGTAGGTAATTATAAGCTAAGTTCTACAGTACACTCGTATGCCACTAGCCAGCGTGATAGGTAAGACCACAGACTGAAATGGAGTACCCGACATACCAGTACAGTCCTAGCAAATGTGTACAAGTGTCAGGTGTCCCCTTCATCCTACATAGACATATAGTAACAGTCAGGTGTACCCCACAAACCTGTATAGAAATGTATAAATAGTCAGGTGTGCCCCCCATGCAGAAATGTAGTAACAGTCAATGCCAACTGATCGATGGATACCCTGATGTGACAGCATGCAACCTGTCGGTGTACAACACAAATGTCAACACTGCAGTCCATACTACCTGGAATTGACCCACACATGCAATACAGATGGCCATACTGGGCATGCACATACACATAGAGAAATGAAGGCGATGTAAGTCAATAATATACTGAATGGTCACACCGAGCATGCTCACACACTTAAAATCATGAAGGCCATGTCTGCAAACACCAGTGGACCAGACATATCTGGCAGTCACAGCTGTTAGTGCAGACACTCATCAGCATGCACCACTCATGCCTTGCACACACAGTGGATAGGAATACAGGTATATATGTAAGGACAACACACTATAATAAGCCAAAGGTAGATGGACATAGATGTGTGGAAGAGTGTGACTGTGACAAGGAGACATCCAAGCCTGTTCCACCCAGCACACAGCCAAAGTGCCTCAAACACATGAGGTGCAGCTGTCACTCACTGCAGACACTAGCCAGCAGTATCTGACAGCAGTACAGACAATGTGGTGCACTTGCCAGCTGTGCAACATGACTGTACAAGGAAGTAGTCATCTAGCCACTGCATGCACTTACCTGTGAAATATGACCTTGTGTGCGCCCGTATGTGGCGTGTCAACCCCTAGATGAATGGGTAATGGCCCATGCACACACACTGCCCTTCCCATAGCCCTAGTATGACAAGCCTGCTAAGGTCATCCAATGTAAAATACACCTTTGGGAGAATTGTGGCATAGTAGTCACAGTGATGCAGCCCATAACTGTGTACTGCTGTAGTGTGATACTCTAGTTAGGTAGGGGCTCGAATGCCATACCTGACATCTGTGTGTATGTGTTTGCGTGCGTGTGTTTCTGACTGTGTAGAGAGCAATGCCTATTAGAGTAGTCACACCCCCAACAATTTTAATGCACAATTTCAGCAAGGCTGCTGATGTCATCCACCTAGAAATACACACCTGTGAAGATTGTTGCCCACAAAACTGAAGAACAAACACTTTAAAACATAAAGGATACACCAAGGCAGGGAAGCAGATATAATCCAATTTTATTGTTTTATTGTAAGCACTTTTGTCTTGGATAATACCAAGACTTCATCACACTGGTCTGATGAAGTCTTGGTATTATCCAAGACGAAAGCTCTTACAATAAAATTGGATTATATCTGCTTCCCTGCCTTGGTGTATCCTTTATGTTGTAAGATTGTAGCCCAGTAATCGCCATAGCTAGTCCTGTAACTCAATATTGCTGTAGTGTGCTAAACTAATTAGGTAGGAGTTCTATTCCCAGACATGGCAACTGTGTGTTTGTGTGTGCATCTGTCAGTCTGTATAGAGAGCAATGCTTTTTAGGCCAGCCATGCTCCCCCCAATCCAAATGCTCAACGTTTGCAAGGCAGCTGATGTCATCCACCTAGTAATACATCTCTGGGAAGCTGTAGCCCAGTAATCTTTGTAGTAAGTCCTGTAACTGCGTACTGCTGTAGTGTACTAAACTAGGTAGGTAGGAGTTCTGTCCCAGACATAGCAACTGTGTTTGTGTGTTTGTCTGTCAGTCTGTGTAAAGAGCAATGCTTTTTAGGCCAGCCATGCTCCCCACAATCCAAATGCTCAACTTTTGCAAGACAGCTGATATCATCCACCTAGTAATACACCTCTGGGAAGCTGTAGCCCAGTAATCTCCGTAGTGTGTCAATTAACTGCATACTGCTGTAGTGTGATAAACTAGTTAGGTAGGAGTTCTATTCACAGACATGGCAACTATGTGTGAGAGTTTGTGTGTGTGTGTGTGTCTGTGTGTCTGTGTGTGTGTGTGTGTGTGTGTGTGTGTGTCTGTCAGTCTGTATAGAAAGCAATGCTTTTTAGGCCAGCCACGCTCCCCACAATTCAAATGCTCAACCTTTGAAAGGCAGCTGATGTCATCCACCTAGTAATACACCTCTGGGAAGGTTACAGCCCAGTAATTTCTGTAGCGCATGCCATAACTGCATACTGCTGTAGTGTGAATCAGAACCCTGGTAGGATTCTATACCCACCCATAGCAGTTCTGGATGTTTTGTGTGTGTTCCACTTCTGTGTAGGGAACAATGTATTTTAGGCTAGTCACATTCAGTACATGTCAAATGCTCTACATTGACAATCCTGCTGATGTCAGCCAATGTGATATACACCTTTGGGGAAGAGGTACTGCAGTAATCACCGTGGCATGTACTATAACTACGTAGTGCTGTAGTGTAATAAACTAGTTAGGTAGGGGTTCTACTACCGGACATGACAGGTGTGAGTGTGTTTGCACCCCATAACCTGTGTGTAGGAGGGAGTGTGTGTGTGACACCTGGACCCAATGTGTAGTGGGTTTTGCTATTTTACTGTATGGTGGCACTAGTACATATCACAATGTCCACTGTACAGGGAAAGCAGCTGTGGAATAGCCGAGAGTCTGGGGTGCATATCCATACCCATACATGTGACAACAAGGCCAGACAATCACAGTTAGCAACCCCAGTATTACCCAAAGCATACTGTCAACCCATGTCTCATACGCACACACATGGAGAGGCAACAGCCAAGATGTGTGTAGTACACTGCATATTAGTGACTGATAGTAACAATGGTGTGAATGCAGTGGCCTACAGAGGCCATGGCACCCTGTCCAGCAGTATGATAGGCCCCTAATTGCAGACAGTGCGCCTTCAGTATGTTTCCCATCGGATGTCTGCAACAACTGTGGTTCCATCAAATGTGATCCGCAAAGGACATACCATGCCTTACACACATGCCCTGTATGGACAGATGCCACTGACACCAGGGAATAGCTGTGGTATGCTACCAGTGTAGGTACAAAGTCAACCAGCTGTCCATTACCTGGCCCCACCACATGAGGGTGGGACTGTCACATCTGATGATTACATTCTGTGTACACAACATGGGCCAGACAAACCAGGTACACTTCCACATGCCACTGTACATGAATGTGGGATGTATGCACATCCCAAACATCGTCCATGTAATGGCATATAGAATACATACATGCCAAGCAGTCCACAGCACTGGCCACGCACAATAGTAACCCAGGAGACTGGATGGTGTAAACTATACCCACCTGTGCGGTCCATTCCAGACACTACACTCCTTAGCCATAATGCAGACCATTTTCATGTGGCCTGGTGCCAAGGTATATCCCTCACCTATCCTTGTACAGCTGTCTGGGACCCTCAACCACTACACATCCATGAAGCAATGCACACCGGTACTAGCACCCTGTGTCTGTGTGTGCGTGTGGTGTATGATGCTTCCGACCACAATCACACCCAGTACCACACCCAGTGGCATACTGAAGCATGCTCTCTAATGTCAGACAATGTCACATAACCTTTGACCATAGAACCCCAGGATAACCCCTGTTAGCCAATTCATACCTATGCATTACTGTATTGTGGCAAGGTAACTGGTTAGGAAGTGTATTTGTTACCCAGCCAAGTGTGGTAATGTGTATGGGTCCCTTACAGAGTGTGGCTGTGTTGATGCTGACACCTGTTCATGTGAACAGGCTCGTGTGCTAGGCCTACTGTATCACAACAGTGTTGCAGATGTCACTCACCAGCACATATATGTCTGGACAGCTCACCATCATGTAAGCTATGTGGCGCATGCAATAACTGCATACACATGTGATAACTATGCATAGCAGTCAGGTGTTTGAAACCCTATACTGGTAGGTGTGTGCACAAACATGCTTACATTTTACTCACCCACACCTTCCCTGATATACTTTGTCTCTGTCTGTCCCACCCACACCCTCTCTGGTGGATGTGGGATGTACACCTGCTTTGCTAGGCAGCAGCTTGTATTTTGAAAGTGATGGTCATGATCAGCTGATGGCCTCTACACCAATTGCAGTCCACCTCTAGCTGAGTGCATATGGAACAGCCGTGGTAACATTCCCATAGCCAATTGCATGGTAACACACTCCAATATCTAGGAACATCATTTTGGTGTTGGCAGTTTACATCCACTGTGGGTAGGAACTAGAACTGTCATTTGGTGAAATGCAGCTCAGATGGATTGGTGATTTACCTCTAACAACTTACATTGTGGAAACAGGGCAACACACAGGAGGGGGATGTGTCTGGCCTGACTACAGACTGTAAGTGCTGCTATACTGCATGTGGAGTAATGTTGGTTTCACAGTGTGTGTGTGGATATGGCTGTCCTACAAGTTGTAATACCTGCCATGTCGGTAATGTGCTTATGAGGAATCTGCATCTGCAGGGTCGCCTGTAGACTGGGCAGAGTGTTGTGCCCTTGGTGTCATGTGTTACCCACAGAGCACGTATCTGTGAACTGCTGAAGGTAGTGTGAGGATTGCAGTCTGTAGATGGTGAAAGCCCTGACAGTTACTGAGTTCATATCCCTCATAGGACACATGTTGCAACAAACCCTATTACGACAGTACATGTATGAGGTTAACACAGCAACATGTCAAAATTGGCCCTGTGTATGTGCTTCCAGCCACAACTCTGTCAACCTTTGTACATATGTCATGCATTACGAGGTGCATGTGTGCTGTTCACCATCATAAGTATCATCATATCTGATAGCAAGCCAGGGAGATACCAGACTGCTGCACATTTTATGCACAGTACAGGTAATATTACCAGGACATTCCGTGGTCATTTTTAGAGTACTGAGGTCTGTGTAACTATGGCGACTGTCGACAGTGTGTGTATTGTGAACATGTTCTTTAGCCTGTGTACAGACTGTGGTAGATGTCATTGTTATAGGTCCCATCCTATTTGATGTTACATGCTGCTCCAGTGTATGTTATCATATTGGTTTACATGTTTGTACGGCCATACACACACATGTCCCATACCACAGACAGACAGCAGACCACACCGTGTAGCAGCCCAGTATATGTAGGGTTAGTCGGTGAGTGGCACATATGAGGATGTTGTTGAACAGATAGTCCATATACTGTACTTTTATGCTAGCTTACCATATGTGGCTGTGGCTGTGTTCACATTGGATGTGGTTATGCACCTTCACACAGCTGTATTGTACCCTGTGGTGTGGCATGCCTGCAGAGCCTGCTATATATGCAGGTACATGTGCAGTCCCCCATAGGAGATGTTGGCCAGTGATGAGCCAGTCTGCCTGTAGCCAGCACAGTGCATTGTTACATGTCTAGCAGCTTAGTGTACTTATCCAGTGGGATGTCATGTAGAGATACTTGCTGGATGTACTGGTGCCGGGTCTCCCTTAACAGTCATGTATGTCAGACAGCAGTGGGATGCTGTACAGATGTATGTCATTATCTAATGGGTAGTATGTGGCCATGGCACCCCTGTACCAGTGGTATTATGTGACAGGCCAGACAGGGGTGTGTGAATGCATACCCATGGTGGCATATGTATACCAGTCGTTATGTATTATATCCATCTATATGGCTGTTAACATCCATATTGCCATGCATGGTACACATGTTTAGCACTAATGGGTTCTGTGTCTACCTCTGGACTGTAAGGAGTGCTTCAGTGTGTCCACATATATCGGTCAATATCTGTGCTGCAGTCCACGGGAGCATTACTAGCAGTGGCACTTTACCAGGATGTCCTTAGGATGTCTGTTAGTAGCCAATGGCACACATTTGGAAAGCAGATGCGACCTCCCACACACACCATGTATATGAAGACAATCACAATTACAGTGGCAATAGTCTACCAATATACCTGCTATACATACCTGACATCCACTTGCACTATTACATTGGGACTGTAGGGGCTGGGGTAGGTGTACACTCTGTGTCCACGACACATGGTGAGGACATCTGTACATATATACATCCATATATATATATATCTATGATTACACATATACATATCGACATATATAGATGGGTATGTATGAGTACATAGATATACATATACACACCAGATATATACCTATACAGAGCAATATATGTCTACACATATACAGATAGCGATACATATGCACATAAACATATGGATATCTACAGATATATTGAAAGTAGTAGGTATATTGGTATAGATATGTATGCACATATAGTCATAGATATCTATACATATACAAACATAACTAGGCATCTGTACACATAAGATGTGCATACATATATAGCTATATACACATATCTATATGTACATATACGTATACCTACATATACACATATGTATAGATACATATATGTATAGATATGTACACATATGTACATACAAAGAGGTGCACACATGGCCATATATATGTAGCACTATACAGATGTGTATACAGACATATGTATGTGTATACCTGTGTATGTGCATGTAGACATCTATACACCTATATGTATACAACCATAAACCTGTCATGAGTAAAAATCATGGTTGCATATACCCTCCCACATGTTTCCCACCGTATGTATTTGCTATGTGTACAGTATGATGAAACAACATATGTGATGCAACAGTCATATTAATGACAAGGTCTACACAATCTAGGACATAAAGGCAAGTGTTCAATACCACTCAATTTTGGTAATGAGAGATGTATTGGTAACACAACAGCTGTCCCCACAGTGGTCATGGCATAGTGGTCATGTGTTGTGACTGCAGTGTAAAAGGCCCTGAGTTCATGACCTGCAAGGGCTGCACATTTTGTTGCTGGCCAGAACAAGGACCGTTCGATACAGAGTGGTTAAGTCAGTGTTTGTGCAGTGTAGGCTACACACATCAGTATCATGACATAGTTAGGTAGGGGTCTAGTCCCAGTGTTGGCAAGTAACTGTATGCCTGCATGTGGATGGGTCTACATCAGGTTGCAGGGTATACATGCCTCAGTGGGCCACCTGTCCATGTGGCACAGGCAATACCCGGTATAGTAACCTATGAAATGTGTCCGACTGTACCCAAGATATGTCACTGCTATGGTGTCAGCACAGTGACATACCCCGTTGTGCATTATGACTGCAGACCATCCTCGTGCTGACACATGTACACCTACAACACCCCTGCATATCAGTTTACAGACCCCAACCAAGCAGTATTACTAACAGCTAGAAGGCATCACTGCTGGATGGCTACACCATCTGCCAATTATGCCTCACACTCTACACCCTACAACATGTTACACTGCAGGACTGTGGTATACTGGTGTACACTCACCCTGTGCATCAGAACTATATCAGCCTGTCCCTGCATTGATGGCATGGATGACAGGGAAGGGGGATAGGTATCATTATATGTACAGGGTGTGGTGTTGGTCTGCCAGAGGCTGAGGGTGGGCCATACATTTGACACCATGTGTGTGGGTGAGGGGTGTATTCTGGGGAGCTGGCTGAGGTGATGTGGTGTGTGTATGTATGAGGTGCCCTAGGTGTGTTTGCATAGTGTGTGGGTATGCATGCACACAGTTCTGCCTTGTGGCTGCCCTACACATGTGTTCATGGACAGCTGTAGACAATACCTGGCAGAGTGTGCAGTTCACTGCCTCCGGCCACGGACACGTGGACTGTGCCTGCCAGGGGTTCTAGCGGGCATGTGCAGGTACTGGCATTGGAGTGCTACTGTCACCTGCTGATTACATTTGTCTGCTGGTACCACATCCTTCCTGGGACTGGCCAGGACCATGTGTATGTGGCCTGCTGTGGTGTGGACAGCACACTCCCCACACTGCCGGGGCTGCTACTGCCACTACTGGAGCCCCTTGGTGTCCTAGCATGCCTACGCTGAGTGCCAGCTGTTGGTGTTGCTGGGCCACGTCCATGCGGGCATCGCCACATCCCCACCACATGGCAAAGCACGGACACACCATGGCTGATGAGGGCCATCAGCTCATCATGCTGTCTATTCGCTTACTCATTAGAAGCATGGATGGTAGCCGCCACTTCATGGAGGTTGTCGCCTACAGTAGCAAGTGCAGTCCTCTGCAGCCTAAGGCCCTGTTTGGTGTAATGCTCAATACGTGCCTGCACTGGCATTACAGCCTGGAACATGCATCTGCTGGTTGCAGCTATGTTGCCTATGCCAGGGGCATGATGTCCAGCGGCCCTACCACGAGCACCCAGGGACATCCGCCTATGTAGTGGTCTGCCGGACATCCAGCTATGCCTGCTGCAACTGGACACAGTAGGCATGGTTATCACATTTTTCTGTGCAATGCCACTGAACGCCAGCTGTCCTACTGCTATGGTCACTGGTGCTGGGGTGTGTAGAGGCACTGTAACTCTATGTGGGGGTGGGACGGCTAAAAGGGGATGTCAAGTGTATGCGCAGTGTTGGCCCCTGACATCCCTACCTGTGCCTCACCATTATCATCATCATCATTGTCTGTATGGACACCTACCTCAGACTGATGCAAGAGGGACCCTGACCCACCTTGCCACCTGTGGGGGGAAACAATAACCGCACCTTAAAACCTGTACAGCATTGCTTAACAGTATACACACACACACACACACACACACACACACACACACACACACACACACACGCACACACACAAATCTCTGTACTACCTACCTGTCCATGCCTTTACAGACAGCCCCACATATATGTTCATGTGTTACCCCATCCTGCATCACACTTGTTAACATACGCACATTGTTACCACTCATTAACATCACAGTCCTCTAAATGCCCACACAAGCAGCCACGACACAAGGCCTGTTGCTACATTATCTGCCTGACCTGTGTGTAGTGGAGTAACATGGCCCCAATGATGTCATTCGGTATGCACCCTTTGTATGGCTGGAATGATGGGCATGGCCCCTATATTTGTGGGCTACTATGTTGTAGCATAATACCTCCCACTGGTGTGTCATGTGTATCTAATGCTCAGTACATGCGGGATATGCTGTTCCGTTGTCCCATCAAATGTCAGCTGTAATATGTGGATGCACTCCCTGGTGTTGACTATTCCTTCTCCAAAGCATCTGTAGAGCTGCATACATGGGCTGTAAGTGACCTCTGCTGACAGCAGTATTATGTGTGCACCTGGGGTCTACCTTCCCTCTGTATGCCTGATCCAAGCTATACAGACCATATTATACTATGTGCTGTCCTGTGAGTACATGACAGATATTCCTGGTGTGCAATGTGGCACTCCATGTCCATATACTGCACAGTCACAAAGGGGGTACAGCCATATGAACACCCCACAATCACACCTGTGCATACATGGCCACACACAAACACACAAATGCACACATGCATCATACATGCATCTACCTCCCACCACTTCGCCAGAGTGACCATGCAGGTAAACTAACTAACCACCAGGATGCGCACACACACACACACACACACACACACACACACACACACACACACACACACACACACACACACACACACACACACACACACACACACACACACACACACACACACACACACACACACATATGCAGGTGAGAATGCACAATGATTGTACACACAGTCCTCCAATTACCTATCTGCCAAAATGCAGAACATATGCTACAGAACAGCATGTGGTTCAGCTATACTCACACCATGCTAGCAGCGGTATTCATGTGTATGATGCATGTGCTGTGACTAGGTGATGCCCCTTCCCCTGGATACCTCTACACCCATGTACACATTATTGCTGTGCACCTGTTCTGCAGCCTGCCATGTACTGTGCCCAACAACTCACAGGTGTCCAACCCATTGTGGAATGTGTAGTACCATGTCACTTATGCCAGCTGTACCTCCCAGAGCCCCTATGTGTTTCAGCAACACATACCTGGGATGATATGTGGACTGTTGTCATTGGTGAATCCCAGATACCTGATTTATAGCTGTCAACATCAACAGACCATGTATGGCCACTGCAGAAATGCTTACACTGACAACCATCACAGCATACCATAGCTATGGTAGCTGTACACACCGTCATCGCTTTAACGCACACATCCGTGATCTGGCATGGGATCACGGCACTACAGATCTTAGCTGTACACACACCCAGTATGTAACATATGTCCTGTACATTCACCTGCAGTGTCTACAGATTGTGGTAGGTGTGTGGCTGCTGACAGTGATGCATACATACCATGTGGGGATATGTGTGCCCACCCTTATCATGTTGGTTTATCACACCTCTTGTGTATACTACAGCAGTCACTGCTCATGGCAAGGGTATACCAGCGTGGGCCTTCTGCAATTGCCAATGTATGTTCAGCCTATCCTACACATGTCCCCATATTCTGCATGTTTGCAACATCCACTCATATGCACATCCCATGGTGTTCACACATTGTCATCACTATTGCAGTGTGGGTAGGGTTATGGCTGCCACAGGTCCTGAACCTGACTATATGCAGATAGAGCCATTCCTACCATCCTTAGGATCCCTGCTGCAGTGCATTGGTGTTTCATGCTGAGACCCCCCCCCTCTCAGCATGTATGCAGATGCAAGACAGGTAAGCCCTACACATATGTGTCGGCTTGCAGTGTCCCATACACTGCACACCACATGTTGCAACTTAGACCCAGCTGATAATGTGGACTAGTGTAATGCTGTATGCCATAGTGTATCTCAACAGCAGTTGGCATTGCCCTACAAGTATGTACATTAGGCCATATCTACCAACAGTATGTTACCCCCTGTGGACACATTCCACAATGACAGGATGTTAGTTGTCATGCAAGTGTGTGACATACCCTTTCAAAACACCATCACGTCCGCCCCTGTGAGAACATGCATTTCACAGCAACAATACATGCACATGTACAGCATGCATTCAGGGTAGGTGTGTTAGATATGTGCATGGAATATTACATCACCATTACAAGTCCGGTGTGTTGGCATGCATCTACATAATACATACTCACCAGCTTCAGGCTACTGCCTTGCTGTTACCCCAGAGGGACTTACATAATTGGGTGAGAGATGCACTGTCAGTGCCCACACCTGTGGCACTGCTACAGGCTGTGTGCAGTAGTACCATAAATCTACTTTACATACACACAGTACTACCACATCTTGGCATCTGATTATCACTACAATACAGCAACACATTATTTGTATAACATATGAGATATGCATGATCTACATGTACCACTGTGGATATTTACACAACAGTGGTCTACTGATGTGCCCTGTGTCCTTACCTGCATGCTCCTCAGCTATTGTGTGGGTGACACCCACCTCCATAAAGGGGTCCAGTGGTAGATGTTGTTCAGGATGGGCAGGTGCCACGAGGCTGGCCAGGAGCTCCTCCACACGTGTCGGGGGGGTGGATGGCATGGCCCCCCCATGGCAAGGTGATCCCCCCAGACTGCAGCAGCACACCGATGGACATTGCGAAGCAGGTCAGTGCAGTGATGCCAAACCTGCTCATAACTGCAGATGTTATGTGATCCTATCTCGCCTACATTCAATACTGATGGGCTCGGAGCCGATCCCTCGGCTCGACTCGCACGCTTATGCTATAGAGCGAGGCCTCTTATTGGCTGAGCTATTTCTTATCCCAGGATGCACCACCACTAATCCCCCAGATCTCGTTTGCCGCTTACAAGCTAGGACGTGGTCTCAAACTTGGCTGGGCTAAGTACTGTTTTATTCAGACTTTTCCTGTCAGGAAATTTGCTTATTTGAACCCAAAAGCTGTTTTAACAGCTATTGTTGTGGTACGAGTGTGTTTTAAGAAAATCTGTTGAGGAAATTGTGTTTTTTCTTTAAGGGAAGGTTTCCCGTTTAAGTTAGAGGGGCCTTCCCCTATTTTCCATTTCTATTTGCTATCTAGCGTTTTTTGTGTCAAGTACCTGCTTAAGTTAGAGGGTCTTGACCCTCTTTTTTCTGTGTTTGTGCTACTAGTAGTGAATTGTTTTTGTTTAAAAAAAAAAAAAAAAAAAAACTTAAAAATTTAAAACTTAAAACTTGCTTAGTTTTTTCTGTGTAATTAATCTTAGAGGTTTGTCAGCATGTCTAAAGAGCATAGACCCTCTGGGTTTAAAAAGTGCGCGAGGTGTGGTTATAAAATGTCCATAACGGATGACCACTCCTCGTGCGTTTATTGTTTAAGCGCCAAGCACCTACAAGAGTCCTGTAGCGTGTGTCATGCCTTTTCATCGAGAGTCCTCCAGGAGAGGAAGAATAAATTAATTTTAAAAGGGTTGATTAAGCCATCCTTCGAGGAGGCTTTATCTTCCTCTTCCTCTCCTACGAAAAGAAAAGCGGCTCTGACCAGTCTGTCGGAACCGACTGCCAAAACCTAGGCAGGCTTCTCCATCGGCTCCACGGATTCGAGCCGAGGCGGAACGGTCTGCCTCGATGCCTCCAGTCTCGACCTCTGGTTTGAGCCGAGGACTGGGGCATCGAGGCGGTCACCTTCATCGGCTCCACTGATATTGGAGCCGAGGGTTGCCGGCTCAGACTCTTCCCTTCAGCCGAAGTCCTCATCGGCACCGAGGGAAATTGTTTTGAGATCTCCTCGAACCGATAGTAATGGAATCCATTCGAGCCGGTCCCTAGTCCTATGGAGCCGATGGAGAAATCGGTTCGACCCGATCGGTGTCATCTAGATCCTCCAAGATGTCTGATTCGGACATCGACAGGGTGCTCCTAAGACTTTTCCAGTCTCCGTGTTTCAAAAGTTAGTTTTGGCTCCAGCCCATTCGGCTCGGAGCCGATGGTCCACCCTGCTACTATGGTTCCTCCTCCAACAGCCACGGCACCGTTGGAGCGGTGCTGGTGGAACCGATGGAGGTTTTAGGGTCGGCCTGACCCTTACCCAACTCCGCTCTTGAGTCGGAGTTCGACTCGGACTTCTTCTGTCAGCCCGGGACGCTTCGGTCTGATGTTTTCGGTCCCAAGCCTTCCTCTCGTGGCGCTGCGGAGTGCCGTCTACCATCGTGGCCACGGAGGTGGGACCTTCCCAGGATTCTGGTGGTCCCGCCTTCAGGGCTATGAGGAGTGCATTAGCCAAATCATCTTTGGCTACCTCCACGGTCTCCCCAGCTCCTTCCCTGCATACCGAGACTGGGTCTTTGGCAGTCCCCCTGTCCTTAGACAGCGGAGCCCGGGCCTGAGGTTACCCCCACTGGGGTTTCCCCCCCTCCTGGAGGTCCTTCTGAAGCTTCTTCGGAGGAACCCCCCAAGAAAAGATTGTGCAAGAGGAAACACGTTGACTCCCCTGATGAGTCTCTTACATCAGACACTGATCTCGATGATGCAGAGGGGTCCCTAAGTCGTCCTCAGATGATGTCTCCTTTGCAGACATCCTGGAAGCCCTTAAACAATGAGGGCTGGCAATCCAAACCCCCTTCTGCTGATGAGTCGGTGTTCCTTAAGGCCTTCGGGGCTCAGCCCTCCGCCTCCTGGGTGTCTCCGCCCTTCGACGAGCTCTTGGACTTGATCTGTCGAAGGGCGTGGGAACACCCAGACTCTGTGGAACCGGTGCCTGCTCATCCTAATAAGTTCCTGTCAGCACCCCCAGAAAAAGAGTTTCTGACTAAAGGTGTGGCTGTAGATGCTTTGGTGGTGGCATCTGCTACCCAGCAAGATGTAGCAGAGGCTTTGACGTCCATCCATCCTCCTAATAAGGAGTCTAGGAGCATGGATTGGTACGGTAAGCGCACCCTAAGTTCAGCGGCCTTTACATTAAGGTCCTTGAACTATCTCACGCACTTTACCAGATTTCAGAGGGATCTGATTAAAGAACTTTCCGATACCCTCTTGGGTAACCTGCCTGAGGAGCTGGCCCAGACGGTTGGCTCTCAGCTGGCTACACTGTCGTCCATTTCAAACTCGTCCATGAGGCTCATTTCTTATGCGTCCGAAGGGGCGAGTAGAGCAGCGGGTACAGGCATTGCTCTACGGAGACAAGCCTGGCTCCGCCTGTGTCATTTTGCGGAGGCCTTTAAGTCTTCCTTTGCCGATGCCCCCTTTGATGGGTCCTCCTTGTTTGGACCCAAGGTAAAGGACACACTGACCCGCTGCGAGCAAGAAGGTAAGACTTTGACTGCTGTAGGGGCACGATTTTCCACTCCCTTTTGGCCTTACCCCAAGGCTAAAAGAGGAGGGAAAATGTGGTTCCATAGATCTCAGAAGTCTTACCCCTCACAGCAGGACGATCCCCCTTCCAGAGGCAGGGGAGGGGGAAATTCTTCTGGAAGATGCCGTCCCAGAGGTGGCAGAGGCCCTCGCAACACTGGAGACCGCGAGTCCTTTCGTGGCTCTTCAGTCTTTCACAGTCCCTGAGGGATTGCCGGACTGTGCAGCTCCGGAGCCAGTCGGGGGTCGTTTTTCGAGGCACCTAAAAGCCTGGGAAGGTATCACTCAGGACCGATGGGTGATTCAATTATCGCTGGAGGTTACGCCATCCCTTTCTCTCACTCTCCACCTCAGTCCAAAAAAATCCCGGACCCGGCACCCAGTCAACGGGAAACTGCAGCCTCAGAAGTTTCAAAGCTGCTGCAAAAGGGAGTCATCCAACCGGTCCCCGCAGACCAGATCGGATTAGGGACTTACTCAAGATTTTTTTTGGTGCCAAAAAAGACCGGGGACTTGAGGCCCATTTTGGATCTCAGCATTCTAAACCGTTCAGTCAAAAAGTCCAAGTTCCGAATGGTCACCCTACAAACCATTCTCCCATTGCTGGAGAAAGGTGTTTGGATGTGCTCCATAGATCTCAAGGACGCTTATTACCATATCATGGTACATCAAGCGTCCAGGAGACATCTGCGCTTCAGCTTAGTAGGCAGTCATTTTCAGTTCCGTGCGCTGCCCTTTGATCTCACCACAGCCCCCAGGGTGTTCACCAAATGTTTGGCGGTAGTGACTGCTCACCTGAGAAGTCTAGGATTCCAGGTGTTTCCGTATCTAGACGACTGGCTCCTAACTGCCACCTCCAAGCATCTACTATTGCGGAGCCTACAAGCCACGATATCACTGGGCAATTCCCTTGGAATCACCTTCAATTGGCCAAAGTCTGTGTTGCTGCCATCTCAACGCATAAGATTCATCGGAGTAGAGATAGACTCAAACCGAATGCGGGTCTATCTACCTAAAGACAGGATACAAACCATACAGGCTCAAGTTCGAGCCTTACTTCCCAGATCCAAAGCCCCAGCCAGAATGGTACTGCAGCTATTGGGATCCATGTCCACCACGGTTCTTCTAGTTCCCCTAGCAAGATTGCACATGAGAATTCTCCAGTGGCTTCTTTCAGCTCAGTGGTCCTTTCAGGAACTCCCTCTCAGTCACCTCATATGGATCACGGAAACCTGCAAACGGGACCTTCGCTGGTGGCTGGTGCCCTCCAATCTGGATCAGGGACGACCCTTTCTTCCACCTCCTCCTGTGGCCACTTTGACCACGGACGCCTCCCAGATGGGGTGGGGGGGGCATTCCCTGGGCAGGTCAGTCCAAGGCAAATGGCACCCAGAAGAGACCCTACTTCATATCAACATCCTAGAAATGAGGGCGGTGCTTCTGTCCCTTCAAGCCCTTCACGATTACCTCCCTCAGGGCATAATTGCCGTTCACTCAGACAACATGTCAGTGGTCTGGTACCTGAACAAACAGGGAGGGACCAGATCCTATCCTCTTTGCAGAGAGGCCATGAGAGTTTGGGAATGGGCAGTGTTGACCAAACGCTTTCTAGTGGCTACTCATATCCCGGGCAAGTCCAAAGTGATAGCCGACAGACTGAGCAGAACCATCCTCTCTCCTCATGAATGGTCTCTGAACATTACAGTTGCAAATCAGATTTTCAGCAAATGGGGAGTTCCGTGTTGTGATCTCTTCGCGACTCCTCTGAATGCGAAGTGCAAAAAGATCTTCTCCCTTACCCCGGCTCTGGGGAAGAGCCCTATGGACGCACTAGCCCGTCCGTGGCCCACCGGCTTGCTTTATGCCTTCCCCCCAGTTCCTCTCCTTCCCAGGGTGATCCAAAAGGCATCTCTCTTGGGGAGCAAAATGATCTTAGTTGCTCCTTACTGGCCTCGTCAAGTATGGTTCCCCTATCTTCGGAAATATGCTCTGGAAGGTCCATGGTTCCTGGATCAGATCCCAGACCTATTGGTTCATCAGTCGGGACTATTCCACCAGTCCCTACACACCTTAAAATTGACGGCTTGGCTCCTCCTCTTCCGACTATAGTCAGGAGTCATACATTGGATCCAGAAGTTGTACACATTTTATCTTCGGCCCACAAGTCTGCTACAAAGAAATTGTATTCTAGCAAATGGAAAAGATTTGCTATTTGGGCTCAACTCCGGGGTCTGGATCCCATCACTAGTCCTGTATCAGAAGTACTGAAATTTCTAACTTCTCTTTTCAATCAAGGCTCTTCAGTCTCTACCATCAAGGTTCAATTGGCAGCTATTTCCAATTTTCACGAATCTATAAACCCACCTTTAATGAGCAACAGATTGTGTAAGACCTTCTTGAAAGGTGCTATGCTTTTAAGACCTCCGATTTCTTATCCTGCTCCTCCATGGGATCTCGATGTGGTGTTACGCGCCTTAACTTCCTTCCCCTTCGAACCGGCAGCGACATGTGATTTAAAATTTCTATCATGGAAGACTGCCTTTCTGGTGGCGATTACTTCTGCCAGAAGGGTTTCAGAGCTTCAAGCTTTGTCTGTAAAACCTCCGTACTTGGTTTTTCACAAAGACAGAGTATCTCTCAGGCCAAATCCATCCTTTGTCCCTAAAGTTTGTTCCAGTTTCTGCCTACAACAATCATTAGAACTTCCAGTCTTCTTTCCGAAGTATTCTAACAAAGCGGAATTCATTTTCCACATATTAGATGTCCGCAGGCAGTTGTGTTTTTATTTAGATAGGACCAAACAAACAAGGAAAACAGATCAGTTGTTTGTATCCTTTGCGGACAATAAATTGGGCAAAGCCGTCACAAAGGTCACTATTGCCAAATGGATCAGGGACTGTATTACTCAAGCTTATTCTTATTCTATTAAAGAGCTTACCACCTCTGTCAAAGCTCATTCTACAAGGGCTATGGCTACTTCGATAGCATTTCATTCTAAGCTTGCCATTAGTGACATTTGTGCTGCTACATGGTCTTCCCCAAGACACTTTCATTTCCCACTACAAATTGGATGTGGCATCTAGAGGACGAGTTTCATTTGGTTCCACAGTGCTCAGGAGTGTTTTCCAATGAGCCACCCAGGATTTAGGTGCTAGGGACGCTGTCCCATCAGTATTGAATGTAGGCGAGATAGGATCACATAACATCTTTTAGTTATGTACTTACCATAACTTTAGATGTTTGGGATCCATCTCGCCTACATTCCCAATAACCCACCCTCCTTCCCCCCTCCTTGGAGATCAGAGGATATCAGAAGGTCCGAATCCTGTTGTTTCATCTTGAAACATCTAACAATGTTATATAAACAAGTTGTGCATGTGTGCATGAATGCGGACAAACAAGATCTGGGGGATTAGTGCTGGTGCATCCTGGGATAAGAAATAGCTCAGCCAATAAGAGGCCTCGCTCTATAGCATAGCGTGCCGAGTCGGAGCCGAGGGATCGGCTCCGAGCCCATCAGTATTGAATGTAGGCGAGATAGATCCCAATCATCTAAAGTTATGGTAAGTACATAACTAAAAGTTATGCAGGCTGACATCATTGACCCTGTGGACAAGATCATTCCACGGGGTGATCCACTACTGCTGTTCCACTGCTGTCCTGCCAAACAGGACCTGGTAGTGCAGTACCAGGTGCTTGATTATCACTTTATTCTCCTCTGTGGAATAAGTTGGTAGGTGGCTGGTGCCATAGTGCCTGAAAAACATGAGGGTGGGAACAGGCCTGAGTGACTCATATGGCAAGGTTACTATGGGTCATAATACACATCTCTGTCACCCCCCCCATATCAGCTTCAACAGACTATACACACAACTCATTCAGTATGGCTACAGCTTAACTACCACTTAGACAGATTGTGTAGTGTACCACATATTCTGCTATGTGATTGTAGCCATGCCCCCTGTGTGGAAACTAACATTGTGGGTCTGTTACAGACTATTCACTTGCATGCCATTGTCAGGGCCACTATGGTTACATATATGCCAGTGGTATGACTGCTCTGAAATTGCTGCACATCTGACAGTCTGTGATATAAGGGGGTTCTATACATGCTGTTGGACATGTACCAGAAATGTGTAGACTATTACTACCTACATATGTACTATGACAGTGACACTTTAACATGTATATGCTCCATTGGCCCGCTGATCCACCTCTCCACACCCATCTGACCAGGATACCTTGCCACACCACATGTGTGTGCCAATGTGGGGCCTCATCATGTACTGTTACAGCCATACCATCAGGTGGAACCACCCAGGGGATGTTGGCCCACCCCCCTTGGCCACACACCAACATGTCCCTGTCCCCTGAGCTCAGATCTGTGTCTGTTCCATACCAGGCTCCACAGACACATGAGGGACGTGCTACAGCCATCTGAGGCACCCAGTACACATTCACATAGCCAACATGCTCCCCCTGCTCAGCCACCAGACCTGGCACCTTCAGGACGATGACTGCTGTTATGAGTGGGAGTTGGAAGGAGCCTTGTTCCCATTGTTGCCATACTGGGGACCGTGGGGCATCCACATCACAGACCACACACACCATCCATGGTGTTTACCCACCACGTGCATCACATACCACCCCATGTAGACTGTCCTCTATATCTACCAATCCTGACCACCTCCACGTGCGTATCTGCCATACTTCCCCATATTCCCATTGCATACTTCACGGGTGGGGGCATTGTGGTGTTCGGATGGGACTAACATGTGACATACCCATCCATAGTGCACACACTGCCAGCTGTAGATATCTGTCTGTATTGCTATGTATGCTGCTGCCTCGCACATAGCATACATCACTGCAGTAGTGATATAGGGGACATGACTTACCATACATTTCTGTTTGTGTGTGTGTTTGTACAGATGTTGAAATTTGCATATCGGTATTTATCTATATGTGTGTAGATATATGTGACTACATATATATGTGCACATATATATGTCTACACATGGGTATATATATATTTCTGGACATACATGCTAATATACATATATATCTTTAAATATTATATATGGGACATATGTACACATATGCATACCTATATGTGGGGTACATTCAGACATCAGCTCCACAATCTCACAACACCTTCCTGCACAGTTGCACTGTTCTGCCTTGCTACAACACAGACAGGTGCCACATATAGAAACAGCCTAAAATTAGGAAGGTATATGTAGGGGCCAATTGCAGGTAACCATATTACACACCTATGGCATTCAGGCATGCTACAATACAGATTCTCCTGAGTATCCTACCAGTGGTGGGCCGTGGCTCCCACATGTCAATCATAATGGCATTACTTTCACCACCAGATATTGGCCATGTAATATACATACTTCCCATTACACAACACACACTATGATGGCTTACATCTTGTCTGTCAGTTCTGACATGCACAGTTAATGGCTATGGCCCACTACACACAGGAACAGACACTATTGTCCATAGCAGTTGTTCAGCTAAACATCATCACAACAACACCTGTTGGCACATATAAATCATTCCACATCATCTATTCCACTATGATGGACCAGGTACTACATTTTATTTCATGTATATATATACCTAACATACCTGTTGTGGGAATGATGTCTTCTTGAGCTTAAGTTCTTTGTCATTTTTTTTCTGTATCTCTCTGTCTCTGTCTGTCTCTGTCTCCAGTAAATGGATTGAGCTACTTTGAATAGATTGCGGCCTCACTTTAGTAGGTGCTAGACATGATCAGGTGATGGCCTCTGCACCAATTGTTGTCCTTCACTTGCTAACTGCATGCAGCTTGCTGTGTAGTACTTCCAGTTACTACTGTCATGGCGACCACCTACTATAAATCCCCACATTATGTGGGCATAGCCCCTTTACCTTTCTTGTGTGATGGACATACTTTCTGTGTGTGGGCATCAGTGTTACAGACAAAGAGTAGCAATACCTCTTACAGGAGAACCAGTACACTCAGGCCAGCTACATTTTTGTAGGAGGTTCCAGAACTGCAGACAGAGTGTGAGTAGAGTTGTGTTATGCTTTGTATAGTACTGGTGTTACAGGGTGTGTGTGTACATACTAGTTTACCTTGGAATGCAGTCTGTCTGCATAGCTCTCAAATGTGGGCCTATCCTCTCGGTGGCCAGAGGTGTGCCTATCATGTTTTGTTTGTCCACCACACAGGTGCTGTGTCAGATATTTCAGTGGCAGTGTGTGTGTTGAGTGCTATCAGTACATGGCTACATCCATTTATGTTTCTAACCTCAATTCCCTGACTAAGGGTATGTTGCAGACTATCCTGTAACACCAGCGACTTGCTTAGTGTATGGCAACAGTTGTCCACATATGGGCCTGTGTTCCAGGCTCTATCCTCCATCTACATTCCAAGCTTTACACATATGACATGGTGTCAGGGGTTGTTCTGTAGTAGGCTGTGAGTATATCACGCTGCCATTGCTACCATCAGTCCACTGCTGTTGTATCCCCCACACATATGGTGGGGCTGAGGCCATATATGTGTGGGCTTCACCTACACAATACATGTGTGCCCTTATGCAATCCAGAGGCAAGTGTATGTAACAGGGGTATATTGGCCTGTATTAATGAGTCTAGAGGGGATGCACCATAAATACCCTAGGCTGTTACAAAATGTGGGGGTATCAGGGGTATGCTGCCTTAAGGTATCTGGATGTACAGTACCATACACTGCACCTATAGTTGCACTACTTACATACATTGGGTTAATGCAGGCCTACTGCCTCCTGCCATACAGACTGTTCTGTTTGTCAGTGTGCTTGTGATGGTATCAGTTATGCCTTGTTATGTAACATTGACATCCCATTTGGTCAACTGACGTCATTACCACCTAATGATTTTGTACAGAGTGTAGATAGAGGCTGCTGGACTATACACCTGCATTACTTACTGTTGATAGTTTGTTATCCTGTGGCCCAGTCTGTCTTTACTATTGTACACTTTTTAGGGCTTGGCCTGGATGGCAACAGTTGTGAACCTTTCCAGACTACTGTATTAGTATAACTGTTTCACAGGTGCATTACTCTGTTTATATGGATATCAGTGTCTGAACAGCTATAGTACATGGCATATACAACTGTAATAGTACACAAATAAAGGTTATACATGTCTGCAAACCTGTGTGTGGTGCTTTATCCTATGATCTCTCTGTGGGCATATGTTGCAGGCAACGATTGCCATTTGTATGGGTGGCCCATACAGAGTCCAGTTGTTAAGGTGTTGACTGTAGGCATAGTGGCTGTTCCATAATGTGTGCATCTTCTACATATGTATCTTACTGTACATATCTCTGCATGTTTCTGTGTAGTCACATGTATATCTATATATATATATCTATCTAGATATAGCCATATATATCTGTATATCTGTATCTGCATATATGTGTCTGTGTATATGTACCCTGAGGATGTTGATAGCTGCCATGTTTTACATTTCCTATGGGAGCCACACTGTACTGCATGCTATGATACTAATACCGGCCTGACATCATACAGGTGGGTTGTAGTACTGTTTGCATGTTGTGCACGTGTCATGTCAGGTCCTGCTTACGCGATCTATAACACTTTAGTGTATTGCAGGGCTGACGTGTTTGGCTGTGCGGGGGGGTATGCCTATTCGTACATGATGTATATTATTTTGGGGTATCCCAACCCCATTAACGGTGCATGTGGACATATATATATATATATATATATATATATATATATATATATTTATCAATTTATATATTATATATATATATATATATATATATATATATTTATCTATATATATATATATATATATATATATTTATATATATATATATATATATATATATATATATATATTATATATATATATTTATTTATTATTATTATCATTTTACATTTGTTTACCGGGATAGTCCGACTGGATACATGTCCATTTTCAGTGGAGGCCCAGGGAGAAAAGCTCCACAAAGACAAACTTACATAGATTACATAGAAGTTAGCAAACGATTATAAAAACAAAGTGATTATATACAATGGGTAAGTAGTGTTCCCTAGTAGGGACTCACAATTCTCATAGACAGACAATTTAAAGTAAGAGACATCAGATTGGAAGCAGAGCTTGGTGATGTAGTTACAAGTTATGATAATTGCAGAATATGCTTTTAGCTTATAACTTAATCAGGGTTGGTACATGGGCATAGCCAATTCACTTTGAGATACTGTTTGAGGTTTTTTTTAAGAGACTTTTGGAGGATTGTAGAGTTATATAGTTTGGCAACAAATTCCAGGTTTTGCCAATGAAGTTGGCAAACAGGGATTCACCAACAGAGTTATTAGCTTTGTGGGTTTGAACTAGTAGTTTATCGGCTGACCATAGGGATCTTAGGTTGCTATATGGCTTAATAATATTTTTAAGTGAGGGGGTATCCTCGGGGTGGTATAAATTTTTGTGCGCTATTAAGAGTTGATTGAATTGAATTAAGCTGGGCAGTTCTAGCCACTCTATTTGTTTAAGGTTCTGGCAGTGGTGGGTTCTATAGGTGGAGCCAGTGGCGAATCTGGCAATATGATTGTAGCTATGGGACAGCTTACATTGTTCAGATTTGTTGAGGTTTGAGAGTACAGACGAGGCATATAAAAGAGTAGAGAGTAGGTGTGATCAGGCGATTGCAGTCCTAGCCAGTGGGGTTAAAAATGTCTTGTTTCTATACAGTGATCCAAGCTTCTTACTGATGGTCTGTATGGTTCTGTTGACCTGTAGGTCAAAATTGAGATTATTGTCTATGATAACCCCTAGCAGTTTGGTGTGATTATCTGGGGAAATAGTGGTACCATTGTTAGATGTGACAGAGAATGAAAGTGTGGTGGATCTACTAGTGGGAGAGAAGAGTAGAAGTTTAGTTTTATTGGGGTTCAGAAGTAGGCGTTGGTTGGTGAGCCAGTTCTCGATAGTGTTAAATGTATTTTGGGTTAAGATTTGCAAGTCGGATGGGGAGGTGGCTGAGCAGATGTGAGCGGAATCATCTGCGTATTGAATACAGGTGGCTTTAGGGATAACAGTGTGGAGGTTGTTGATAAAAATAGAGAAGAACAGTGGACCTAGTATGGACCCTTGAGGGACACCAAGTGTGAGAGGTAACTGGCTGGAGAGTTTGACTGCCATGGTACCGCCTGCTGTCTACCAGTCAGGTAGGACTGGAGCCACTGGATAGCAGGCTTGTTGAGGGAAATAGATTTTAGTGAAAGAATGAGAAGTTCATGGTTGACCATGTCAAAGGCTTTTGATAGGTCAAGAAAGAGGGCAGAGGTTAGCCTATTGTCATTCCTGTTTTGGTTTATAGGTTAGTACTAGGCTAACTGCCCTTGAGAGCCATTTAAAGCCTAGCTAATTATCTCTTGTGAGATTCAAACCTTGCACTCTGTGTTTGTAAGGCAAACACCTTAACCATTAGGCCACCCCTCCAACCCAATGGCAGTAGTAAAGGAAAGGAGGGCTGAGGTGGTGCTGTGGTATGGCCTGAAACCATGCTGGGAGTCAGATAGTAAGTTATTCTGAGAAAGGTATTGCATTAGTTGCTTGTGTACACATTTCTCCATTATTTTGGCTAGTGGGGAAAAAATGGCAATGGGTCTATAATTGTATATGTCTGAGGAGCTACCACCTTTATGGACTGGGATGACGTGAGATATTTTCCAGAGGGAGGGGATAGCATTTTCGGATAAGGTTCTGTTGATGAGGGTTAATATGGGATATGCAATGGCATCTGCAGCTATTTGTAGGTACTCTGCAGGGAGGAGGTCAGCAGCGAGGGTGGTAGGTTTTAGTTTTTTTAGAAGTGTTTTGATAAAACTAGTGGATATTGGTTGGAAGCAAAATTCTGGGTGATTATTAGGTAGATTAGGCATGTGGTTTACATTGGGAGGGGGGTTAGTTGATTTGCTAGGGATTGGATTGTTTCAGTGAAAAAGTTATTAAAGGTGCTAGCTATTGTCGCTGGGGAACTATGGGTGTAGTTAGCCAGGGTTGGGGTGGTGGAGTGACCTGGACAAAGTAGTTGATTTAAGCCTGCCCAGAACTTTTGATGGTTGTTGTGGTGTTTTTGTAGGAGATTTTGGTAGAAGCTTTTTTATCCCGTAAAATAGATTTTTTTGTATCATTCCTGAGTTGACGATATTTTAGATGGTCGAGTGGGGCTTTGGTTGTTCTCCAGCTGGCCCAGGCTCTGTTTCTAGTTTTGATTTTAGCTTTGGTATTTTTTGTCAGCCATGGTGCTGTATTTGATCTAGTTTTTATTGTATGTGCTGGAGCATGAGAATCAAGGAAACTTAGGAATTTAAGTGTTAAAGTGATCTATGGACTCTTCTAATGTTAGTTTTGGCCAGTCAACTGCTTTTAATTCATTTTGGAATATAGCAGCATCAAAGTTTTTCCTGTTTCTAAATGTTATAAATTTGGGCTGGTGAGGGTTTCCTGCCTTATGTTTTATGATATAGGTTAGACAATGGTTGCTGAGGTCATCAGGGAGAGTACCAGCTGTGTGCAGTTGGGGTTGGTTATTAACTAGGATCCAGTCTAGGATACTTTCCTTGTTGGTTGGTTCATTTATCCTAGCGGGAGAGGTTATGGTCTGTTTAAACCCAGATATGTTTATATGAGTGGGGGGAGGGTCGGAGGAGCAGGGGTGCAGTTGGTGTTAAAATCACCAAGAACTATGTTTTTTTGGGGATAGGTAAGGGATAACCAGTAAAGGAGATCTTCTAGGGTATTTAGGTTGTTGCCTGGTGGAATGTATGCACAGATGATGTTCAAGTGTTTGTTTTGGTTAATCTGTAGCTTGGTTATGAGGAGTTCCGTGTTATTGAATTGGGGAGGTTGAATGGTGTCTCTATTAACGGTTAGAGTATTTTTGTAAAGGACTGCTATCCCACATCCTTTCCTTCTAGCATGGTCTAACTGGTGAATATTGTATCCTGGAGGTAGTATCTCATTGTTAGTAGTACTGGGTTTTAGCCAGGTTTCCGTAAGACACATAATGTCTGGGGAGTGGGTTACTAGGAGGGCATGAAGGTTGGGAATCTTATTGTTAATACTTCTAATATTTAGGTGAAATGCTAGGAGGGAACTAGTGGGAGTATTCATGAGTAGCTTGACTGTGGGGGCTGTGGTAGGAGAGTGGAGGTTATTCTGTGTGGGTGGGCCAGGGTTGGGATGAATGTCTCCATGTGTTATAAGGTTATAGTGACAGGATATTCTAAGCTTTAGGAGTTTGTTTTATAAGCTTTATATAGTCTTTGTCTTTAGGATTATGTTTTGTGGCTGTACAGGGGTGGTATTTTATAGAGGGTGGTATATTCGGTGTGCTGGGGAAGGTCAAGTGTTTGGTGTTATGTGTGAAGTTGTGGGTGTCTGTTTGACCATTTGGGTAGTGAATACCATGGTCAAGTGTTTGTTCGTAGGCAGTGAGATGGTAAAATAGAAACAGTATAGGCATTTGGGTAATTAGTGTTTTTTTGCTTGTTTGCATTTTAATAGGGGACGAGCCAAATTTGATGACTGACTGTGCTAACAGGGTATGGAAAAATGAGAGAGAAGGAAATGGGTTAAGGGGGCAGGGTTGCTCAATGATGTGTGAGGTGCTGATTGGTACTTAGCAGGAGGGGAGTGGCAAGGGAGTGACAAAGTCTGGTTTAAATTTAGCACTAGGGGCGGGTGCAATGGGGGCAGGGAGAAGAGCGGAGCGGGGCTAACACTGACTCTGAGAGTTACCTTGGGCTTTTGGTTTGTATGATTGTACGTAAGCAATGTTTTTGGCTGTACTTTAATTTGTTTTATTCTTTTTTAATTTTACACCAATTTTCAGGCTAATTTTAATTGGATCCAAGGGGCAAACTAGCAAATGTAGTCAATAAGGAGGGAGTGAAATTACTTTACTAAATTAAAAAGTAAATGCTTGGGACTGGAACACTGTGTGAGTGTAAGGCTGATTCAAAGTAGTATAGCCCAATCTAGTGGCAATTGGCTAGATCCCTTCACTGTTTTTGTGCATACACCATTAAGCCTCAACAGTTTACAAAAACTAAATTGTAGTTCACCTATTACAATTGAAAAGCTGGAGGGAGTCAGGTTCTTGTTTCCCAGAGGTTTTACTTAGTTAAGATAGCCAGGTTCAGTGGAGAAGGTAGAAATTGCTTTGTGCAGTGAATCCCAGGTGGTGGGGGGGGGGGGGGGGGAAATCACTCAGGAAAGAAACCCATGCAAACTGAAAAATAAAGGTAAATAAGGCAGAATTAGTGCAAAGGTTACAAAAAATGCGAAGTGGAGAGCATGCAAGGAATAGAGCTGGAGAGTAAAATTAATTTTATTGCATACATTATAATTAAAATTGATTATAGTGCATACAGTATCAGCTCTGTAAAACCACAGACTATCAGCAGTAACATACAGCCTCTAAGTCCAGTGATAACAGCTGTATACTTCAGTGAATACACACAGGATATAATGCACAAAGCAAAGTATGGTTGTTTTAGGACAATAAATTCTAGAGCTATGTTATTCAGTAGAAGTAACATGAACCGTGTTCACTTAGCCGTCTATAAAAGCAATTATAAAGTCCAGCCTGTAAGTCTTCTAAGTACAGTAGCATGCCATAGGAATGCTTACAAATGTAATCAGAACTTGAATGACCTCTGCAAAACAGTTAGCAGGATGCCTGTCAGATATTCAACAATTAAAGCTCGACCTTCATAAAACAAGATAAAAAAAACAAGCAGTTTGTAAGTTAGAACATTAGCTATTTCTCAAAACATATAAGAGTTCTGAACAGCAGTTACAGCTTAGCGCCATCAAATACCTCAGTAGTTAACAGTAATAACCAAATAAATCAGCAGCTAACAGTAATAAGAGGACAGTAATGCAAAGTAACTTACTTACTGTGCAGGCACAACAACAGAGGGGTAGGGAAGGTACAACAGCTACAGGATGAAATAAATGTGTCAGGTAGTAGAGAGTTTGATTAAAGATGGCACCCTAGGAGGGGGCTGACTAATGAAGATAATCAAGGGGTGGGGGTGGGAGTGGCAGACAGGGAGAATGGAGAAGAGAGCAGTCAGGACAGGATTAACCAGGAACTTATGGATCCCTCCCCCACAGGGAGAAGGGCTCGAAAACTATCAGTGTAAGGTGAGGACTGACTCTGAGAGTTCCCTTGGGCTTTTGGTTTGGTTTGTGTGATTGTATGTTAGCAGTGTTGTTGGCTGTACTTTAATTTGTTTTATTCTTTTTTAATTTTACAGCAATTTTCAGGCTAATTTTAATTGGATCCTAGGGGTAAACTAGCAATTGTAGTCAATAAGAAGGGAGCAAAATTACTTTACCAAATTAAAAAGTAAATGCTTGGGACTGAAACACTGTGTGAGTGTAAGGCTGATTAAAAGTAGTATAGCCCAGTCTAGTGGCAAGTGGCTAGATGCCTTCACTGTTGTTGTGCATACACCATTAAGCCTCAACAGTTTACAAAAACTAAATTGTAGTTCACCTATTACAATTGAAAAGCTGAACGGAGTCAGGTTCTTGCTTCCCAGACATTTTACTTTAAGATAGCCAACTTCAGTGGAGAAGGTAGAAATTGCTTTATGCAGTGAATCCCAGGTGGTGGTGGGTGGGGGGTCACTCAGGAAAGAAACCAGTGCAAACTATTACAATTGAAAAGCTGGAGGGAGTCAGGTTCTTGCTTCCCAGAGGTTTTACTTAGTTAAGATAGCCAGCTTCAGTGGAGAAGGTAGAAACTGCTTTGTGCAGTGAATCCCAGGTTGGGTGGGTCACTCAGCAAAGTAACCTGTGCAAACTATTACAAGTGAAAAGCTGGAGGGAGTCAGGTTCTTGTTTCCCAGAGGTTTTACTTAGTTAAGATAGTCAGCTTCAGTGGAGAAGGTAGACATTGCTTTATGCAGTGAATCCCAGGTGGGGGGGCACTCGGGAAAGAAACCCGTGCAAATTGCTGTGCAGGCACAACAAACAGAGGGGTAGGGAAGGTACAAAAGCTACAGGATGAAAAAAAATGTGTGTATCTATATATATATATATATATATATATATATATATATATATATACATATGTGTGTGTAGCTATCTACATCTATTGATATGTTGTATCTGTTTAGATATTACTATATTTACTCACACAAATACATTTACATGTCAGAATACATACTCTGTACTGTTGAATGACTGCGCTGGTTGATATGTTTTGAATACATCAGGGTTATGTATATCTGACGTGGCTTAGTGGTAAATCACTTTGCCTATGGGGTGTGGGGTTCTGTGTTCAAGCCTAACAGAGGCCATTTATTTTGTTGCTGGGCAGAACATGGGCCATTGGATACAGACTGGTTAAGGCACGTTTAGTCAGTTGTTAGCGCTTTTGCGCAGACGTCAGCACTGCTAACCTGCTGTTACATCTGCTTACAGGGTGTTAGCTTCAGAGTTGCTTAACCAGTGTAGGCATTGCTTACTGCCGTGCAAACATCCTCAGGCCTGCTTACTAGTGCTTACATATGCGTACTGTTGCTTATTTGTGCTTAAACCTGCTTACTAATGCCTTATTCAGTCTGACACTGATACTTCACATGTGCATTTCTTGCAGTACTCCAGTTCATATATATATATATATATATATATATGTTATTTAGTGGGTTTTGCAACAAAACTCTTGGTTATAACGTGCATTGCCATGTAAAATACACTGTACTACAGTGGGACTCGAACAGAGAATGCCTGCTCATTGGGCAGATGCTCTGCCCACTACACTATTGCTGTTCTGCTTCATTTGCATATTTATACCATAATGTCATACCCATGGTTCCTTCCCCTGCCCCACCGAGCTCCACTTACACAGCAACCATCCATTCTCCAGTTGCTAGCCCTTCCATACCACACCTCCACACATTGCCCTCTCTGCACATCTCGGTACTCATCCAATATACTGTCTCGACCCAAGCGTCTGCAGGCTGTTCATCCATTTAGTCCACGTAGGTATGAGTCTTGCCTTGATCGTCCCCCGATACTGGTGCAAACATCGATGTGACTCACAATTTTTGGTTCGTCCCACCAGGGACGGACTTGTTGTTGTGTTAAGATTAGACTTATCTAGTCTAGACTGTTTCTCCATCTGGTAGCATTCTGCCCAGGGTTTGAGAAGCAGCGGGTTGCTCACACACCTGGCCAGCCTTATCACCCAGTTCCGCGGAATCGACGTCCCAGGTATGACATTCTGTGCATGAAGCATGCCCACACACCCCCTTGATTTGCACCGTTTTGTTCATAGGTAGGTACTAGGCTATCTGCCCAAAGGCATTTATAAGCCTAGCCAGAATGTGTTGGCTTTCGCTGCCCCCTTAGCCCTGTTCCCTGTGCCACTGTCCAGCAGAGCCACTGAAGTGATCCCCGGGGTAAACTTTCTGTTTCCCATCCACAAATCAATGTTTCTTTTGAAGAGTGTTAGCGAGGAGCTCTGCTTAATGTAGATTGGGATCTTGTTCCAAAGCATGGGAAGTCTCTGGGACAGGAATCTATCCCTCCAGCATTTCCTATTTATTGTTGTGGTGAGGTTTTGATCCCTAGAGCGTGTGGTTCGAGGGGATAAGGTTTTCTTTAGGTGGAGCATGTCCATCAGGTCTGGGTTGGACAGGCCCTTGTATGTCAGGCAGAGATCACCTCTGAGTAGGCGGTATGCAGCTGAGTACAGCTGGAGTTTCTTCAGTCAAGCTGCATAGGGCATCTGTTTGAGGCCAGTGATCCTCTTGGTGAGGTACGTCTGTGGTCTTTCCATATGTTGCAGGTGTCTTGTAAGGTACATCCCAAATGGGGCATTGTACTCTATGATGGGTCAGATGAGTGATGAGCAGAGGGACACAATGACCTTTTTTGATCTGGATGTGAACCCTTTTGTGACTAGGTGGGCCACGTAAAAGGATTTTCTAACCAATTTGGCAATGTGATTATCAAAGGTGAGATTAATATCTACTTGGATCCCCAGATCCTTTATTACATTTTCCGTATTTAGGGGACTACCACCTATGTGGTAGTTTGTGGATACTTTGTTTTTTCCAAAGGGGATGACTATACACTTTTTAACATTTAGCTTGAGGCCATGATTTTGACACCAGGTATCCGTCTCAGTGAGACCCTTTTGGAGGATGTGTGTGTCAGCCGGAGAGTCAAATATAGCCCCTAGTTTGCAGTCGTCTACGAACTTGATCATCCATACTCCTCCTCTGCTTGCCTGTACCTCTGAGAAGTATATGCCAAACAGGAGGGGCCCTAGGACTGAGCCCGGGGGAACGCCACTTGTAACCGGTTTAGAGTCGGACCTAGCTCCCGCAACTCTCACCATGTGGGTTCTGTCCGTGAGACAGTTGGCAACCCATCTTGTGATGTAGGGGTTTATGTTCAGGCTGGTGAGTTTGTCTATAATACCCGAATGGGGAATGGTGTCAAAGGCCTTAACGAGGTCTAGGTAGGCTGTGGGTGCCACCTTTCCCTCGTCTATAGCCTTGGTAACTGTCTCAAAGAAGCCCACCAGGTTTAGGAGGCACGATCTGTCCTTAACAAAGCCAAACTGGGTAGGGTTCAGTGTTTGGAGATTCCCAATGTCTCTGTTAATGAGTTCCATGATGATGCGCTCCATAGCCTTGCAGACCAAGCTAGTCAGGCTTATAGGGCGATAGTTCCCGGGGTCTGTTGTGGCTCCACCTTTGTGGAGCGGAATAACTGTTGCTGTACACCACTGTATGGGTACATAGCCTGTGGAGAGGCTGAGTTTGAACAGTGTGTTTAGGTGAGGGCTTAGTTTATCTTTGAGCTCATGTAGGACACAGCCTGGGACACCATCTGGTCCCATTGATGCTGTGTTTTTGGCTTTGGAGAGGGCTGTTTTAACCTGAGTGTCTGCGATTTCAGGGACTCTACATTCTTCTGGTATGGTTATGGGCCCTTTTGGTGGTGAAAGGGGGGTGAAGTTTGCGCTGAACCTGTCTGCCAGGATGTTGGTGATATCGGTTGGTTCACTGTATTTTGTGCCATTCTCCACTAACTCCGAGCAGATTTGAGCATTGTTACTTAGATTCTTGACATAGCTAAAGAATGCCTTGTGGTTATCTTTGGAGTCCTTGGCAATTTTTCTTTCATAGCTCGGCTTGGATAATTTTATGAGGGATCGTAGTTTCTTGCTGATACTGATCAGGGATGTCTTCCCTTCTTGGAATTTTACTCTTTTCTATACTAGTGTCCTCCTTCTATTGTATAGCTTGTTTATGGAAGTAGTCCACCAGACTAATTTTCTTTTCTTGGAGGAGTGAGCCTTGGTTTTGCTTGGGAAGGCATGATCCATGCATTCTTGTAGGTGCCTGTAGAATGCATTAGTAAAGGACTTTGCAGTTTGGACAGCATTATCCATCAGCATGGGGGCTTTGAAGCTTTCCACCACGGTCTTAAGTAAAGTGAAGTTTGCATTTGAAAAGCTTTTCATGGTGGTTTTCTTGTCCAGGGGTGGGGGGGCATAATGTGGATATCCAAAGTGATTTGTTTATGGTCAGATCTAACCAGCGAGGAGTTGACCTCCGGTGTGGAACACCCGTCACACATGTTGGTGATGACCAGGTCCAATATGTTGTCACCTCTGGTGGGAGTGTTGACCAATTGAACCAGGGCATTTGAGTTTATAAATTCTAGGAAATATTGGACAAGGTTGTTAGTACTTGAGTAGTTCTCCCAGTTAATGTTTGGGTAATTGAAATCACCCAATATTAGGGTGTTTGGTAGGACCTTTATGTTTCCCAGTGTTTCCAGAAATGTGGACTGGGGGTCCTGGGACATGGTGGGTGATCTGTAGCAAGCTACAATTTGAATTGCAGTTTTGCCCATTGTTAGTTGCACGTGGATGATTTCTGAAGCATCGTGCTGTACCACTAACCTGGAGGTGTGGGTATCCTTGATGAATATGGATACGCCCCCACCTTTTATATTTCAGTTTGAGTTCTGTGGCCAAAATGTATGGTATGAGTTGTAGCCTGGTAGTGCTGGGGTGCTCTCTGGAGCCTTAAACCAGGTTTCTGTTAGTGCACATATATCGATTTTCTGCATACTGAGGAGTGTCTCGAGTACGTGCATTTTGAGCAGCAAAACACAAATCTGTAAGGATTCGTGGGGGTATCTTAGCCATATTAATAACCTTGAGTTTCAGCCTAATGCTCATTTTTTAACAATTGACATCAAAGATTTATATACTGTTATTCCCCAGCAGTTAGGTATTGAATGGACTAGGGAATTCTTAATTATGAAAAAAGTAAATGGTGATACCATTAATTTAGTTGAGACACTTTTAGAAATTGTCCTGAGTAACAACTTTATGGTTTTTGAAGGCCAATTTTTCTTACAGAAGTCGGGGGTAGCTATGGGTTCCCCCTGTGACAGTAGTTTTGCGAATGCCATTATGGCATTCTGGGAACACAATTTTTTGTTTAAAGATTAATTTTTTTCAATATCATGTATCCTGGTATACCAGATACCGGGATGACATGTTCTGTATCTGGAAAGGTGATCTTTCTCTTATTCCTTCTTTCATTAATAACATCACTCAGACTACCAACTTTTTGGAATTTACTTACACTATAGGGGAAAAACGATCAATTACCTTGACATACAGCTCACTAGGGATGATTATAACCATAGGTATAAGAGTTTGATATATTGTAAACCAACTTACTCAAATACCTTTTTACATTTTTCTAGCAGTCGCCCTTACCATCAAAAGAAGGCAGTAGTTAAGGGGCAGATGGTTAGAGCTGCCCGTATGGTTTCTGATGAAACCGATTTCAACCATGAATGTGACTTGCTAGAAAAAATGTTTCTGAATAGAGGGTATCCTTCTACCCTAGTTTCAAATATTAAAAATGAAATCATAAACAAAAGGAGTATGGGGCATTTTACACCGTTGCTATCTGATCTAGTTGGCACCCCTATTAAAAATTTGAGTTACCATGAAGGCTTTCTTGGTGAGCAGTCACCTAACATGTCTGATGACTTTATAGTCCATCAAGTTAGTTTTCTTTGTACATATTCACTTGACCACTCAGCTATTAGAGAAGTTCTTAATAAGAACTGGAATATAATTAAAGGTGATGAAAAGTTATCTAAAGCACTAGGGGTTAGGCCTAAAATAACTTATAGGCGAGGCCAGAATTTAAAATCACTCCTAGAGAGGAAAAGAGACAGTACACATAGAACTAAAGGAATGTTTAAATGTGGCTCATGTTCATACTGTAAACATATTTTTGTGACCAAGCAAATTTTCATCAATAACAAGATGTACAAAATGAATTATAGATATAATTGTGAGTCTAAAGGTGTTATATATGTGTCTTTGTGCACTTCATGCGATGCATTCTACATTGGCAAAACGGAAAGGAAACTAAAACAACATATTTATGAACATTGTTATGTTATAAGTAGGAATGACTCTTAACAATGCACTGGCCAAACACATTTTAGACTATCCTGATCATTCTTTCAAATTTGCAGTTTTACAACATAGGAGCATTGATATTAGGGGAGGACCATAGCAAGTCCTTTTGGAAATTGATGAGCTTATATGGCAGATTAAGACTAGAGCACAAGTCTTTCCGGGTTTGAATGAGAGCCTTTCTATCAAATGTATGTTGAGATATTTGGCCCTTAAACAATGACATTAAAGGGTTTACACATACATATACATTTCTGGTTCATTTAGATAGATTTTTGGATTTACTGTTTATGTCAATTTTTATTTATGGTTTCACTTACCATATTTTTATACTTATATATATATATATATATATATATATATATATATATATATATATATATATATATATGTTTATACATTGTTTAAGTTTATAGTTTTTAGTTAATAATTTGGTAATTTTGTTGAAACATTGTTATGTGTTTATAATATTTATTGGTGTCTGACATATATTCCTTTATGATAATAAGATTTATATAGCAACTTATGGTTTATTTTATGTTGTGTGGCAAGGCTACTTTAAAATTTTCCTGCTTGTTAAGTAGGCTGACTCATCAATTTACTCAGCTGAATAGTATATAAGGATAACCAAAACTGTTTTATAACTGTTTGTCTGAAGAAGGCAAGTTAATGTGCTTGCCGAAAGCGCTCACATTAAAGGTTTTTTTCTTTATTTTATTCTGTATTGGTGTGACAATATTCACTTTTTGCCAGCTTTTATGGTTACCTGCTGTGCCTGTTTTTACCAGTTTTAGTTTTTGTTTGTGGTTTGTTTGGCTTGTCGAGCATGTCATCCCAGCTGGACAGACACTGGATCCCCTTTGAATGACACCAGAAACTTAGCCAATTGTTGAAATCGAGAATTTTTTCTTTATACTGTGGTATAATTCTTGGTGAGGGCAGGATGGTACTCAGGGTCAGGGTCATACCAGCCTGGGTTACGTGATCAGAGAGCTCTTTCATGTCTCTTTTCATGTAGTCCAGGGAGGTATGGCTCAGGTCATTCACACCAACATGGACAATGACAGAGTCATATTTGTACTTGTTTTGGAGTGACCTGAGTGCTTGCGATATGTGGTGGATAGTGGCACCTGACAGGCAGCTAACAGTAACCTTCTCCTTATTCAGCCTAGTGAGTGGGACGTCAGTGTGTCTGACTATAGAGTCAACTATTACTAGTATATTGGGTATGTTATTTCGCCTTAAGTGCTGTGATTGCATGACAAACTGGTTTTGTGAAGTATGTGTTTCATGGTTTGTGTTGTATTATGCAAGACTACTGTTCTCCTAGTATGATTGGACAGGCACTGTTTTCATGATACACATAGACTGCTCAAAATACTGTACATATGGTTGCTCGTAGTAATCAACATAATTACATACATTTCCTATACTGTTGAATGACTGTGCTGGATGATATGTTTGTGATAACAACAGCTGTATGTGTATCTGCCATGGCTTAGTGGTAACTCACTTCGACTATAGTGTGCAGGGTCCGGGGGTTGCAACTTGGGAGTGCAGATTAATTTGTTGCTGGGCATGAAGACAGCTGTTGGCTACAAAGTGACTAAGGCACTTCTGAGCAATAGTAAGCAGGTTTGCACTAGTTTGCAAGAGGGAAACAATGTTAACCTCCGGTTACGGCTTCTAACACTGAGTTAGCTTCTACATTGCTTAACCACTGTAGGCATTGCTTAACGCCACACAAACAGGCATAAACCTGCTTAATGTTGCTTAAATGTGCTTACTCTCACTTACCCCTGTGCTACTTTATTTATTTAATTTACATTTGTTGACCGGGAAACTCCGACTGGATGCTTGTCCATTTTCAGCTTAGGCCCGGGGAGACAGGCTCTACAGTAAGACTCAGCTAATCATTACAAGAAATACAGAGGTGATCACATTCAGAGAGAGTGACAGACTTAACATAGCAAAGTAACATATTATTCATGCTTAGTTTAAGTTAACATGTAGGTATTATTCATGCTTAGTTAAAGTTTACATGTCAGGTATGACGGTTGAAAAAGGTCGGTTTAAGGTGATGTTAGATTCCATTTTAACAGTTGTGGATAGGATGCTCTCATGTATTCAGGTTAGATTTAGTTATTCCATACTTGTGTGGTAAAGTAAAAGTTAATAGTGAAGGAGTAGGCAGGTAGTTAGGTAGAAGTGGAGACATTGTAACTGTATATGAGGCTGTGGGAATGATTGGTAGGGGTGCAATAGGGGAGGTTTAAAGGATGTTGGGATATGTATGTGAAGGACAAAGAGGTGTTAGTTTCAGTAGTTGATGTAGGGGTATAGAGTGTAAGGGGGGGGGATTTAGCCAGGTGGCGAGCATGTGCAGATCCAAGTATGCTTGAGGTGTTCCAAGTGTTTTTTTAAATGTGTCCTTTGAGACAGCTGAGGTAATAGATGTGAGTAGTGAGTTCCAGCTTCTGCCAATATAGTTGGGGAAGAGGGTGTCACCTAATTGTAATTTTAAACTTTCAAAAGGAAAGAAAAATGGGTTGATAGGTAAGTGGTATTAAAGGGGCACAATGAGGGAAAGACTGTAGGGGAAATAGGGATGTGCAGAACAGCTGAAGGGAAGGTCCACAGCTGGCTATTTCTTCTACAGTAACAGCTGTGCATATACACTGAATTTGGAGGTAGATTTGGACACTCACACCCCTGGGTGGGGGTGAGGACAACAATAATTAGTTGTGAAACCAATTAGAATGGATTACATGCCCACAGTAGGGAGTGGCAACCATGTGTTATTTGGTGTTATTTAGTGGGTTATGCACCAACAAAATTGGTTATGATGTGCCTTGCCATCTACAATAGACTGTGCTGCAGTGGGACTTGTACCGGGAATGGCTGCTCGTTAGGTGACAGCTCTGCCCAATTCACACTATTGCTTACATCCACGAAGCGGTCTGATTAGAACTGCTCCAGCCAACACCTGCACACCTCGACCCATATTTACATACCCATAGTCCCCCCCACTCCTCCTCTGTAGCACTCATCCTCACTCTGGGTGCAGGTTGGGTCTAACCACACCACTACATACTGCCCACTCCCCACTTCTCAGGAACCATCATGTACGTTGTCTCAACCCATGGATCATCAGGTTTTCTCAACCTTGTAGTCCGGGTACTTAACGCTCCTTGCCTTGAGGCATCTGTGTAATGGAGCAAATCTGAAAATCCTAGAATTTTTGGGTTGTCCCGCAAGGGACGTTCCTACCTTTGTTTGTAGGCTAGACTTAGCAGGTCCACAATGTTTCTCCCACTGGTAGCATCCTGCCTGTGGTTTGGGAAGCAGTGGTTTATTTACTTTGCTTGTGTGTTTGTTTGTATGTTTCACCTGTTTGGCTGGGGAGGTATTGGTATGTGTAACACGTATGTTGATCAAGACCCCTCACCCCCATTGGCAGTGCCTATGATCATATATGTCATTCTTATGTGCTGTCTCATATCATAGATATATATCTGTGTATATATACACACACACAGACACACACACACACACAATATATATATATATATATATATATATATATATATATATATATATATATATATATATATATATATATATATATAGATATATAATTGCTGTATATTTATCCAACGACATATAGATGTACGGATGTCTGCACATGTATATATCTATATGTGGATATTTATATATATGTATGTCTATATATGTATACATATGTGATACAGAGCGGGAGGGGTATATATCTATTTAGTTTTATATATACATACATATATATATATATATATATATATATATATATATATATATATATATATATACATACACACACACACACACACACATCTACATATTTAGCTACATGTCCTGTAATGTTGAATGGTATTGCTGGATGCTATGTTTGTGGAAACGTCAGGGTTGTGTATATCGGTGGTGGCTTAGTGATAAATCACATTGCCTATGATGTGCAGGCTCTTGGGTTCAAGACTTGCAGGGGCTGTTTAATTTGTTGCTGGCCAGAGCGAGGCCCGTTGGATACGGAGTGGTTAAAGCACTTTTACGCTGTTGTCAGCTGGATTGGATGATGGTAAGCACTGTTAACTTCCAGTGACATCCACTTACACATGGTTAGCCTCTCTATTGTTTACTCTGTGCAAGCACTACTTCCCATCATGCAAACAGACTTGCGCCTGCTTAGTTGTGCTTATTTATCCTTACTACTGATCTATTTTCGTCTGTAATAGTCTACTAGTTCTTGGGGGGTGGTGGATTTGGCAAGTGTATGGGTTATCATTCATTACACTGCTTCCTACTTCAGTTCACACATATATGTTATTTATTAGGTTATACAACTAAATATATTGATCATAACATTATTTGACATGGAAATGGAATATACTGCAGTGGGACTCGAACCGGGATTAACTGTCAGTGAGGTGAACACTCTGCCCACTACAATATTGCTGTACTGCTTTCTTTACACATATCCTGATTTTTATCCTCCTTTCAGCTACATTATCCATAGCTAAGTGATGGGCACACCCGCACACCTATGGTTAGCTTTGATCGGTATTTTAAATGCTATAGATGGGTTTCATCTTTTACGTTATGTGTCCTGTTGCTGTTGTACACATGGGGGTCTGTTGGTGGGGATATGGGGACACCTGTGAGCAACTTTGCTCATTTCTTAACAGCTTCTGCTGTTCAACATTGCAAGGGCATGTTTATTCTGAGGTCTCTGCTCTCAGACGTGTCCCCTGCACTCGTACATGCTCCGTATAAGCCTAGGAGCTCGGCCAGAGCGCCTTCATTACTAGGCATGGCACACTGCCGTCCTGCTCCTAAACGGGTGCTTCTTTGCAGGACTAAACTAGTCCTGCATGGAAGTTTACTAAATCCGGTGGAAGTATTCATTGAGTTCAAGTAGAGGAATAGAAACTTCTATGTTTGTATTATATGTTGCTTTATTTGACTTATATATAATGCAAATAGTATCCCATCTTTACCTACCTTTGTTTGTGAAGAATTATTGGACTCTTTGAACATTCTGAATAAATCAATACTGTTTCTCAGTTGTTTAAGAAACCCTCTTTTTTGTAAACAAAAACAGATGACAAGTGATGTGCCATATCAGTTGATACTTTGAGAGATGTAGTTGTAAGAGTTATTTTTTTGGGACAGCTATCTTGGAATAGTTTTTTTGTTTCTTCTTTCTAGTATCAATCCAATAATTTGTTTCTTTTATTCTTTTTAAGAGTAGGGGCCATCAATTCCATTTCTTCTGGGATAGACACTATCCCCCGAATTCAGCAAGCCCTGCATGGTGTGCAGGGCTAGTGCAGGAGCTCCAGCAGGCAATATGTCTGCTGTGCGATCCAGGAATAACCTGTAGGGACATGCACGAGCACTGCTGCACTAGTCCTGCACAGACTCAGCCCCTGTATGCAAATTACCCCATTTGCAGGAGAAATCCATGCAAATGAGGTGAATTTGTGATCCAGGAAGCTGGAAACTGGTCATGCAGGACTAGTGTAATCTGCAGAAATGAACTCAGCCAGTAACGGCTGCAAACTACAAAATGGAGCCATGACAACTCTAAATAAAGAGTGGTTATCATGTAGAAAGCATGTCAATTGCCAACTATAAAGCCATTGGCATGGAAACCAGTTGCAAAACTTAAAAAATCAACTTTTATTTTTTTAGCTGATCTCAACTGTTTAAGCATAGGGCAGCAGCGTGCAAATGGGATCGGGCAGAAAATAAGAAAAGAAACATAAAATAAGCATTCTAACCACAATCACTATTTTTGCCATTATACTTAATGGCAGGCAGAAGACAACATGGCCAGTGAATAGTGGTTGCTAAGGGGGGATGCTCAGTGTGGGACCTGTAACTACGCATCAGCAGGCAATCCTATGCAAATGAGGGGAATGATACTGAATCCCAGATTTCCCGTGCATGCTAGTCAGCATCCAAAAGTGTAAGAGCAGGAATAGCTTGGTGCACGCTTAGGAGATAGCTGACATCATAGGTAAGCGGATTGGAGCCCTGTGGCTCGGGTTTGATCTTAGCTTAGCAGAGCTAAGCAAGAGGGTGTGTCTGAGGCTGCCTAGCACTCTTTACATTGCCTAAGCAGGTGTGCGTGCTGCACACTGGGTTTTAAAAAAAAAGGTAAACCAGGAAATAACAGTTCTGTGCACATGTGAGCACTGTGTTTGCATGGCGCACCCCCAGGCTTAAACAAGAAGGCAATGGGAAGGGAAAACAGCAGTAGGAAGGTAATCTAGGAGAACTAGCATAGCTGGCAGGTGAAATGTATCAGAATCAGCCAATTACACAGGCAGCAGGCCAGCTCAACCCAGAACACTACTGTAAACTATGCAAACACCTTTCCCTCTGTTTTTCCCACATACTCTACACCATTGGTGTATACAAGCAGGGAACGTTTAACAAACAAAACAACAAAATGATAGGGGCTGCAATAACTGTCATACAACAACATGTGGAAGAGGCTGAGGGTGGTGAGGATGTGAATCCTGTCAACTAACCTACAGTGAGGAGACAGAGAAGAGTGTACAGACCCAGGGTAACCTACCAGCGGCTACATGAGCTGGAGATAGTGGAGCACTATAGGGTGGACGGGGACCTCCTACAGCAAATTGTTGAGCTTTGACGGCCATGCCTGACACACAGAACTGACAGAGGGGAACCCATCCCGGTGGATACCAAGGTATGTGTAGGCCTAAGAATACTAGCTACAGGTACCTTCCAAATGCCAACCGGGGATATGATGGGGATCTCACAGGCATCAGCATCCAGGGTACTCAACCAGTTCCTGGATGCCATATCAGCACATGCCGGTGAGTACGTATATTTCCCCAATACTCATGAGGCATTGGCCAGCAATATGCATCTGTTCCAGCAAATCACAGAATACCCTGAGGTAGTGGGTGCTATAGACTGCATGCACATATGCCTCTAAGTACCACCCAGTGAGTGGGGTAGGGTCTACATCAATCGCAAGGGCTTCCCCTCCATCAACTGCCAGGTCATGTGCAATGCCCAGGCTTAATAATGAATGTGTGTGCTTGCAGCTCTGGAAGCTATCACGATTCTCACATCTGGCATCTGACGCAGCTGTACCAGAGATTTGCCTATGGGGACATCCCTTACGGTCACCTAGTGGTGAATGCTGGTTATGCACTGGAGCTGGGTTGATGACACCCTTCAGAAGTGCACACACACCCAAACAAGAACTCAATAATGAGGCACATGCACAGACCAGAACTATAATAGACCATGTGTTTGGGATGCTCAAGTCACAGTTCCAGTGTCTGGACCCAGCAGATGGAGCCTTGCAGTACTCACCAGCTACATGTACCCAAATTGTCATAGTATGTGCCATGCTACACAATATGATCCTGCGGAAACAGCTGCAGCAGGAACAGAATGGGGCAGGGCCACACAGCCCCCCATCATTGCCAAGCCCTGCACAGGCACAGAGTGACTTGGAGGAGGAACAACCTGAGCCTGCCCCAGTAGGCAGAAGGAGGCATGCCCGGTATGCCCGGCCTTGGCAAAGAGGCAACGCATAGCACATACACTAACACAGGAGGGACTCAGAGAATGACACCTCTCTCTGACTCGCACATACAGGAAAAGGGATGCCAAACATGACACTACCTGTGCTCAACCATGTGTAGGGAGTGTACTATGTGCATCTGACATAGGCAGCCCATCAGCATCACCCTCAATACTGGCACACCCACAGGGTAACTCACTCAATTTACCAATTGCCGAATGTAGTACTATATGTTGTTTCCTGTATCTATGGTATGGATGTGAGCATGCAAGGGAATTGGGTGGCTGAATGTGATGCCTGCAGATAGTAGACACCTATAGTGGCAGCATGAGATCTGTAACAAATATGGCTGTCACCATAGTCACTAGTGCTACACATGGTGACAAAACCCACTGCAGGAAATGTTCTGGGCCACATGTGTGTCCATATGACACACACATGACAGTCAGGGAGGTTCACATACCCAACAAAAGTCACAGCTAGTAGGACAGGTGTAGACAAACACAAACAAAGGCTGTGCTAAGGCCACTGAATGATGCCTATGGGTAACCCCCCCCCCAGGCCTACACAGACAGACTACAACAGGTCAGGCAGTGGGATGTTAGTTTTGAGTAGGAAGTCAGAAAGCAATATGTAGGTCAATGAAACATAAGACCTGTAGTACACTAACATGCCTCTAGTCAGCATGCTAGGTTGGAAAACAGAATGAAATGGAGTACCTGACATACCAGTACAGTCATAGCAAATGTGTACAGGTGTCAGGTGTGCCCCTCTCAATCCTGTGTAGCAATGTAGAAACAGTCAGGTCTGCCTCCCCAATCTCATGTAGACATGTAGTAGCTGTCAGGTGTGCCCCCCAATCCTATGTAGAAATGTAGTACTGGTCTGGTGCACCCCCCAATCTGATTTGCACACATTGTAACAGTCAGGTGTGCCCCCCAAAGGTCTGCACTTGAAGTACAAACTACCTGGAAGGGATCTACACATTCAGTACATAAGGGTATAATGGGCATGCTCACATACTTAACCAAATGAAGCACATGTCTGCAAACAACAGTGGACCATACATATCTGACAATTGCAGATGTTAGTGCATACACTCCTCAGTATGCACCAGTCATGCTTTGCACACATAGTGGATAGGAATACAGATATATAACCAAGGACGACACTCTATAATAAGCCAAAAGTAGACATACATAGATGTGTGGAAGAGAGTGACTGTGACAAAGAGCCATCCATCATGAGGCCTGTCCCACCCAGCACACAGCCAAATGGCTACAACCACATGATGTGTAAATGTCACTCACTGTAGACATTAGACACTGGTATCCATCAGCATAACAGACTATGTGGTATAAGTGCCAGCTGTGCAACATGACTGTACAAGGCAGTAGTCATCTAGCAGCTGTATACATGTACCTGCGGAATATTTTACAGTGAGCTTATCGAAGGAAGGACACTCAGCAAACTCGGAGCTACAATATATAACATTAAGTATCCTGTTTTTTGTTTATTTTGTTCTTTATTTCTTTGTTGTTTATAGCACTTTGTGTACTGTGTATTTTTTCTAGCTAGTTTCACTGTGTGTGAGGTATTAACTGGAAATTGTCCACTCTTATTAAGCATCTGTTGGGTTGTTTGTTTATGATAACTTGTTGCAGTTAAACTCTTTTTTCTAGTGGCTCCTTTAGCTGTTTAAAACTTTAATTTAAAGGCTCACTGCTGCTTTTCAGCTGGGAGTAACATTTCTGCAGTTTGTTCTAAGTAGTGGGGATATTTGTAGCATTTCCATATTCAGGCTTGTATTTGGGCCTAGTGTTTGTGGAGGCTGTGTGTCTGAGCACATAATTCAGGGACATCTTGTTTTAGCCAAAGCCATCAGGCATTTCAGTGAGAGAGAATTGTTTGAGGTCATTGGCTGACTGAGGTCTCCTGGACTACAGCTTAGACTAAGCACCTCATTGGTTCTTTTGAGATTTCTTTCTTAAAAGCTGTCTCAGGTTTCAACTTTCTGTTACCTAAGAAGCTCAGTTGTGAGTGTTCAGCCATTTTACAGTGAGCTTATCGAAGGAAGGACACTTTCGGCAAACTCGAGCTACAATATATAACATTAAGTATCCTGTTTTTGTTTATTTTCTTCTTTATTTCTTTGTTGTTTATAGCACTTTGTGTACTGTGTATTTTTCTAGCTAGTTTCACTGTGTGTGAGGTATTAACTGGAAATTGTCCACTCTTATTAAGCATCTGTTGGGTTGTTTGTTTATGATAACTTGTTGCAGTTAAACTCTTTTTTCTAGTGGCTCCTTTAGCTGTTTAAAACTTTAATTTAAAGGCTCACTGCTGCTTTTCAGCTGGGAGTAACATTTCTGCAGTTTGTTCTAAGTAGTGGGGATATTTGTAGCATTTCCATATTCAGGCTTGTATTTGGGCCTAGTGTTTGTGGAGGCTGTGTGTCTGAGCACATAATTCAGGGACATCTTGTTTTAGCCAAAGCCATCAGGCATTTCAGTGAGAGAATTGTTTGAGGTCATTGGCTGACTGAGGTCTGCTGGACTACAGCTTAGACTAAGCACCCCATTGTTTTTTTGAGATTTCTTTCTTAAAAGCTGTCTCAGGTTTCAACTTTCTGTTACCTAAGAAGCTCAGTTGTGAGTGTTCAGCCATTTTACAGTGAGCTTATCGAAGGAAGGACACTCAGCAAACTCGAGCTACAATATATAACATTAAGTATCCTGTTTTTGTTTATTTTGTTCTTTATTTCTTTGTTATTTATAGCACTTTATGTACTGTGTATTTTTCTAGCTAGTTTCACTGTGTGTGAGGTATTAACTGGAAATTGTCCACTCTTATTAAGCATCTGTTGGGTTGTTTGTTTATGATAACTTGTTGCAGTTAAACTCTTTTTTCTAGTGGCTCCTTTAGCTGTTTAAAACTTTCATTTAAAGGCTCACTGCTGCTTTTCAGCTGGGAGTAACATTTCTGCAGTTTGTTTCCCACCCTCCCTCCCTGTTGGTATAGTGTTTTTATAGTTGGTGGCTTTGCAGTTGCCCACCCCTAGTGTAAATTTGATCTGGGACCCTCCTCCCAGTCTAGTATCATTACCTCATTCTACCCAGTACAGGGAGAGCATTTGAGAAGGCCAATCAGCTTAGTTTCTGCTACTCCTTTTTCTCTTTCCTTTCTCTCTTTCCAAAAAAAAAAAAAAAAAAATTATCTGCTTTTACTGTATTTGTGTTTTTTCTTACTTTATTTTGCTTTTGCGTCATCTTAAAAGTACTCAATTGTATTTATTACTGCTTGGTGTAACTCATTGTAAGCCTTTTAGTTTAAGCACCTGGGCTTCAGACCAGTTTTACATTAGGAAGGTTTGTGGTCTGCACTATAGTAGCAGAACAGGTAGCTTACATCCTTCTAAGTTGGGAACTGCTGATTGAGGGCTCAGTGTCTGTTATTCTAAAAGTGTATTAATTCTGGTTTAAGCACTTGGGCTTGAGGCCAGTTATTTTACATTAAGAGGGTACGTGTTCTGCACTCTTGTGGGAGGAGGCTGGACTCTGTCCTTCTGAGCTGGGAATTTCTGGTTAAAGCTTATAGTGCCTGCATATTTGAACTGCTTCTTACTGAAATTGGTACACCTCATTTGCTGTAGCATAGACTAAATCCAGACCTGCTGAATCTAGCTTTGTTTGTATAACTTGAGCACTAATCCAGGCATTCTTTGAAGTATTCAGTTGTATTTATTACTGCTGGTAGTAACTTGATTAAAGTGTAGCTATCATTTCTAAGTCTTTTGGATTAAGCACTTGGGCTTCAGACCAGTTGTTTTACATTAGGAAGGTTTGTGGCCTGCACTGTGGTGGCAGGACAGGTAGCTTACATCCTTCTAAGTTAGGAACTGCTGATTGAGAGCTCAGTGTCTGTTATTCTAAAAGTGTATTAGTTCTGGTTTAAGCACTTGGGCTTCAGGCCAGTTATTTTACGTTAAGAAGGATTGCGGTCTGCACTCTTGTGGGAGGAGAGGCTGGACTCTGCCCTTCTGAGCAGGGAATTTCTGGTTAAAGGCTTATAGTGCCTGCATATTCTAACTGTTTCTTATTGAAATTGGTACACCTTGTTTGCTGTAGCGTAGACTAGATCCAGGCCTGCTGAATCTAGCTTTATTTGTATGCTTGTTGTTTGTTTATTTCCCTGAAACACTAATTCCACCTAAAACGCGGCCTTTTAGCACTTCTGTGGATCCCTAGTGATATCTGCATTGCTTACTGTACTTATTTCCTTGTTTCACTTGAAAGAAAGTTACTGTTTGTCGTTTTTGCATTTAAGTTACCTGTAACACATTGCATTTAAGTTACCTGGCACTTGCTCACTAAAGCAATTATATAAGTCAGCTCTAAAAATTAAAAGCACTACACCCTCACAAACTCCCCTTGAGAACCTTGTTCCCCATTGGCCCTTTTTCAATTATAAAGGAATTCCCAATACTATTCTAGCATGTCCAAAGGTCAGTTGTCAATCTCCTCTCCGGTCCAGCAGGTGAATCTGGGAATCTTGAGGCAATGTTACAACTGCCTCATGTACACAGACAACCCTCTCCTCCTCCCAACAAATTCCAACACATGTGAGAGATGCAACCATATAGCCAAACTGGAGGCTAAGCTCTCTCAACTCAGTACTGGCATAACCAGTCAGGAGGAGAAGGAAACCACACTCACTACAATTCCAGTCTCACAGAGACCTACCACGACAACAAACCAAACACATAAACACACAAAAACATACTCGGAGGCTCTAAATAAAAATCTGCCTAAGCAGCAGAGACCTCCAAAGCAGACACCCAAGCAACGCTACCCCAAAACAAAACACGTGCAACACATAACTCACAAAGCCAGTGTGCCGAACAGTCACAGCCCTTAAGGCTAAACAACACACCTGATACACTTGTAATAGGTGACTCTATCATCAGGCACACTGGCGTCCACACCAGGCTGAACAAGGAGAAGGTCACGGTGAGCTGCCTGTCAGGCGCTAGGATCCGCCACATAACACAAGCACTCAGGTCACTCCAAGGCAAGTACAAATATGACTCCGTCATTGTCCATGCTGGTGTGAATGACCTGAGATGTACCTCCCTGGACTACATGAAAAGAGACATAGAGGAGCTCTCTGAGCATGTAGCCCAGGCCGGTATGACCCTGACCTTCAGTAGCATCTTACCCTCACCAAGAATGATGCCACAATATGAAGACAAGATGATCAATTTCAACAATTGGCTTAAGTGTTGGTGTCATTCAAAGGGGATCTAATGCCTGTCAGCCTGGGATGACATGCTCGACAAGCCACGATGCTTCGCTAGGGACGGCTTGCACCTGTCACCCTGGGCTTTGGATATTGGCAAAGGCTCTTGCTACCCCCATAGTGCCTTTTTTAGGCAAGGCTCAAAAGACAAACCCACCTACATAGGTATCACAAGGGATAAGAAACTAAGAGTAATGCTACTCAACGTCAGAAGTCTAAACCTCAAGATGCATGCTTTTCGAAACTCTCCTTAGCATGGAGAACATCGATATCTGTGCAGTAACAGAAGCCTGGTTCAAGGCTCCAGAGAGCACCCCAGCACTACCAGGTTATACCTCATACCATGCTTTTCGGCCCCAAAACTTGGACTGAACCACAAAAGGAGGGGAAGTATCAATATTCGTCAAAGATACCCACACCTCCAGGTTGGTGGCCCAGCACGAAGCATCAGAGACTATCCATGTGCAACTAACTGTGGGTAAAACTGCCTTCCAGTTTATAGCCTGCTACAGACCACCCTCCCAAACACAGGAACCCCACTTGGCCTTCCTGAGAATACTGGAAAATATGAAGGTCTCTCCGAACACCATTATATTGGGCGACGTCAACTACTCAAACATAGACTGGGAGCATTACTCTAGCTCCAACACCCTAGCCCAAAGGTTCCTAGAATTTATAAACTCAAATGCTATGGAACAACTTGTTACCACTCCCACAAGAGGGGAAAACATACTGGACCTGATCATCACCAACATGGGGACACTATGCTCCAGAACAGAAGTGTATCCCTCACTGGTAAGATCAGACCATAAACTAATCTCACTGGATATTCACATCCCGACCCCACCCCTGCCCAGAAAACCACAGTGAAAAACTTCTCTAAAGCAAATTTCACGCCTCAAAACCGAGGCAAAATCCTTCAAAGCCCTGGGCCTGTGGAAAATACGCCCAGACCGCAGAATCCTTTATAAATGCATTCTATGAACACCTTCAGGAATGCATGGATCATGCAATCCCAAATAAAACCAAGACCCAATCCTCCAAAGGCAGGCGTCCTGTCTGGTGGACCCCAGCCATAAACAAACTATACAATAGAAGGAGGAAGCTACTACATGATAGAGCAAAATCCCAAAAGGGAAGGCATCTCTGATCAGTATTAGCAAAAACTACGGGCACTCATAAAATCGTCTAAGGCCAGCTTCGAGAGAAAAATTGCACAGGACACTAAGGATAATCACAAGGCTTTCTTTAGTTATGTTAGGAACCTGGGTGGGAATTCCCAGATATGCTCAGAATTAGTCCAAAATGACAAAAATACACCGAGCCCACAGACATTGCCAACATCCTAGCTGACAGGTTCAGTGCAAACTTCTCCCCTCTCCCCACCAAAGGGCAAATATCTATCCCAACAGAGTGCTGCCCCTGACATCTCAGATGCTCAGGTAAGAGCCGCCCTCTCCAAAGCAAAAACACAGCATCAATGGGACCAGATGGTGTCCCGGCTGTGTCCTACATGAACTCCAAGAAGAGCTAAACCCAAACATAAAACTACTGTTCAATCTTAGCCTTACTACAGGATATGTACCCAAAGAGTGGCGTACAGCAACAGTGGTCCCTCTCCACAAAGGTGGTGCCTCAATGGATCCTGGAAACTATCACCCCATAAGCCTGACTAGCTTGGTCTGCAAAGCTATGGAAAGGATCATCATGGACCTCATAAATAAAGATATTGGGGACCTACAGACACTGGATCCTACCCAGTTTGGCTTTGTTAAGGGCAGATCCTGCCTCTTAAACCTGGTCGATTTCTTTGAAACAGTCACCAAGTCCATTGACGAGGGGAAGGTGGTCCACACAGCCTACCTGGACCTCAAAAGCCTTTGATACAATACCCCACTCGGGCATTATAGATAAGCTCACCAGCTTAAATATAAACCCCTATGTCACTAGATGGGTTGCAAACTGGCTCAAGGACAGAACCCACATGGTTAGAATTGCTGGAGCCATGTCAGACTCCAAACCAGTTACAAGTGGCGTCCCACAAGGCTCAGTCCTGGGACCTCTCTTGTTCGGTATATATTTCTCGGCGGTACAGGCCAACACGGAAGGACTGTGGCTGACCAAGTTTGCAGATGACTGCAAACTGGGCACCATAATCAACTCTCCAGCTGACACAAGCATCCTCCAAAAGGGCCTCATAGAAACAGACAACTGGTGCCAGAGCCATGGCCTCAAGCTAAACGCCAAAAGTGTATAGTCATCCCCTTTGGCAAAAACAAAGTGCCCACAAATTACCACATAGGTGGTAATCCATTAAGTACAGAAGAAGTCATTAGGGACCTGGGGATCCAAGTTGATAGCAATCTCTCATTTGACAACCACGTGGCCAAAGTGGTTAGAAAAACATTTTATATAGCCCACCTAATCATGAAGGGATTCACATCTAGATCAGGGGAGGTCATCGTGCCTCTTTACTCATCCCTTATCAGGCCCATAATTGAGTACAATGCCCTTTGGGATGTACCTTACCAGACACCTGCAGCAACTGGAAAGACCCCAAAAGTACCTCACCAAGAGGATCAAAGGGCTCAAACAGATGCCATATGCTGCCCGGTTAAAGAAACTCCAGCTCTACTCAGTGGCATACCGCCTGCTCAGAGGCGATCTGTGCCTGGCGAATAAAGCCATGTCCAACCCAGAATTAATGGACATGCTGCACCTCAGAAAATCCAAATCCCATCAAGCTACGCCGAGAGACTTGAACCTCAGCACTGAAATAAATAGGACATGCTGGAGGGACAGATTCATAACCCAGAGGCTCCCTTCACTCTGGAATAAAATCCCAGTCCAGGTTAGGCAGAGTCCCACATTGACTCTCTTCAAGAGGAATCTTGATGAGTGGATGGGAGATCATAGGTTTACCCCGGCTATCACTTCTGTGTCACTGTTAGACAGAGGCACAGTATACTAACCTCACAAAAAGGCATAGCAAAATTAATTTAAAATGGGTGGCGAAAGCCATACACACTCTGGCTAGGCTTATAAATGCCCTTGGGCAGATAGCCTAGTATGAACCTATGAACCTATGAACCTATAACCCTGCATGTGCCTGCATGTGGTGTGTCAACCTCTAGATGAATGGGTTATGGCCCATGCACATACACTGCCCCCCATAGCCCTACTAAGACAAGCCTCCTGATGTCATCCACTTTGAAATACACCTTTGGGAATGAAATAAACTAGTAATCTCTGGGGCACATCCAAAAACTGCATAATGGTGTAGTGTGATAAAATAGTTAGGTAGGAGTTCTAATCACGGACATGGCAAGTGTGTGTGTGTGTGTGTGTGTATGTGTGTGTGTCCTTGTCTTTGTAGGGAGCAATGCTTTTTAGGCTAGTCACACTCACTACAATTCAAATGCCCTACTTTGGCAAAGCTGCTGATGACATTCACTGTGACATACACCTCTGGGAAAGATGTAGCCCAATAATTTTTATGGCGTGTCCTATAACTGCGTATTGCTGTAGTGTGATACATTAGTTAGGTAGGAGTTCTAATCCCAGACATGGCAACTGTGTTTGTGTGTGTCTCTGTCTGTATAAGGAGCAATGATTTTTAGGCTAGTCATGCTCACTACAATTTAAATGCCCTACTTTGGTAAGGCTGCTGATATCATTCACTGTGAAATACATCTTTGGGAAAAATGTAGCCCAGTAATCTCTGTGACACGTCCTATAACTGTGTACTGCTGCAGTGTGATAAACTAGTTAGGTAGGAGTTCTAATCCCAGACATGGCAACTGTGTGTGTGTGTGTCTGTGTAGGGAACAATGCTTTTTAAGTTAGTCACGCTCACTACAATTCAAATGCCCTACTTTAGCAAGGCTGCTGATGTCATTCGCAGTGAAATACACCTTTGGGAAAAGTGTAGCCCAGTAATCTCTGTGGTGCCTCTTATGACTGCGTACTGCTGTTGTCTGATAAACTAGCTAGGTAGGAATTCTAATCCCAGACATGGCAATTGTGTGTGTGTGTCTCTGTCTGTGTAGGGAGTAATGCTTTTTTAGGCTAGTCACACTCACTACATTTCAAATGCCCTACTTTAGTAAGGCTGCTGATGTCATTCACAATGAAATACACCTTTGGGAAAGGTGCAGGCCAGTAATCCCCATGGCATGTCCTATAACTCCATACTGCTGTAGTGTGATAAACTAGTTCAGTAAGAGTTCTAATCCTAGACATGGCAACTGTGTGTGTGTGTGTGTGTGTGTGTGTGTGTGTGTGTGTGTGTGTGTGTGTGTGTGTGTGTGTGTGTGTGTGTGTGTGTGTCTGTATAGGGAACAATGCTTTTTAGGTTAGTCACGCTCACTACAATTTAAATGCCCTACTTTAGCAAGGCTGCTGATATCATTCACTGTGAAATACACCTTTGGGAAAGGTGTAGCCCAGTAATCTATATGGTGCCCCTTATGACTGTGTACTGCTGTAGTGTGATAAACTAGCTAAGTAGGAGTTCTAATCCCATACATGCCAATTGTGTGTGTGTGTGTGTGTGTGTGTGTGTGTGTGTGTGTGTGTGTGTGTGTGTCTGTGTAGGGAGTAATGCTTTTTAGGCTAGTCACACTCACTACAATTCAAATGCCCTACTTTAGTAAGGTTGCTGATGTCATTCACAGTGAAATACACCTTTGGGAAGTGTGCAGGCCAGTAATCTCCATGGCACTTCCTATAACTCCGTACTGCTGTAGTGTGATAAACTAGTTCAGTAGGAGTTCTAATCCTAGACATGGCAACTGTGTGTGTGTCTCTGTGTAGGGAATGATGCTTTTTAGGCTAGTCACACTCACTACAATTCAAATGCCCTACTTTGGCAAGGCTGCTGATGTCATTCACTGTAAAATACACCTTTGGCAAAAATGTAGCCCAGTAATCTCCGTGGCGTGTCCTATAACAGCATAATGCTGTAGTGTGATTTAGAACTTTGGTAGGGGTTCTAGTCCCATGCATGGCAAGTGTGTATGTTTGTGTAGGGAGCAATGCATTTTAGGCTAGTCACACTCACTACAGATCAAATGCCATACTTTGGCAAGGCTGCTGATGTTATTCAATGTGAAATACATCTTTGGGAAAGGTGTAGCCCAGTAATTTCCATAGCTCGTCCTATAACAGTGTAGTGCTATAGTGTGATATAGTACTCTGGTAGGGATTCTATCCCCACACATGGCAAGTGTGGATGCTTGTGTGTGTGTGTTTCTATGCCTGTGTAGGGAGCAATGCCCTTTAGGCTAGTCACACTCAACACAATTCAAATGCCCTACTTTGGCAAGCCTGCTGATGTCATTCACTGTGAAATACACCTTTGGGGAAGGAGTACTCCAATAATCTCCATGGCACGTCCTATAACTGTGTAGTGCTGTAGTGTAATAAACTAGTTAGGTAGGAGTTCTAATTCCAGACATGGCAGGTGTGTGTGTCTGTGTTTGTCATTTGTATCCTGTATGGAGGTGGCTGTGAGTGTGTAACAACTGGACTCATTGTGGAGTGGGATTTGCAGATTTCTGACATGGTATTCCTAGTATATGTCACAATGTCCACCTTACAGGAATAACAAATGTGAAATAGCCGAGAGGCTGGGGTGCCAATGCATACCCCTACATGTGACATCAAAGCCTGGTGAACAAAATTTGCAACCCTTGTATTACCCAGAGAACACTTTCAACCCATGTCTCATACACAAACACACTTGCCTAGGCAACAACCGCTATGATGGTAGTACCCTGCATATTGCCAACAGATAGTAACCATGGTGTAATTGCAGTGGACTACAGAGGGCATGGCATCCTGCCCATCAGTCCAATAGGCACATACATGCAGACAGTGCACCTTCATTATGTTCCCCACTGGACACCTGCAACACCTGTGGTGCCATCAAATGTGACCCACAAAGGACATGCCATCCCTTAAACACATGCCCTGTATGGACAGATGCCACTGACACCAGGGAATATCTGTATCATGCTATTAATGTAGGTGCAGGGTCAACCTGCTGTCCATTACCAGTTCCCACCACATGAGGCCAGGACTGGCACATCTGATGATAACAATCTGTGTACACAACATGGGCCAGACACCCCAGATACAGTTCCAGATGTCACTGTACATGCATGTGGGATGTGTGCACATCCCAGACACCGTCCATGTCATGGACTAAAGAACACATACATGGCAAGCAATGCACAGCAATGGCCACACACAATAGTTACCCAGGTGACAGGACGGTGAATGCAATACCCACCTGTGCGGGCCAATCCAGACACTACACCCCTGAGCCACACTGCAGACCATTCTCATGTGGCCTGATGCCAAGGTATACCCATCACTTACCCTTGTGTAACCATTTGGCTCAGTCAACCACTACACACCCATGAAGCAATGCACCCATGCATGTCAGTACTGGCACCCTGTGTCTGTGTGTGTGGTGTATGATGCTTTTGACCACATTCACACTCGCTACAAGCCCCATTGGCATACTGAAGCATGCTGTCTTATGTCCAACACCTCCACATACCCTTTACCCACATAACCTCCGGATAATCCCTGTGGTGCATGTGATACCTGCATAGTACTGTATTGTGGAAAACTAACTAGTGAGGAGTTGTAATCCTGACCCTGCCAAGTGTATCAGTGTGTGGGTCCCTGAGAGAGTGTGGCTGTGTTGACCCTGATACCTGTTCATGCGGACAGGCACTTGTACTACACCTACCGTATAGCTACCGTATCACTGTTGCAGATGCCACTCACCATCACATATACATTTGGAGAGCTCTTCAACATGTAACCTATGTGGTGCATCCAATAACTGCATAAACATCTGATAGCAGTCAGTCATGGGTCTGATACCCTGTACTAGTAGGTGTGTGACACAAACATGCTTAAGTTTTACTCTCCCACCCCTCCCTGACTTATCTTTATCTCTGTCTGCCTCTCTCACTTCCTCTCTGGTGGATGTGGAGACTTACACCTACTTTGCTTAGGCAGCAGAATGTGTTTTGTAAGTGATGCTCATAATCAGCTGATGGCCTCCACATGAATTGCAGCCCTCATCTAGCTGATTGTATGTGGAACAGCTGTGATAACATTCCCATAGCCAATTGTATGGAAACACACTCCAATATCTAGGAACATCATGCTGTTGTTGGGCCTTTTCATTCACTGTGAGTAGGACCTAGATCTGTTGTTTGGCAAAGAGCATCACAGATGGATTGGAGATTTACCTCTAACAACATACACTTTGGAAAAAGGCTAGCACATAGGAGGGGTATGTGCCTGACATGACTACAGTATGTAAGTGTTGCTATTCTGCATTTGGAATAATGTTGGTTTAACAGGGTTTGTGTGTTTTAATACCTGTCATGACAGTACTATGTTTCTGAGGAAACCCCTATCTGTAGGGTAATCTGCAGACTGGGCAGTGTGTGGTGCCTTTTGTTTCTTGTGTTACCCACAGAGCACCTATCTGTGAACTGCAGAAGCATAGTGTGAGGATTGCAGACAGTACATGATGACAGACATGAGAGTTACTGACCTCATATGCCTCATAGGACATATGTCGCAACAAACCCTGTTACAACAGTAAATGTATGAGGTTATCACAGAGACATGTCAATTCTGGCTCTGTGTTTGTGCCTCCATCCACAACTCTGTCAACCTGTGTACATATGTCATGCAGTAAGAGGTGCATATGTCCTGTACACCATAATTTATTGACATCATATCTGATAAGCCAATGGGATATCAGACTGCGACACATGTTTTGTATAGCAGGGGTTCTCTTTGAGGACATAACCTGGACATACTGTGGTTGTGTGTACAGTACTGAGGTCTGTGTACTTATGGTGACTGTTGACAGTGTGTGTATTGTGAATATGTACCTTGGCCTGTGTACAGACTGTAGTAGATGTCATTGTTCTTTGTCCTGTTCTATCTGATGTTACATGCTGCTCCACTGTATGTAAGGCCAAACATACACATGTCCCATACCACAGACAGGCATCGGACCACACTATGTAGTGGTCCAGTATATGTATGGTTAGTGTGTGAGTGGCATATATGAGGATGGCATTGATCAGATAATCCATATAATATAATATTACACTAGCTACCACATGTGGCTGTGGCTGTGTTCACATTGGTTGTGGTTATGCACTTTCACAGCTGTGTAAGAAGTGGCACATATTGGAGATAACACCCTGTACGCACCACATGCCACAGGTACCTCCACTACACTACCACAGTCAACTGAACATGCTTGGGTATAGGTCTCCATCACAGAAAGTAACCATGTGTTGCAATGCATGTTGCATGCATGTCAACTTGATCACCTCAGTGGCCATGTGCAGGAGGCACCTGGCGAAATGGCTGATGCATGTCACTTCCAACCCTGAGGGTCACCAGAGTAGTGTCTGTCAATAGCTTGCCTGCTGCCACATGGCAGGTGGCAGGATACCACTGTACACACAACCCCTACACAATCCATCACTGCTTGGACAATAGTTAGGTACACAGATATGACTGCCTGCAGAGATGCACCCCAGTACTGACACATGTGTACATGTGCATGGCTGAGTATAGCAATGTCTGTGTGTTAGCACACCTGTACATGGGAATTCCATGAGGGCCTTCACAACCACCACAACACCCATTTCCATAGCCAGTTGTGGCTGCTGCTGTATGGGACATTACATGTACCCTGTTAAGCTCCTCTCTATACCGGCTACATGAGCCTTGCAGTACCATCACAACAGTATTGTACAAATGTGTTGATAGGCATGGGATACCCATTGTGTTCTGGCAAGTGTGTGTGTGTGTGTGTGTGTGTGTGTGTGTGTGTGTGTGTGTGTGTGTGTGTGTGCGCATGTCCATTTATCTGTAGGGTACAGCATTCTGAGGTCACATACTCCTATAACAGTACCCATTGCCCTATGGTAGTACAGATAGTGTTGTTGCTGCCCATCGGTGAGGCATGACAATGCAACACCCTGCTATGCATGTGGCATGTGCATTAGATGCATATTTCTGTAGTACCACTGTTGGGCTCTACAATAGGTTGTATCGCAGTCATGGCCAATGTGTGATGGTGGGTATATCAGAGTGTCATCATGGGTTTCAGGGAGTACAATATCCACTGGGGGATGTGGTTGCTGTATACACTGTAATTACACCAAGGTACACCCGGTATATGTCCCATGTACCATGTTATGGTTACCACTGTCACCATCAACCATACAGGTAACTGATGCCACATTCAAGGCCAGTTATGCATGTGCTGTATGCAGACTACCTGTAACATATTGGACACATGGTCAAGTTAGTTAGCAGTGATAGGCCCTGGTCTCTCGGATGTGTATCTGCTTGTTATGTGTCTGCTAATGTGTATATGAAGGTATGTCACACTATGTATTGTCCATATACACCCATTACTTCCCCCATTAGCATACTGTACATGTCTGGGATGTTCTGCATGTAACCTGGGACACACCTCACCCTAAATGCTGTGTGGTTTGTGCAATGGTATCCACACACTTCAGTATCACTACATACCTAGGTAGGGGTCTAGTCCCAGTGTTGTCAAGTAACAGTGTGCATGTATGTGGATGGAGCTACATCAGGTTGCAGATTATACATAGCCCAGTGGGTCAGCTGTCCATGTGGCACAGGCAATAACTGTTATACTAACCTGTGACATGTGTTCAACTGTACCCCAGATATGTCACAGCCATGGTGTCACCATAGTGCCATACCCCATTGTGGAATATGACTGCAGACCATCCTTGTGCTGATACATGTACAGCTACAACTCAAATGGATAACATTATAGAGACCACAATCAACCAGTGTTACTAACAGCTACAATGCATCATTGCTGAATGGCTACCCTACCTGATATATATGCATTACACTTTACTCCTCACAACATGTTACACTGCAATACTGTGGTACACTGTAGTACAGTCACAGTGTGCATCAGAACCATATTAGCCTGTCCCTAAATTGATGGTATGGATGACAGGGATGTGGCACAGTTATCATCATATGCACAGGGTGTGTTGTTGGTTTGCCAGAGGCCGAGGGTGAGCCATACATTTGACACCATGTGTGTGGGAGAGGGGTGTACTGAGGTGAACTGGGTGTGATGATGTGGTGTGTGTAGGTATGGGGTTGCCCTAGGTGTGTTTGCATAGTGTGTGGGAATGCATGCACACAGTTCTGCCATGTGGCTGCCCTACACAGGTGTTTATGGACAGCTGCAGACCATACCAGACAGGGTGTGCAGTTCACTGCCTCTGGCCACGGACACATGGACTGTGCCTGCCAGGGGTTCCAATGGCACATACAGGTACAGGCCTTGATGTGCTACTCTCACCTGACGATGACAAATATTCACTGATACCAGGGCCACGGACTCTTGGCCTGCTGTGGTGTGGTTTGGTGTGGACAGCACCCCCCGCAGTGCTGGCTGGTACTGCCACTACGGCAGCCCCTTGGTGCCCTAGCACACCCACGTTGACTGCCAGCTGTTGATGTTGCTGGCCTATGTCCACGTGGCCATCACCGCACCCCCACCACACATTCAAGCACTGAGAAACCACAGCCAATGAGGGCCATCATCTCACCAGACCGTCTAGCCATGAGCTCGGTATAAGCAAGGATGGCACCAGACCATACATAGAAGTTGTTGCTTGCAGATATGAGAGCAGCCCTCTGCAGCCTCAGGCCCTGTCTGGTGTAACATTCCATATGTGCCTGCACCACCATGACAGCCAGAAACATGCACCTGCTGGTACCAGCTATGCCACCTCTGCCATGGGCATGATGTCCAGTAGCCCTACCATGAGCACCCTGGGATATCTGCCTATGTGGACCCTGCTGAACATCTGGCTATGCCTGCTGCGACCAGACACAGTAGACATGGTTACCACACTTTCCTGTGCCAACCACCAAACGCCAGCTGTCCCTCCACTATGGCCACTGGTGATGCGATGCGTATAGGCACTGAAACTGTGTGCGGGGTTGGGGTGGTTAAAAGGGGGATTTCAAATTATGGTGCTGTTTTAGCCCCTGACAACCCCACCTGTGCCTCAACAGTACTATCATCATCTTTGGTGTCTGTATGGACACCAGCATCAGATTGCATGCAGGATGGACCCTGACCCACCTCGCCACCTGTGGAGGAATCAATAAACGCACTTTAAAACTTGTACAGCATTCCATAACAGTACACACACACACACACACACACACACACACACACACACACACACACACACACACACACACACACACACATACACACACACGTACACACACACGCACGCATAATACCTACCTGTTCGTGACCTTACAGACAGTCCCACGTATATTTCCATGTGTTCCTCATCCGGCATCACACTTGGTAACATGCACACATTGATACCACTCATTAACATATCAGTTATCTATATGCCTACACAAGTGATCACAACACAAGACCTGTTACTACATTACCTGCCTGACCTATGTGTAGCAGTTTTTGATGGACTCACTGCTGTCATTCAGTGTTCACCCTGTGTATGTCCAGACATCATGAGCATGACCCCTATATGTGTGTGCTAGTATGTGCACTCCATAATATCACGCACTGGTATGTCATGTGTATGTATTGCTCAGTACATGCCAGATATGCTGCTCAATCAGCCTATCATGAGACAACTGTAATATATGGATATACTATCTGGTGTTGACTAGTGCTTCCCCAATTCATCTGTAGTGCTGCATACGTGGGTTGTAGGTCACCTCTCTGCTGAATGTGATATTAAGGGTATACCTGGTGTCTACCTTCCTTCTCAATGCCTGTTCCATGCTACAGACCTTATTATACTATCAGCTGTCCTGTGATTACATACATGACAGGAATTCTTGGAGTGTAATGTGGCAGTCCACGTCTATGTATTGCATGATCCCAAAGGGAGGTACTGCTGTATGAACACCCCACAATCACACATGTGCATACATGGCCCCACACACACACACACACACACACACACACACACACACACACACACACACACACACATACAGGTGAAGTTGCACAATGATAGTACACACAGTACTCCTATTACCCATCTGTCAACATGCATAACATATGGTACACAACAGGATGCAGTGCAGCTATAGTCAATCCATGCTAGCAACAGTATACATGTGTGTGTGTGTGTGTGTGTGTGTGATGCATGTGCTGTGTCACTAGGCGATGCCCCTTCCCCTGGATACCACTGTACCCATGTACACAGTATTGCTGTGCACCTGTTCTGCACCCTGCCATGTACTGTGCACCACACCTCACAGGTGTACAACCCATTGTTGTATGTGTACTGTTGTGTCAGTTATGTCAGCTTTAATGCTCACAGCCCCTAGGTTTTTCAGCGACACATACCTGGGATGATATGTGGACAGATGTCATTTATGAATGCCTGATGTCTGATTTACAGCTCTCAACATTAGTGGACCATGTATGACCAATCCAATACTCTTACACTGACAACCATCACAGCATACTGTGGTTATGGGGGGTACACACCCTTACTGATATGACACACCCATCCTTGATCTGCCATGGGACCACATCACCACATATCTTAACAGTACATGAGCCCGATATGTGACGTATGTCCTGTACTTTCACATGCAGTGTCTATGGAATGTGTTAGGTGTGCAGATGCTGATTGCAATGCATACACTCTGTGTGGGCATATGTGTGCACACCCTCATCATGACAGTTTGTTGCACCTCTTGTTATGTATACTACAGCATTCACTACTCCTGGCAGGGGTATACTAGTGTGGTTCATCTGCATTTGCCAGTGCATGCTCAGTCTGCCCTACACATGTCCCCTAATCTGCATGATTGCAAGGTCTACTCATGTGCACATCCCTCGGTGTTCACACACTGCCGTCACTATTGCTGTGGTGGTAGGGTTATGTCTGCCACAATTCCTGAACCTGACTATGTGTGGATACAGCCATTCTTAGCATTCTTAGGATCCCTGCTGCAGTGCACTGGTGTGTCATGCTGACACCCCCCCTCCTTCAGCCTTTTTGCAGATGCATGACAAGTAAGGCCTACACATGTGTGTCACTTTGCAGTGTCCCATACACTGAAAATCACGTTACATCCTAGTCCCAGCTGATAATGTGGACCACAGTAATGCCTTATGCCATAGTGTAACTCTGCAGCTGTTGCCATTGTCCTACAGGTATATACACTGCTGTTGCACTGCATACGGGTGTTGTTCCAAACATGTCCTTACTGTAGGCCATGTCTCCCACCATTATGTTACTCCCTGTGGACGCATTCCACAATGACAGGATGTTAGTTATCATGCAGGTGTCTGACATACCCTTCCAATACCCCATCATGATCACCCCTGTGATGCCATGCATTTAACAGCAATAATACATGCACATGTACAGCATGCATTCTGGGTAGGTGTGTTAGATGTGTGCATGGAATAGACCATCACCATTACATGCCCGGTGTATTGGCAAGCATCTACATAAACCATACTCCCCAGTTACAGGCTGCTGCCTTGGTAGTATCTCGGAGGGACCTACATAAGAGGGTGAGAGATGCAAAGTCATTGGCCACACCTGTGGCATTACTACAGGGTGGGTGCAGCATTGCAATACATCAACAATACATGTCCACAATACTACCACATATGCACATCTGTTTATCACTACTATGCAGAAACAAAATATATCTATGATATGTCAGATATGCATGATCTACCTGTACCGATGCAGATGTGTATGTAACAGTGGTCTACTGATGTGCCCTGTGACCTTACCTGCATGCTCCACAGATGGTATGTAGGTGGCACCCACGTCCACAAAGGTGTCTGGCAATTGGTGGCTGTGCAGATGGGCAGGTATCATGAGGCTGGTTAGGAGCTCCTCCACACATGTCAGGGAGGGATGGATGGCATGGCCCCCCTGTGGCGAGGTGATCCCCCTGGACTGCAGCAGCATGCCGATGGGCATTGCGAAGCAGGTCAGAACAATGATGCTGGACCTGCTCATAACTGCAGTTGTGCAGTCTGACATCATTGACCCTGTGGAATAGATCATTTCACAGGGCGGTCCACTCCTGCTGATCATGAGCGGCTCAGCCAAACAAGATTGTGTAGTGCTGTATGAGGTCATTTAGCAGAATTTCATTTTCAGCTGCTGTGTATGCTGGCAGCCCTCCATGGGGCATTGTGCCTGAAAGACATAAAGATGGACACAGGTGTGAGCAAGTCATGCAGCAAGGTTACCACAGTTCTTAATACACATCACTGTCACCCCATCACCATATCAGTGACAACAAACTGTACACACAACTCAATAGGTATGGCTACAGCATACCTACCAGTGGGGCAGATATTGCACTGTACCACGCTTTGTGCAATGTGTTTGTAGCCATGTTCCCTGTGTGGACACTATCATTACTGTCCTGTTACAGACTATTCACCTACATGACATTGTCAGGGTCACAATGGTTCCATATATGCCTGTGGTATGTTTGCTGCACATCTGACATTCTGTGTTATTGGGGTTATCTATGCATGCTGTTGGACATGTTCTGGGATTGTGTAGACTATTACTACCGACATATGTTCTATAACAATAGCATGTATATGTACTATTGGCCAGCAGAACCACCTCTACAAACTCATCTGCCCATGTAAGCAGGCCACATCACATGTGTGACCCAACCTGGGGCCTCCTCATGTACTGGTCCAGCAATACCGTCAGGTGGAACCAACTCAGGGGTTGTTGTCCCCCCCGGGGCACACACAGACATGTTCCTGTCCCCTGAGGTTAGGTCCAGGGTCTGTTCCATAACGGGCTCCACAGACACATGTGGAATGTTCTACATCACCTTGAGGCACCCAGTACACATTCACAGGGCCCATGTGCTTCTCCTGCTCAGTCTCCAGGCCAGGCACCTTTGGGACATGGACTGCTGTTGTGAGCAGCAGTGGGTGGGAGGCTTGTTCCCATTGTGTCCATATTGGGGCCCATGGGGTGTCCACATCACAGACCACATACACCATCCAGGGTGTTTACTCACCACATGTGTCACATACCACCCCTGTAGGCTGTCCTGTATATCTACTAAACCTGACCACCTCCACAACTATACCTGCCACACTTCCCCATATTCACACTCCATACTTCACAGACAAGGGCATTGTGGTCCCTACAAGGGGTTCACATGTGACATACCCGTCCATATTGCACACACTGACAGCTGTAGATATCTGTGTGTATTACTATGTGTACTGTTTCCTTGCACTAAGCATGCAGCACAGTGGTAGTAATATAGGGGACATGTATTTAGGGTCTATATTAGAACATCAAAGTTTCAAAACTTCGAATGTTCTAATACCGACCCCTATTCAACGAAAGCTGAAAACATCGAACATACAGAACATCAAACTTTTTCCTAGGGAAAAAATTTGCTGTTCCAAAACACATGCACACAACACAAACACACCAAACAAACAGCAATCCACACACATACACCTAAAATCTTACACCTAACCCTACACTAAACTATACACACACCAATAACTATCCACTTACCTTAACCCTAACCCTAAAGTCCGTCACTATCTCACACTCGCCTCATCCGCGCCCTAACCCTGACTCACCTACCCCGCCCTAAACCTCACATCCACAGAATCGCACACTTACCTGACCCGCGCCCTAACCCTAACTCACCTAACCCACGCTAATCCTCATGTCCTCACAATCGCACACATACCTAACCCGCACCCTAACCCTAACTAACCTAACCCACACTCAATCGCACACTTACCTGAACCCGACCCGTAACTTTCCACCACAGTGCTGGAAATACTGAAGCAACAGAAATGGACAATCGAATTCTTTCCCTAGGAAAAAAAATAGTTTTTCTGTTGCTTCAATATTTTCAGCTTTCAATGAATAGGGGTCAATATTAGAACATTTGAAGTTTTAAAACTTCAATGTTCTAATATAGACCCTGTATATACATACATATATGTTTGTGTGTGTGTGTTTGTATATATGTAAACGTGCATATAGATGCATATATATATATATATATATATATATATATATATATATATATATATATGTGTGTGTGTAGATATGATGTATATATGTGTTCATATATATGTCTACACATGGGTATCTGTATATTTGTGGACATACATGTGTGTATATATATATATATATATATATATATATATATATATATATATATATATATAGAGAGAGACACACACACACACACACACACACACACACACACACACACACACATATATATATATATATATATATATATATATATATATACATATGCATACCTATATGTGGGCTACATTCAGACATCAGGTCCACAATCTCACAACACCTTCCTGCACAGCTGCACTGTTCTGCCTTGCTGCAACACAGACAGGTGCCACATATGGCCACAGCCTGACATTGGAGGGTATATGTAGGGCCAGATTGCAGGTAACCCTATTACACACCTATGGCATTCCTGCATGCTACAATACAGGTTAACCTGAGTATCCTGCAAGAGGTGGGCTGTGGAACCCATGTAATATGCATACTTCCCATTACACAACACACAGTATGATGACTTACAGCTTATCAGTCAGTGCTGCTCTGCACGGTTGATAGGTATGGCCCACTACCCACAGGGATGGACTCTATTGTCCTGAGCAGTTGTTCAGCTGAACATCATTACAACAACACCTGAAGGTACATATTGATCATTCCACATCATCTATCCCATTATTATGGACTAAGTACTACAGTCAACTACAGACATATATACTTCACATACCTGTTCTGGGAATGAAGCCTCTTCTGGATGGTTTACTTGATTTTTTTTCTTTTTTTTTGTGCCTTACATGCACACACTCTCTCTCTCTCTCTCTCTCTCCCAGTCTCTCTCCAGTAAATGCAATGAGTTGCTTTGCATAAATTGCAGCATGGATTTTGTAGGTGATGCACATGATCAGGTGATGGCCTCTGAACCAATCAGTGTCCTCCACTTGCTAACTGCATGCAGCATGCTATGTAGTACTTCCAGTTACCACTGTCATGGCAACCAACTACTATAAATCCCTATATCATGTGGGTGTGGTCCCTTTACCTTTCCTGTATGATGGACATCCTTCCTGTGTGTGAGAAGCAGTGTTACAGACAGCAGGTAGCAATACCTCTTACAGAAGAACCTGCACACTCAAGCCAGCTACATATTTGTAGGAGGTTCCAGAACTACATACAGAGTGTGAGTAGTGCTGTTGTATGCATTGCATAGCACTGGTGTTACAGGGTTTGTGTGTACATACTAGTTTGACTTGGAATGCAGTCTGCCTGCATAGCTCTCAACTGTGGGCGTATCCACTTGATGGCCAGAGGTGTGCCTATTATGTTTTGTTTGTCCACCACACAGGTCTTGTGTCAGATATATCATTGGCAGTATGTGTGTTGAGTGCTGTCAGTACATGCCTACATCCATTTCTGTTTCTAACTTCATATTCCTGACTAAGGGTATGTTGCAGAATATCCTGTAACACCAGCGATTTGCTTAATGTAGGACAACTGTTTTACATATATGGGCCTGTGTTCCAACCTCTGTCCTCCACCTACATACCAGGCTTTGTACATATGACATGCTGTCAGGGGTTGTTATGTAGTGGGCTGTGAGTATGTCATGCTGCCATTCCTGCCATCAGTCCACTGCTGTTGTGTCCCCCACACATACTGTGGAGTTGAGTCCATATATTTGTGGGCTTCACCTACACAATACATGTGTGCCCTTATGCACTCCAGAGGCCAGTCTATGTAACAATGGTATATGGCCCTGTATTATTGAGTCTGGGGGGATGCACCATAACTAACCTAAGCTGTTACAACATGTAGGGGTATCAGGGGTAAGCTTCCTTAAGGTATCTGGATGTACATTACCGTACAATTCACCTTGGGTCAATGCAGGTCTACTGCCTCCTGCCATACAGACTGTTCTGTTTGGCAGTGTGATTGTGATGGTGTCAGTTATGTCTTGTTATGTAGCAGATACATCCCATTGTGTCAACTGATGTATTTACCCACTAGGGATTGTGTACAGAGTGTAGATAGAGGCTGCTGGACTATACATCTGCATTACTTACTGTTGATTGATTGGTTTCCTGTGGCCCAGTCTGTCTTTACTATTGTACTACTTGAAGGCCTCAGCCTGGACAGCAACATATGTAATCCTTTCCAGACTACTGTATTAATATAACTGTTTTACAGTTGCATTACTCTGTTTATATGTATGTCAGTGTCTAAACAGCTATATGACATGGCATATACAACTGTAATAGTATACAAATAAAGCTTTCCCATGTATGCAAACCTGTTTGTGGTGTTATATCCTTTGACCTCTCTGTGGGTATATGTTGCAGGCAACAATTGTCATTTGTATGAGTGGCTCATACATTGTCCATTTGGTAAGGTGGCAACTTTAGGCATAGTGGCTTTTCTGTATTGTGTGTACCTTCTACATATTTATCTTCCTATACATATCTCTGTGTGTGCATGTGTAGTTTTATATATATATATATATATATATATATATATATATATATATATATATATATATATATATATATATATATATATATATAGACATATGTATGCATATCTGTATCTGCATATATGTGTCTGTGTATATGTATCCTAGGAATGCTTGCTTCCACATTGTACACTCCCTATGGTAGCCAGACTGTACTGCATGATTTGTTACTGATACCAGCCTGACATCATACAGATGGGATGGAGTACTGTTAACATCTTGTGCCCATGTTGTGTCAGGTCCTGGATATGGGATCTGCTGCAGTTGGTAGTGTATTGCAGGACAGATGTGTTTAGCAGTGGGGGGGGGATTCTATACGTACAAGACTTATATTGTTTGGGCCCCCTCAACGCCATTAATGGTGCATGTGGACATATATGTTTTTGTTATGTTCCCATTTTTATCTACAGATTCATAGGTTCATAGGTAGGTACTAGGCTATCAGCCCTAGGGCCCATACAAGCCTAGCCAAAAAATGTACCCTGGCTTTCGCCACCCAAGAAATTTATTTTCCTGTGCTCCTGTCGAGCAGAGCCACAGAAGTGATCCCCGGGGTGAATTTCCCATTTCCCATCCAATCATCAAGATTTTTCTTGAAGAGTGCTAATGAGGAGCTCTGTTTGACATAGATAGGTAGTCTGTTCCAGAGTATGGGAAGTTTCTGGGACAGGAATCTATCCCTCCAGCATGTTCTGTTTATTGTGGTGACAAGGTTTAGGTCCCTAGAGTGTGTAGCTCAGAGGGATTGGGATTTATTTAAGTGGAGCATGTCCAACAGCTCTGGGTTTGACATAACTTTGTATGTTAGGCAGAGATCACCCCTGAGTAGACGATATGCGATGGAGTAAAGCTGTAGTTTTTTGAGACGATCTGCATAGGGCATCTGTTTGAGGCCAGTAATCCTCTTTGTGAGGTATTTTTGTAGTCTTTCCAGTTGTTGTAGATGTCTTGTGAGGTACATACCAAAAGGGGCATTGTACTCTATAATGGGTCTAATGAGTGATGAGTAGAGGGGAACAATGACCTCTTTTTTCTGGATGAGAATCCTTTTGTGATGAGATGAGCCACGTAGAAGGATTTCCTGACCAATGTGGCGATGTGATTATCAAAGGAGAGACTACTGTCCACCTGTGTCCCAAGGTCTCTTATCACATTTTTGGCATTAAGTAGACTACCAGCTATGTGGTAGTTCATGAGTACAGAGTTTTTACCAAAGGGGATGACAATACACTTTTTGTCATTGAGCTTCAGGCCATGGCTTTGACACCAGGTATCTGTCTCAGTGAGGCCCTTTTGTAGTTTGTCCACATCATTAGGAGTTTCGATTATGGCTCCTAGTTTGCAGTCATCTGCAAACTTTGTTAGCCAAAGACCTTCTGTGTTGGCCAGCACTTCAGAGAAGTAGATACCAAACAGGAGAGGACCCAGGACTGAACCCTGTGGTACTCCACTTGTCACTGGTCTGATGTTGGATTTGGAATCTGCTACTTTCACAGTGTGGGTTCTGTCCATGAGCCAGTTGGCAACCCATCTTGTGACATAGGGATTTATACCTAGTTTAGTGAGCTTATCTATAATTCCAGAGTGGGGGATGGTGCTGAAAGCCTTGGCGAGATCTAGATAAGCTGTGTGAACCATTTTACCCTCATCTATGGCTTTGGTGACTGCTTCAAAGAAGTCAATCAGGTTTAGGAGACATGATCTGCCTTTTACAAATCCAAACTGGGTAGGGTCCAGAGTTTGGAGATTACCAATGTCTTTGTTTATGAGTTCCCCGATGATACGTTCCATGGCCTTGCAGACCAGGCTCATCAGGCTAATGGGGCTGTAGTTCCCAGGGTCCATCGTGGCTCCCCCTTTGCGGAGTGGGATAATCGTTGCGGTGCGCCATTCAGTGGGTACAAAGCCTGAGGTGAGGCAATGATTGAACATGGTACTTAGGTAGGGTGCCAGTTCATTCTGTAGTTCATGTAGAACCCAGCCTGGGATATTGTCAGGTCCCATGGATGCTGTGTTCTTGGCTTTGGAGAGTGTGCTTTTTTACCTGCCGTGATTATAGGAACATTGCATTCTTCCGATATAGAGATGGGCCCTCTAGGGGGTGAGAGGGGGGTAAAGGTAGCACTGAACCTATCTGCTAGGATGTTGGCAATATCAGTTGGTTCTGTATATTTAGTGCCATTGTGCTGTAACTCAGAGCAGATCTGAGTGTTCCCATTTAGATTCTTGACATAGCTATAGAATGCTTTGTGGTTGTCTTTAGAGTCAGTGGCAATTTTGTTTTCGTAACTAGCTTTGGAGGATTTTATGAGGGATCTCAGCTTCTTACTGAGGTTGACCAGGGAGTTCCTCCAGTCATGGGATTTTACTCTTTTTTGCAACAGTTTCTTTCTTCTGTTGTAGAGTTTGTTTATGGCAGAGGACCACCAGATTGGCTTCGTTTTTTTGGGGGATAACATCTTGGTTCTATTAGGGATAGCATGATCCATGCACTCGTGTAAGTGCTTATAAAGTGCATTTGTGTAGGATTCGGCAGTCATACCTCTATTGTCCATCTGCATGGGTGTAATGAAGTTTGCCACTTCTGTCTTAAGAAGTGTGAAGTTGGCTTTAGAGAAGTTTTTTACGATGGTTTCCCTAATTGGGGCTGGGGGTGGGATGTGGATTACTAGGCTGATTAGCTTGTGGTTGGATCTGACCAACGAGGAATTGACCTCTAGTGTGGAACACCGGTTTCCCATGTTGGTAATGACCAGGTCTAGGATATTGCTGCCCCTGGTGGGGGTGTGAATAAGTTGATCCAAGGCATTGGAATTTATGAATTCTAGAAAACGTTGAGCAAAAGAGTTGGTACATGAGTAGTTTTCCCAGTTAATGGTGGGAAATCGCCAATTATTAGGGTGTTGGGTTGTACCCTAATACTTTTCAGTGTATCAAGAAATGAGGAGTGTGAATCCTGGGGCATGGTGGGGGGGTCTGTAGCAAGCTACAATTTGGATTGCAGTCTTGCCCAGAGTTAGTTGCACTTGGATAATCTCAGATGCATTATGCTGTGCAACTAGCCTGGAGGTGTGGATATCCTTAATGAATATGGACACGCCTCTGCCTTTAGTGCTTCTTTCTGGGTTAGGTGGCCGAAAGGTGTGGTATGAATTGAAGCCTGGTAATGCAGGGGTGCTCTCTGGAGCTTTGAACCAAGTCCCTGTCACTGCACAGATGTCAATGTTCTCCATTTTAAGGAGTGCCTTGAGTGAATGCATTTTGAGGTTTAGACTTCTAGCATTGAGTAGCATTACCCTCAGATTTTGCTTGCTTGTACCTGTTATGGTGGTGAATTTGTCATTTGAACCTTGCCTAAAAAAGGCACTATAGGGGTGGCAAGAGCCTTGGCCAGTATCCGGAATCCTAAGGGTGACAGGTGCAGGCCATCTCTGGAAAAGCATCGGGGACTGTCGATCATGTCGTCCCAGGCAGACAAATACTGGATCCCCTTAGAATGGCACCAGAAGCTTAGCCAATTGTTGAAGTCAATCATTTTGTCCTTGTACTGTGGTATCATTCTGGGTGATGGCAGGATGCTACTCAGGGTTAGGGTCATACCTGCCTGGGATACAAGATCGGAGAGCTCCTCCATGTCTCTTTTCATGTAGTCCAGGGAGGTACTTCTCAGGTCATTCACACCAGCATGGACAATGACAGCGTCATAATTGTGCTTACTGTGGAGTGATGTATGTCTGTATATACCTATAAAGATGTATATTCATGCTTACATATATATATATATATATATTGCTGTATATATATATATATATATATATATATATCTATATACATATAGATGTAGACATATATATCTATAGACATATGCTTATGTATGTATATATGCTTATATATGTGTGTATATATATATATATATACACACATATATACATATATACATATGTTATATATATTTAGATATTTATATATATATATATATATATATATATATATATATATATATATATATATATATATATATATATATATATTTATACACACACACACACACACACGCACACACACACATACATCTACATGTTGAAATACATTTCCTGTGCTGTTGAATGACTGGGCTGGATGATATGTTTGTGAAAACATCAGAGTTATGTGTATCTGACATGGCTTAGTGGTAAATCACTTTGGCTATGGTGTGCAGGATCTTGGATTTGATCCTTGCAAAGGCTGCTTATTTTGTTGCTGGGCAGAACAAGGGCTGTTGGATACAGAGTGATTAAGGCACTTTTAAGCAGTTGTAAGAGGGTTTGTGGGTTTGCATGGAGGTAAGCACTGCTAACCTCTGGTTACAGTTTCTTATATTCAGTTAGCTTCTAAATTGCAGAAGCTGTGTAGGCATTGCTTACCCCCGTGCAAATAAGCTTAAACCTGCTTACAGCTGCTTAAGAGTGCTAACTCCAGCTTACCCCTGCTCTAATTTCTTTAAAAGAAAAGAAAATAGGGTTGATAGGAAAGTAGTGAAAAAGGGGCACAAAGAGGGAAAGACAGTGGGGAAAATAGATAAGGATGTGCAGGAGGGTATAGGGAAGGTCCATAGCTGCCCATTTCTTCTACAGCAACGGCTGTGCATATACACTGAATATGGAGGTAGATTTGGACACTCAAACCCCTGAGAGAGGGGTGAGGACAACAATAATATGTTGTGATGCCAATTATACCAGATTACATGTGTCCAGTGGATGTGTGCGAAACTGACAGTTATGTATGGGGCAATATTTTTTGGGGGGGAACAGATTGGCCTTTTTCTTTTTTTTCAGGTGAGAGTTGGATGTTGGTGAGGGATAGTAGGTATATTTGGGGAGGTAGGTTGGGTAGGTTAACAGACAAGACAATCAAGACGCATACAGGGGTGGTATATGACACATGTGGGGGGTAAACACCTTGATGGGGAGGGGTGTTGGGAAATCGGAAGACCATGAGCCCCCTAGTGGAAACAGTGGGACTGAGATCCCTACCCATGGGCAGTCACCACTGCACCTTCACAGCCCCAAAGGTGACTGTGCTGGGGGCTGAGTTGGAGAGCCAGGCCGACTCTCAAGTCATGACATGCATCCCTTTAGCTGGTGTAGAAGATCTCCAAACTGCTAATCGAGCTCTCTATGCACCACGACCCGGACCTGGCAATACGTGACAGGTTCCTGTCCGAGCCCGCTCCCAGGGGGTGGTGAGCCGCATCCCCTGAAGTGGTTCCACCCAAAGGTGGTGCAGGACCAATGGATGAGGAGGTCCTGGGTTGGGCCCCAGATGTGTTGGTACCCAGTGCCACGGCCAGCTGAGGTGGGACAGCTGGGTCCACTGGGACCCACATTCCCATACGTGTTATGGTGTTTATGGTGTATCAACATATGTGGGTTAGTAATAGTCAACACATTCCAGGATTAGGTATAACAGCATACATAGATATTCCCATTAACCCAGACACCCGATATGGAACATGGAACACATGCATATATGGGACCACAGTGGTAATAACACCAGCATGCAGGTACATTGATGACACTATGCCACCAATGTTGGAGTATTTCAACATAGCACATGCATAGAAACAAATTTAAATAATTATCAGCCAATAGGACATATATCCCAACATAACAGTGGAGTCATCACATACCAGTTGAGGTGGGTATTTATTGTATTGTTGGAGATATCTTGGGGGGGAGAGAAAGATGTCAATTAACAACTAGCATATTCCTGTAATTCGCATTACTTTCCTGGTCAGTGCTGTTATTGCCTTTGTTTGGACAGTGATATGGCTGTCGACATCTATATACATGAACTGGTTTTACCTGCAGTATACACCTCTTACCCGGTATACCTGTGGGGAATTTGTTTGTTAACACTGTTTCTACACATACTCCCAGATTCCAGGTTGATGTTATGCTCATACCTGTCCATCTCTTTTTGCACAGACTCTGGCCATGTCTTGACCACATGCAGGTGAAACGGGACATATGTAGACTATTGCCCTCTTCAACCTTTAGTGACTTACAACACTCTTATGCAGGATTTCCTACACAGTTATATTATGTACCATAGTGTGGGTGACAGTGATCAGTGATACCTTATTATTCAGAGCAACTGCAACACTCGCAATTCCATATAATACCAGAGTAAACAGTACCAGTACAGGGTATCAAGCTTTTATTTCTCAGCACAGTGTTTGTATCTGACGTACCTGTGGGAGCAATGTTTGTTAGCACTACCTGACTGTTGCCACACAATGTAACAGATTTCACATAAGTATTATGCATATACATCTCACTCTGTTACTGTACACGCTCTGGTCACAGCTTGATAATATGAGGGTGTAAATGGGACATACGTGTTTATTACTCTCATAAGAATTTGGGGAGTTGCTAGTGTGACAGGTTTGTTTTCATAGATGTGTGATGATCAGTTGTATTTCCTGTTTGCTGCCTAAACATCTGAGATCATCCCACTGATTTCCCAGGGGGACAGGCTGGCAGGCAGCAGATATGGGCCAATATACTGGACATTCTGGACTTATCTGGACAGTTGTGGGGTATGATTCTGTATGCAGCATATTTCCACTCCCTTGATTCAGACCATGGCTGCATCTGCTAAAACTAAAACACTGTCCATCACAGTTGTGTGTGCTATATAGATATTGCTGTATATCTCCTATCTGATTTCTGTCTTATAATTCTCCTGTGGTTTTACATTCTGACCTTGTATTGCAACACTCTTATACAGGATTTCCTAAACAGTTATATTATGTAGCACAGTGTGGGTGACAGTGATGAGTAATACCTTATTATTCAGAGCAACTGCATCAGTCACGATGCCATACAATACCAAAGTAAACAGTACCAGTACAGGGTATCATTCTTTTATTTCTGGACACAGTGTTGGTATCTGACAGACCTGTGGGAGCAATGTTTGTTAGCACTACCTGAATGTTGCCACAAAACATACCAGATTCCACATTATTATTATGCACATACACCTCTCTCTGTTACTGTACACACTCTGGTCACAGATTGACAACATGGGGGTGTAAATGGGACATACATGGCTTATTTCTCTCATAAGATTTTGGGGATTTGCTAGTGTGACAGCTTTGTTCTTATAGATGTGTGACAATCAGTTGTATTTCCTGTTTGCTATATGTCTGGGATCATCCCACTGATTTCCCAGGGGGACAGTGTGCCAGGCAGCAGATATGGGCCAATTTACTGGATATTCTGGACATATTTGTACAGTTGTGGGGTATGATTCTGTATGCAGACTACTATCACTCCCAGGATTCGAACCATGGCTGTGTGTGCTAAAAATACAGCAGTTCACTTCTCAGTTGCATGTGCTATTCAGATTGTATCTGTCTTTTCACTGTTTTCTGTCTATGTGTCTCTCAGTTATACTAAGTGACCTCTGGGGATTACACCAGTCATCTAGAGACATTCCTATTAAGTGATTGCAAATCAACATTACCATATGATACAAGAGTATACACATGCAGTCCAGCAGTTAGACCTTTATTGTCAGTCTATTATACTTTTCTTTACATACAAACTATATGAGACTCTTTCTGCCATATTCTCTGGTGTATGCAGTACTTACATTAAACAATACAGGTTTTATACTGGCACTTAATTTACTAATATGTTTAGATTTATTTCATATGACAGTACAAGCAAGAGTATTACTGACCTGTCTCATATCGCAACCTCTCCAGGTGACATCCATGGGCCTCCTAGTTCGCGGCCCACTCACTTGCCACTGTGAAGGACATAAGAGGAATATATAGCCATACCTATCTATAATATACATGAGCTGGCAATTATTAAACAGGTAGTGGAATGATATTTACACACAGCTGGGACAACCCCTGCTGTCCTAGCCTCTTGGTTCCACTGATCCAAGAGATCCCCCTTTTGCCACTTCAGGTTGGCATAGTGATGCCTGACCTGCTCCCCAGTTTGGGGTATGCCGGTGGCACTGGTGAGGTCACGGGCGAGATGGTCCCAGGCTTCCGCCTTATATTGGGAACCCTAGTACTAGCCCTGCCACAGCCTTTGCTCATATTCTTTGACAAGGAGTCCTGCCATGACTCTGGACTCCTGGATGCCCTAGCACTTCACCCAAAAGCACACTTCCTCTCCCCTTTCTGCCATGGTGCCTGCAAGGGGAAGCTACAACCAGTTATGAGTTGTATTCATGCCTGTTGGGTTTAAGTAGGGCCGAATTCCCACACTTTGCTATGATTGGCCGATTTTGAAAAGGATAAGCTATGAGCAAGCCTGCTTACCTAAGGGTGGCATTGTTTAAAGTGGTATACCACTCGGTACGTTGAGTTAGCTGGCCTACACATTGCTAGCACCTCCTAAGCTGGCCTGTGCAATGCTTAGCGTTGCTTAAAATTGACTTTGCATTATATTTGCTTTTTGGCATTGATTTATTATTCATTAAATCTTATATATATATGTCTGGTATCCATGATTCATGTGTATGTACACTGTATGGGGTCTTTGTGTTTAATAGGGGACTTCATCACTCTATTACAATTACACCTCACATCTGGGCTTACTTCAGTACTCCAGTTTGCATATTTATGTTATGTAGTAGGTTATAGAACATATGAGTGTATACTGATTCCTTTCACATGTTCAGTTTGATTTTACTATAGTGAGGATTTGTTTGGTGATACCTCAATCTTATGTACTGCTGAGATGACTTGGTGGTTAACTACTGTGACTATAGCGTATAGGGTCCTGGGTTCAAGACCTGCAAGGCTGTTCATTTTGTTGCTGTGTAGAACAGCGGCTGTTGGATACAGAGTGATTAAGGCACTTTTAAGCACTTGTACACGAGTTTGCATGGGTTTGCGTGAGGGTAAGCTATGCTAACCTCCGGTTAAATATGCTTACAGAAAGTTAGCTTCCATATTGCTTAACCTGTGTGTGCATTGCTTATCCCTGTGCAAACGGTCTTAAACCCGCTCACTAGTTCTTACATATGCTTACTCCCGCTTACTACTCCTTAATCATGCTTACACTTGCTTACTAGTGCTTACTCCCGCTTACCACTGTACTGATTTAAACAATAATATCTAATGGTTCTTGGGAAGGTGGGGGATTTGGAATCTGTATGGTGTTATCATTCATTACACATTTTACCTTCCATTTGTATCCATGATTCCTGTGTACATATACTGTATGGGGCACATGTGATTATTTGTGGACTTTGCAACATTATGACACTGACACCTTACATCTGCATTTAATGTTATTCAGTAAGTTATTCAACTAAAATATTGGTCATAACGTGATGTGACATGGAAAATGAAATGTGCTGCAGTGGGACTCAAACCGGGAATGCCAGCTTGTAAGGCGACTGCTCTGCCCACTACACTATTGCTATACTGCTTAATTCGCATATAGCTTCTTTTTTATCCTCTTCAGCCATTTAAGCTGCATTAACCGTAGCCATTTAAGCTGCATTAACCGTAGCTAAGCGATGGGCAAACATGCGCACTTACAGTTAGATTTAATCAGTTTCATAAAAAAACAAAGGTATCTTTATATTGTTTGTGTTTACTATTGCTGTTGTACATGTGGGAGGATGTTGCCGGGGGTATGTGGCCACCTATGAGTGGTCTCGCTCATTCTTTTGGGCTTTCTGCTGTTCTTCATTGTTGGGGAGTGTATATTCTTAGAGATCTGCTCTCAGACACGCCCCCTGCACTCTTACATGCTCCATGTAAAATTAGGAGCTCAGGCAGCACGCCTTCATTAATATGCATGGTGTGCTGCCATCCTGCTCCTAAACAGCCGCTTCCATGCAGGACTAACCTAGTTCTGCATGGAAGAATAGTAAATCCGGGGTACGTTTTTGTTTTTGATGAATATAATAGCTTCTTCTAAGTCATTTAAGGTTCTCATCTTACTGGGAAAAAGTATTTTTATCTTGGCTTGAAAGACCAACTGTACTTTAATGTTTTGTTTCAACAGTTTTAATATTGTCCAGACCTTTTTCCTTTGTTCTAGTATTCCGAAAGAATAATCATTGTCTAACCTTATCAGGCTTTGATTGTATTTTAAGAGTGATTTTCTCCAAGCAGATTTTAATATTAGCTCCTTGTCCAGAAATGAAGGACATTTTATAACTATGGATTTAGGTGGAGTATTTGTTGAGTTAGAAGCAGGTTTCCTCAGTGCTCTATGCGCCCTTTCAATTCCAAATGAAAGTCCCTCTTTCAAGTCTAAAAATTCAGGAATCCAGGCTAAGAATGAAATAATGTCTTCTCCTTCTGTGTTTTCAGGCAGACCAAAGATTCTTATGTTGTTTCTCCTTTCCCTGTTTTCTAAGTCATCTGTTTTGTTAAGCAGCCATGTTTGCTGTTTAAGCAGAAATTCTTTTTGGAGTTTTTCCTCTTTGAGTCTCCCTTCAATGTCATTTAGAAAAGTCTCTATATTTGTTATTTTTGTATGGTGTTGCTGTAGTAGTTCCTTAAGAGTATCAGTCTGTGTTTGAGAATTTAATTTGAGATTTTCTAAGTCATTTTTAAAGCCATCCATCTTCAAAGATAGTTCCTGTAAGGTAGATGTCATCAGTTGCAGTTGCAGTTCTTTTTTCAAAGCAGCATCTGGATAAGAATTCCTTGAGTTGTTCATATTCAGTGACTCAATATATCTCCAAGTTACTTGACAGGAAAAGTTGTGTATATCTCCACCAAAATTGATATTTATGTAGTTTAATAGTTTATCTATAGATTTCTGATGTTTTAAACTTGAAAATAATAAAATTGTCCTATATTATTATACTAGTTTGTGGAGCTCTCAAAACTGACTGCTCTCAGTTGGCCATCTAGGTTCTGCCCCCTTCAGGAGGCCTAATTTTTGATGAGTTTTCCTGATGCAGTTATTGATGTGCAAATCAGATTTAAATTGGTCAACTATAGTGACACCTAAGAGTTTGGTACTGGCTTCAGCTGCTATTGGAGTTTTGTTGAGAGACATTATAGTAAATGTAGATTTGAGATGAGTAAGAGTTTTAGGGAGAAAGAGAATGAGTTTTTTTAGGGTTTAGGATAAGTTGGTTGGTGGTAAGCCAAGATTCTACTGATGTGAAAGCAGCTTGAGTCTGAGAGAGGAGATCAGAGAGGGAGTCAGACATAGTAATTACTGTGGCATCATCTGCATGTTGTGCAAGAGATGACTGGGGACAAGAAGTATAGAGTAGATTTGTAAAAAATATTAAATAGCAGTGGACCAAGGATGAAGCCTTGGGGTACACCCATTGTTATAGGGAGATAAGGGGATAGTGCAGAGTGCCACTTCACTGATTGTGATCGGTCAGTGAGATAACTGGAAAACCAGATGATAGTATCAGAGGAGAAATTAAGATTAGCTAGTTAGGTCTGACATAGAGAGTGTGAAACAGCACTGAAGGCTTTAGAAAGGTCTAAGAATAGGCAGGAGACAAGTTTGTTGCTATCATGAGCAAGGGATATAGTGTTAGTAAAGGAGATCAGTGCAGTGGTTGTACTAAATTTTGGGTGGAATCCATGCTGGGTAGGAGTCAGTAGGTTTTCTTGTAGTAAATATTGAAGTATCTGCTTGTGTATGCATTTTACAAGTAATTTTGAGAGGGGAGACAGGATGACTATAGGTCTAAAATTGGAGATTTCATATGAGTTTCCTCCTTTGTGGATAGGTAGTAAGTAGAATTCTTTCAGATAGATGGAACTTTAGATTCAGTAATCAAGCGGCTAATGAGGATAGAAACAGGGAGAGCAAGAGTATCAGCGGTAAGCTGGAGAAAGAAGGAAGGAATATTATCAGCAGAAGTGGAGTGCAGTTTTAATTTGGACAGTAAGGATTTAATATAAGTAGTAGATACAGGTTGGAAAGAAAAGGAGTTAGAGAGGTTGGGACTTAAGGGTAGGACAGAGAGTGATTGGTGTCATTTGCTAAGAGGGGATCTGTTTTGACCATCTTAGTAACAGTTTCTATAAACAGGGTATTAAAGATAGTGGCAGTATCTTCAGGTGTGTTGTTTGGGTAGAGATTGGGGGAGGAAGGGTTACCAGGGTGCAATATTTGGTTGACTGAATTCCAGAATTTTTTGGGATTAGATATTAGGGCTGTAGGAGGGTTGAAATAAAATTCCTTTTTATCTTAATAGTGATTTGTTTTTTTGTGCAGTTTCTAAGTTCTCTATACTTCTGCCAGTCAGAAGAGAGTTTATACTTTATCCAGGTTTTCCACAACTTGTCTCTATTTTTAATTAGGGAGCGGGTTGTTTTAGAGAGCCATGGAGATATTTTGGATTTTATTCTAACAGTACGAAGAGGTGCAAGGGTGTTTAATATGTCAAGAAAGATAGTGTTAAAAGATTGGACTGCTTCATCTAGAACAAGTTCTTTAAGATGGCTCCAGTTAATTCTGGAGAGAGAAGGGTGTTAAAAGTTTCAGGGGAAAAGGTGGATAGTTTTCGACAGGTAATGTATCTATGAGGTCTGGTGAAGTGAGGAGTGAATCTAATAACCTTTATAGGAGAGCGATCACTAAGGGAGTTGGATAGGGTTTCAAGGTTGTGATATATGGTGGGGTCTGAGACTAGTATCCAGTCAATTAGAGTACTAGGAATTTGAGAGTTGTTAAAGTGTGCAGGTTCTGATATGAGTTGTGTGAAGCCATATAAGTTAATGTGAAAGTTAGGGTCATTTAGAGCTAGCCAATTTATTTATGTCACCAATGAGGATAAGTTCATTTCAGTAGTGTTCTGTAAGATAAGATAGTAAGTTTTCCAATAGTGAAGTATTCTCCCCTGGAGGAATATAAATGGCTACTACAGTGATAGTAGTGATGTTGTTTAGTTTTAAGTTAGATGCCATGATTTCTGCAGGAGAGAAAGATGGGAGGGGTTCATCAAAATGAATAAAGTTTATATATATATATATATATATATATATATATATATATATATATATATATATATATATATATATATATATATATATATATATATATATATAATTTTACTCTGTGTTTTTGTGACTATGTAGCAGATAATAGAGGCTGAGACCAACTGTTAATTTTTAATATCAGCAAATTGAAAACTAAAAAGGTATTAGATTCTTTCTGAAGAACAAAATTCATGTATAATAATATTAGCTGAACTTCCTCGACAAACATAATTGAATATTGATACAGTTTTCTGTTCAAAATAATTCTATTAAGTTAGATGCAATGTCTCTTTTCACAGAGGTTTAGCAATCTAAATTGCCACTGATAAATATTTTATAAAGGAAATTTAGTCTGAAAAGTTCGGCCTCTATTAGTCTCAAATTAAACTTTTTTTTCAGACATTATGCAATTTAGATTTGTTCAGAAAGATGAGCTAATGCAGTATTTTTCAATAGAGCTTCATGCTGACATCACATTGAAAACACAGATAACAAGAACAGTACTTTACAGAGACCACATACACTCAGAGTAGCTCTGTCTACACTCCTACACAACAGAAACAAACTGTAGTAATCCCTGTAGGTTAGGTTAGTACTAGGCTAACTGAATTATCCATTGTGAGACTCAAACTCTGCACCTTGTGTTTGCAAGGCAAACACCTTAACCATTAGGCCACACTCCCATGTACTTCTATGTAGTCAGGGTACAGTTCAATGGCTTTTCTTCTGGAGAGTAATCAGTCTCTTTTCCCCATCTAGGAACATCCTTCAAATTGCCTTTCTTCTGTTACACACATAACTCCTTCAGGAATATTCTCCAGGACCCTCTCAGATGCAGTGCTCACAGATCTGCTTACTTCCAGTGCGCTAGGATTTAAATAGTTTTTCCTACAGATGTTTTCTATTGTCTGTAACTTGCATGGCTGTTTCTGATGAAGCATTATTGAAGGCACTCAACTCCATTATGTTGTATGGTATCCTGCTGCATGGAACCATTGGTTCGAGCCTTAGCAGGTGTGCTGTATGCCTAGGATCCAACTGCACTCAAGTGGCTGTTGCCTGGCCAATATAACATTTTAAGGTTGAAGGGCTGAAGAAGCATTTATCTCAGGGTCTATATTATAACATTGAATGCTTAAAATAGCAAATACTGTATAATCGACCTTAAAATGGCAAAATGCCAAACACACGGAACAGCAATTTTTTTTTTTTACCAAGGAAAAAAATCGCTGCTCCGTAAAAAATAAATAAATAAATAAACCCAAACACAAAATAAAGTGGGTGGCCTTCTCACCCCACACCACCCCCATACTTAAATATACCAACTCCGAGATTGTACCACAGTGGAGGAAATGGGAAAGTCCCAAAATGGCCCAGTGATTTTTTTTTTCCTTGGGAAAAAAAAAATCGCTGTTCTGTGCTTTCAGGTTGATTAAACAGTGTTCACTATTTTAATAGTAATGTGTATAGCATGTTGTGTAAATGTGTACTGCTGTAATATCATAATGTAATTAGGTAGGGGTTTGAATCCTGCACTTGCCAACTGTGTGTTTGCTGATTTAATAGGAACCCTTATCTCACAGTTAACTTTGGGCTGTTGTCCTTTTGATGGAATAGGCATTAAAGGGGGTGCATAATCTGTAATCAGGACCAGCTTTCTACCAAAAAAGGCAGTATTTCACAATGGTGAAAGTGACTTAATAACAAAGCACTCTTCTATGGCCAAGTAGTACTCCACAGTGTTACTAAGAATCTTACTAATATAGCTGATGGGGAGTTCCTCCACATGTTCAGCCCAAGTCAAGATTCTAACATTCCCAACATCTTAGGTATATCTGTACAGCACGAAAGGTTTTAAAAATCAGAGTGTATTAGGATGGGCTCTGAGGATAGCATATTTTGTAATTAATTAAAGGCCTGCTCCACTCCAGCTGTCTACTTCAATTTCATTGGAGTCTTACCTTTAGTCAGGTTAGTCAGAGGGAAAGAATTACTGCCAAAATTAGAAAGAAACTTTCCAAAAGTATCTAGCAAGACCCCCCACCCAAAAAAAAAGCTTTTGCTTGCTTTTTAGTATTTGATGTGGATCAAGTTTGCACTGTTTCAACTGCTTTATTTTGTGGTTTCACAAGCCATTGGCTTGTTGTGTTACCCAAAACCAAGCTTCTGGCATACCTAATCATGTATTTAGTGGGATCAGCCATCAGTATAGATTGTTGAAGAAAATTATAAAATGGCTTGAGCTTTGAACAGTTAGACGACTTTACCAGTATTCAGAAAATATGATAACATTATTCATGTAGGCTGCTTAAGTATTTTTCCCCATCAAACTCTGCAATGCTTTAGATACTCCATGCAGATCAAAAGACAGCAGTCTATAATGGCAGAGATAATGTGGTATGGAAAATGCCATTTTTCTCCTTAACATCTGGGGCTAGTAGGGTTTGCCAATAGCCTTTGGTTAAGTCAAAAGTGGACAACAGCCTAGTCTTGCCCAGTTTTTCAATAAAGTCAGCCTCTTGGGGTATGGGATATGAATCAAGTTTACATTTGCTGCTTAGCTTTCTAAAGCTGATGGAAAACTTTATAGACCAGTCAGGCTTGGGGAAAGGTACAATGGGAGCATGGCCAGCCTTAGCCATAGATGAACTAGGCAACCACCTAGGATGCCATACAGGCCAGCCTTGTAAAGGGTGCAATTTTTATTTAGGTATTTATTTATTTTAATCAATATATTTTTTTCAGGCCATAAAGTTTGCACTCTTCTCAGTGCCCTGTCTCTAAGTCAAGGGCACTGTAACCACAGGGTAAGGTGAGCGAGTGCCCACCCACTTTTACAGATGCAGCAGTAAGCTTCAACAATTAAAAAAAAAAAAAAACAAAAAAAAACAGTTATTTACTGTGCGATACGAGTCTTCTCCTTTAAGGAGGAACATGCGTGTGTCACAACGTCAGCATGGATCTAAATACATTCTTCAGTACAGAGTGAAATTTAAGTGTGCGATTCCCTTAGGACAGGATTAATCCAAAACTTAGCTAAGTCTGTGTGTCCATGTGTGGCCATTTGGTTTATAAAGAAGGTAAGTGTATGTGTGTGTGTCTCTTTAATTTTAAGCAGTTATTTTCTGTATAAGAGAGAAAGTGTGTGTGTGAGTCTGTGGCACTGTAGGAGTTCTGAGGGCCGTTTAGTAAAGTAAAAGTAGAACAGAATATGCACATAATCGCGTACAAGGGTACCAGCCTATATTTCAAAGATAAAATCTGTTTTGTCTGTCAGTGAGGCAGGGTTAGCATCTGCCCTTCTTTCTGCAGGACAGAGCTAGTAATACAAGCTGCATCCATCAAAAATGGGTAATCGTATAATAAAAGAAATAAATGTAAGCAAAATCTATACTTTAAGCAAAGTCTTTACTTCCACTGTAAATGGAGCTTGCTGAATGCTGTCCAAATACTGCAGAAAATTTAGATAACGATTGTCTTTTCTAAAACTTAACCTTATTGACTAATGCGGACAATGAAAATTCTACAAACAGTAATATACAGAATTTTTCATTGTCTAATCTAGCCAACATTTTTAACAGTGCATCTTAAATTTTCGTAATACTCCATTAGATGAAGGTACTGTATCACACTGACCTACTAAATATTATATTTATTTGGATAAGAAAAAAAAAACATTTATGCAATGATGTCAATTTTGTTTGTTATTCTTTTGCTTACACACATATATATATATATATATATATATATATATGTGTGTGTGTGTGTGTGTGTGTGTATTCTGTATTCTTACTCTATTGCTTATTATGTAAAGTATTTTTTCTATTCTCTAGGTATTGTTTTGTATACTATTATCCATTATGTAAAAATTAATTTCTTGTTTCTCTTTGTATTGGAGCTTTTTTTCCCCAGGTCTCTGCTGAAAATGTTTTTTTTTTTTTTACTCTGTCGGACTTTGCCAGTAACCAAATGTCAAATACAAATAAATGTATAAATGATTTCTATGGTGATAGCAGCTCAATGCACAGGGAAATAATGCTAAAATGGTTAGATTTACATCACTTTTTGAATGACACAGGCATCTAATAATTAGCTAGAAGCTGTGTGCATTCTGACAACATTCAAATATTAAAAAAATTTTCAAAGAAAAAGAGATTCACACACACACACACACACACACACACACACACACACACACACACACACTTTTTCATGTAGGCATGCAGATACAGACACAAACATACACATATACTCATGCGTGTGCTCACAATTACACATGCATACACAGACACAGACACAGAAACAAACTCTTTTATACCTGATCGCCCAGACCAAACTATGGTTTTGCATCATGCACCTGACTTCTGTGAGTCTGTGGACCACCGTTTTCAAAAGTGGGCCTAGGTCCATAAAGGTTTGGGAACCACTGCTCTACACCAACTACCACACTGCTGACAGAAATGAGTTTGACTTTCAATGCATTTTCAGGGTATTAAGGGTTTCAGTGCATTTTCAAGGGATTATGAGTTTTAGTTTATTTTCATGGAATTGTGAGCTTCAAAGGAAGAAAGCTTACTGCTGCTCATGCTAAGTCAGTTTTCAGTGTAAAACTAACTGTTTTGTTTATCAAATGGTACACTGTGTTGTAGAATTTTAGAGCAGTGTTAGTAGCATAATTGTCTTTGGTGCATGAGGCTATGGATTCTACTCCCACACCATGTAAATGGAGTATTGATATTGTAGTGTCCATTTGATTGCCGATTTCTTGGTGCATTTTAAGGGGCGAGAAAGGGTTCTATACTCCTGAGTATGTCCTCCTTTGTATGAGATGCCTAGTAACTTTGAACTTGTTGTCAGCTTTAGTCATTTCCTATTGCAATATTAATGGTAATATAGGCAATTAATTCCTCAAGGACAACAGGCACTGAATTTGTAGATGAAACATTGAGATGTAAAGTTGTTTTCTGGAGGCAACATCTTCATTAGTTATAGATCACTTTAATGTGGAATTGTTCAGATGATTTCTCTTCTGCAGAGATTGTGTGTAGTGAGTGATATTGCTGGATTGTAATGACAGAAGTCTGAGTGGCCATTTATGGTTGACATTTTCTGAAATGTGTAGTTTTTTTCACAAAAATTTTTTTTATTTTTCAAATACATTTGAATGAAGTCCATAGTATTTATAAATAGCATCTTAAATAGCTATGTACACTATTTACATTAGCCTGACACTATAACAGATCTTAATGTATACAGTTACTTTATGTGTATGTCCAATCCATTATCAGAGTGTCTGATCAATTATTGTATAATGTCAGTCAACGATAAAACTTTTCCCCAAGAGTTGTTGATAAATGGCTTTGGATAAATTCTTAGTTCTTTAATTTTAATTTCCAATAATGCTGTGGTCTTTAGTAGGCTGTAGAAGTCTTCCAAAGTTGGTATTATGCTTGCATTCCATCTTATTTATTTATTTATTTTATTTTTATTTTACATTTGTTAACCAGGCTAGTCTAACTGAATATATTTCCATTTTCAGTAGAGGCCCGGGGAGAAAAGCTCCGGCAATTATAGAATTACATTAAAAATTAAAAATTAAAATTTAAAGAATTAAAAGTAGACATTAACAGAAAAGATTTTAATAAAAATACAAGGACTCATGCTTAGAAATAGAAAGTATGCTGTACAACCAGTATTAATAAGATAGAGAAAGAAGTTAGTTAATTAAGTGTAATAATTCTACTAGAGAGAGTTTGTTGGCATATAAATTTGGGAGTATCAGTTAGTCTATCTTACAAGGAATTAGTATGTAACAAATGCATTAGGAGTGTTAGTAATTTAAGCGAGAATTGTAGGAATTCGCAATTTTAGGGAGCTATACTTAGTAAAGGGAAATGGTTAGTCAGGCTTGCTACAGGGGCATAACCAGTGTGTTTGGAGGTGTTTTTTGAGGTTATGTTTAAAGAGAGGCAAGGAAGAAAGTAATGTTAGTTCATCGGGCAGTAGGTTCCAGTTTTTTCCCACTGTGTTACAAAAAAGAGAGTCTCCAGCCAGGTTATTAGACTTGCCTATGCAAGCAAGCAGTTTCTTAGAGGAGCGCAGGGAATTCAGATTTTTGTAAGGGAGGATGAGATTGGAAAGAATAGGAGTGCTGTTGGGTTGGTAGAAAATCTTGTGGGCAATGGTGAGTTGGGGTAGTATCAGTTGGTTTAGAAGTTCAAGCCAGCCTAGTTGCCTTAGATTCAGACAATGGTGAGTTCTAAAGGTGTTGCCAGTGGCAAATCTGGCAATGGAATTATAGGAATTTGCTAGCTTGGTAAGATTATTTTTCTTTAGGTTAGTATATATGGGTGAGGTGTACAGAAGTGTAGAGATTAAGTGTCAGTGAGCAATTGTGGTTCTGGCTATAGGAGTTAGGAAAGGTTTGATCTTATATAAGGAGCCTATTTTTCCGTTGACAGTTTTAATAGTATTATTTATGTGGCTGTCAAAAGTCAGGTTATTGTCAATAGTTATTCCTAGCAGTTTAGTGGTTGTGTCAGGGAGTATAATAGTACCATTATTGGAAAAAACAGAGAAATTTATGTGTGAGGATTTGTTTGTGGGTGTAAAGAGAAGGAGCTTAGTTTTTTAGCATTGAGAAGGAGGCATCTATTTGTAAACCATGTTTCTACTATGTTAAATACTTTCTGGGTTGGAGAATGTAGTTCTGAAGGGGAGTTTGCTGTGCATACTAGCGTAGAATCATCTGCGTATTGTATGCAGGTGGCTTGGGGGATTGCTGTGTGGAGTTCATTGATAAATAGTGAAAAGAGAAGTGGTCCTAGAATAGAGCCTTGAGGGACTCCGAGGGTAACTGCCTGAAGGGATGATATGTTGTTTTGCCAGAGAACTGCTTGTTGCCTATTGATCAGATAAGACCTAAACCATTTAATAGTCTGACAGTCAAAGGAGAGGGACTTTAGAATGTTGATGAGAAGGGCATGGTTGACCATGTCAAAAGCTTTTGAGAGGTCGATAAAGAGAGCAGATGAGAAGTTATTGTTATTGAGGTTTCTATTAATGGTATCTATAAAAGATAGTAGGGCAGTTGTGGTACTGTGTGATGGCCTAAAGCCATGTTGACAGTTAGCTAGAATGTTGTGTTGAGATAAATGATGTAGTAGTTGTTGGTGCATGCATTTTTCCATTATTTTGGCTAAAGGAGGTAATAGTGCTATTGGCCTGTAGTTAGGGTAATCATTTGAATTGCCACCTTTATGTAGGGGAATAATATGGGAGATTTTCTAAATGTCTGGAATGGTTCTTTCTGTAATGGTTCTGTTAATGAGGATGGATACAGGGTATGTAATTACCTTAGCTGCTTTTTGCAAGTATTCTGATGGTATTTGGTCAGCAGAAGGTGTGCAAGGCTTAAGTTTCTGGATGAGTTTACAGATGAGAGTAGTAGAGATAGGTTGCAGTTTAAATGTTGGTAGTGGAGGTAATGTTGTGGTGTGAAGGCTTGAGTTGTCTGGGATTAGCTGACTGGCTAGTGTTTGTATGGTCTCTGTGAAGAAAGTATTAAATGTATTGGCTGTTTGTAGGGGGGTATTAGGATCTGCCTCAAGAGGGGTAGGTGTATGAGAGTGTCCAGGGGACAGGAGTTTGTTTATACTAGACCAAATTTTTTGGGGATTGTTTTGATGGGTTTGTTGTAGTTTACAGTAATAGTTCTTTTTATCTATAAGTATTGCCTTTTTTGTATTATTTCTTAGTTGCCTAAAGTTTTGTTGATCAGAGATAGTTTTGTTAGCCCTCCATTTAGCCCAAGATTTGTTCCTTAGTAGAATTTTTTGCCTGGTTTATTTAGAAAGCCAGGGGCTGGTTTGGATTTCATTCAGATCGACCATTTAGGTGCATGTTTATCAAGGATGGATAAAAAAGCAGAGTTTAGATATTTTATAGCCTCTTCAAGTGGTAGAGTTTTTAAAGGGTACCAGTTACAGGCACTAAGTTCATTTTGGAATGATTCTGGGCTAAAGTGTTTATTGGACCGTACAATCCTAAAAGTGGGGGTTTAGGCAGGTCATGTTTTTGTCTTATGATGTAGGTCAACATATGATCACTTAAATCATCTGGGAGAGTGCCTACCTTATAAGCTTGCTCCTGTCTCTTTATAAGTATCCAGTCTAAGGTAGTCTCTTTTTTGTTCGGTTTGTTAATTCTGGTCGTGGAGTTGATAGTTTGATTAAAGCCATGTAGGTTAATGTGAGAGGTGGGGTTATCTGTATTGACATTTTTCCAGTCAGTATTAAAATCACCTAGTATTACTGTTTCTTGGGGGTAAGTTGAGGATGCCCAGTTTAATATAGCTTCAATTGTGCTGATGTTATTACCGGGAGGTAGGTAGATACAGATGAGGTATAAAGCTTTGTTAGGGTTGATTTGGAGTTTGGTGACTAGGACTTCGGCATTACTATCCTGAGGAGGGTTATATGGTAGTGTGGAGATGTGAAATCCATCTTTAAATATAACTGCTAAACCCCCTCCCTTACGTTTTATCCGGTCTTCTCTAATGATATTGTAGCCTTGGGGGATAATTTCGTTGTCTTTGGTTCCTGGTTTCAACCAAGTTTCTGTCAGGCAAAGGATATCAAAGGAGTGAATATCTAGAAGAGCATGGAGATGAGCTACTTTATTGTTAAGACTATGGATGTTTAGATGTCCTATTAGGAGTGAGTTGGGGCGTTTAGGCTGGGCTGTTAGGGTAGTAGTATTGACAGGGCAAAGGTTTGGGTGGATGTCACCATCTAGTAAGGAGAGATTGAGAGGTTTTGTTGCTGCATTGTATTTTAGGTAAAGTAAATATTTCTCTCTTTTTACAGTATGATTATTATATTTAGAGTGGGAGACTCTGTGGTATTTGGGTAGTAGATAGCTGGGAATGGAAGTGATATTAGTGTGACTGCAAGTGAGTATGGATGTGTGTATTCCTATTTGTTTTAGAGAGCAGTTGAAATGGTAATATTGCAGTTTTTCGAAAAAAGTGAGAAGGTAGGTGGAGGTAAGGATAGTAGGAAGTATAGCTAGGAATATTAGTTTGGTTAAGGTAGTCAAAGCCATTTTCACTGAGATTGAGATTAGGAAGTGTTAAATGGGAAGGGTTAAAATTTGTTATACACTTCCTTGAAATTGCAAGTATAGTCCATATCAGATACATGTTTGACCTAATCAAATGATGACCTTCATTCACATTTAATAATACAAGAACTTTAGTTAAATAAAATGATTCATTAAAGCTTGTAGAAAGTTATTAATACCATTCCAAAATGGCTTAATTTTAACACAATCAAAGAAAATGTGGTTCCAATCTGCAATGTGTACTTGCTCACATCTCCAACATATTCCTTTTATGGAAGAACTAATTTTACTGATTCTATCTGGGGTTAAGAATGCTCTGTGCAAGCATTTCCAATTAAAAACTTTCCAGTATTGTGTAAAGGATGTATAGTTTATCGATAATAAGATATTTGTTTTAATATCTTCAGTTAACTGTATTGAATGTCCTTTTGTTATATATTTCAAATATGAGGTTTTGGGTGGTGTTTTATAGTTTATCAATATTTTGTAAAATTTTGAAATACTGTTTCCCATGTCAAAGTCATTATATATAGGTTCATAGGTTGGTACTAGGCTATCGGCCCTAGGGCCTATACAAGCCTAGCCATAACAATTCCCTGGCTAGTTCTTCCCAGAATATTTACTTCCCTGGTCCCCTCTCTAGCAGGGTGACTGACGTGATACCTTGGGTGAATTTCCTATCTCCCATCCAATCGTCAAGGTTCCTTTTGAAGAGGGCCAGAGATGCACTCAGCTTCACATGTATGGGCAGTCTATTCTAGAGTATGGGGAGTCTCTGGGTCAGGAACCTATCCCTCCAGCATGTTTTGTTCATTGTGATGACCAGGTTTAGATCCCTGGAGCATGTAGCTCTGAGGGATTGGGATTTCTTTAAGTGTAGCATGTCCAACAGCACTGGGTTTGACATGGCCTTTTATGTTAAGCAGAGATTGCCTCTGAGTAGGCGATATGCGACAGAGTATAGCTGGAGTTTTTTTAGATGGTCAGTGTAGGACATCTGCTTTAGGCCTGTGATTCTTTTAGTGAGGTATTTCTGTGGCCTTTCCATTTGTTGCAGATTTCTTGAGAGGTACATACCAAATGGGGAGTTGTACTCTACAATGGGTCTAACGAGGGATGAGTACAGTGGGGACAATGACATCCTTTTTTCTGGATAAAAAGCCCTTAGTGATGAGGTTTGCCACATAGAAAGATTTCCTGACTGTTGTGGCTATGTGGTTATGGAAGGTGAGACCACTGTCCACCTGTTTTCTTATATGCATTTTGTAAATTTAGGTATTTCTTTAAATGAAGAATTTTTAATTATTCTACTTAAATCTTGCGAATATGACAGAATACTCTGTAAAGTTAGCCAGTCCTGTTGTGGAATTTTGTATGTTGTTTTTATTACTTGCATATCTAAAACTTTTAATTCTTTGATACATTGGAGCCAACAAACAAATCCTTTCTATTCCCAGGAATTAAACATTTCTCTATATATTTTATGTGGAAAGATCTTTGTGACTATAAATGGTGTTAAAAGATCAAACCAGATTTTTAAATCTATATTTGCATTAATAATTTTCCTAAATGAGTCAATGTAATAATTAATCATATGAGTTTTAGTGGGTTTAGTTATGTTATATTGCATACTAATATATAATATGTGCCATGGCAAATTGTTTTTACCTGTTATTTGAAATTTTTTTTAATAAATCAAATTTATTTATTGATATTACAGTTAGTAATTCTTTCCAATCTGCAGAGTAATTTGGACTTATCCAATCTAAGATTGTTTTAGATATTGATGGTTTTATATATGTTTCTTATCATGAAAGTTTAATCCTCACTGTTTACATGGTCTGATATGATGTATTAAACCTATTCTCTTTCTTTTGGGAAACCATAAAAATGTTATTAGGCATGAATTTATTTCTTTAAGTATATTCCTTTCTGGGTAACAGTTGGATTGCCAAGGCTATATATAGGATCGTGGGCAGTAAAACCATTTTTATTAAATGTAGTCTAATTTCAAATGTTAATATTATTTTTTTCTATTTTTCCACAGAGATTTTAATTGTATTGATGCTATTATTGTAGTTTTTTGAGACTAATGCATTATTATACTTGCATAACTTAATTCCTAGATATTTTAAGGTAGATTCTTGTTTCCCTATGATGTGATCCCCTTAGTCTGCAGTTCTTTTTTTATTTAAAAATAAAAAATTTGATTTTAATTTATTGAAATGGAGTCCTGAAATCATCTGAAATTTGTCAATTAATATATCTAATTCTTCTAATGTTTCTTTTGTATTAGATAATGTTAGTAATATGTCATCAGCAAATAGCATTACTTTATAATTGTATTGTTCATAAACATCTATTCCTTTGAATTTTTATATTGTTACGAATTGAGTCTGCCAATATTTCAATAGCCAAAGCAAATAGAATTGGTGACATGGGACATCCTTGTTTAGAGCCTTTTGTTATATGTATAGATTCAGAGGTAAAAGGACCTAACTTGACATACGCTAAATTATTTGTATATATATTCTTTAGGAGATGAACAAAGGATGCAGGAAATTCAGATAGCTTTAGGATTTTGAATAAATAGCCCCATTTTAGGGAATCAAAGGCTTTCTCTATATTTAAGCCAGTTATGAGTGTTTCTTTTATTTTCTTTATTAACATAATCTATAAGAGAAATTATCCTTTTAATATTGTCATGTGTGTGTCTGTGATATATAAATCCAGTCTGATCATTACTTATTGTTTTGGATAGTGGTATTTTCATTCTGTTAGTTAATATTGTCATAAGTGTCTTATAGTTATTATTTAATAATGATATAGGTGTATATGAGGTACAATGGTTTTGGGATTTGATTTCCTTTAGGATTGGCGTGATTAAGGAATATCTCCAAGAGGGTAGTATTAAAGCTTGTGACTGAATTTCTAATAGAGTTTTGTGGAAGAGAAATAGTATCTTTGAAGGAAATGTTTATATATTTCCATAACTATGCCGTCTATACCTGGAGCTTTATTATTTTTGCCCTCTTTTATTGTATCTTTAATTTCTTTGTAGGATATGGATGCTTGCAGAACTAGTTTTAATGTTTCTGGTATTTTTTTATATTAGAACATTTTTCATCTAGATTTAATTGCTTGATATGTATATTTTCTTTTTGGAAATGTTCTATGTAGTGATTTCTATAGGCATCAAGAATGTCTCCTGTATTCGAGACATTTTCCCTTTCTTTTCATGGAAGATACTTTTAATGTTATTAGCTTTTGATTGCGTTTTGATTCTTGTGGATAAATTATGTAGATATTTGGGAGAAGTGGCCAAGGTATTAATTTTTAGTTTTTTTTAAAGCAAACTAGTTTTATGTGTTAGAATTTCATTGTATTTATTGTTTAATACTTCTGCTTTTTTTTCATCTCCAAATGATTTTGATTTTTTTCAGCTTTTACTGACAAAAGTTTGGATTGTAGATCTAATAATTCAGAATCCCATTATCTGATTTTTTTGTACCAAGTTAGGGTTTTACCATATATGTAAGCTTTTAAAGAGTCCCATATAATTATTTTATTTATCTCTGTGGTGTAATTAATATCTAAGAAGAACTATAATTCTGATAATAACCAGGGATTGAACTCTTTAGTTTTAGTTATATATGCTGGAATTCTGGAGTTAAAGATTAATGGTTAGTAACCAATTTGAAGGTTTGGTTGGGAGGGTGGCCTAATGGTTAAGGTGTTTGCCTTACAAACACAAAGTGCAGGGTTTGAGTCTCACACGGGATAATTGGCTAAGCTTAAAATGGCTCACAAGGACAGTTAGCTTAGTACTAACCTATGAACTATGAATGAATTGTAGTCTGAAATGGGGCAGGGAATGATTGAGAAATAAATGATTTTAGAGTGTAAGTCATGGGCAGCAAATATTTTATCTATTCTAGTTTGGGTACAAAATCTGTGATATTGATGGGAAAACAACAAAGATTTATCTTCTTTAAATTTGAAAGTATCTACAAGATGAAATGATTCTTCCAACTTGTTTAAAGCTTTTGATACAGCAGATGTATTCATCAGTCTTTTATTTGCAGTTTCAGAAATATCAAATATACAGTTAAAATCTCCTCATAATATTAAGTTGCCTTTATAATTATTGGAAATGAAATCCAAGTGTTTTTTAACAGTTCCTATTCCAATGCCTGGGAATCAATATAGATTGTCTAGGGTCCATATTCTGTTATTATATTTAACTATTACTAATGCCATAAGGCCTTCTTTATCTTCATACTTATAAATGATTTCTGGGTTAACCGCATTTGTTTTCCATAAAATTGTTACCCCTTTTGCCTTTGTCTTATAAGTGGATTGCACCAATATCATATATTCCTTAGGATTCCATTTGAAATTCTTATATGTTTTGAAATTAGTTTCTTGAAGGAAGACAATTTGTGCTTTATTCAGTTTTAAACATTTCAATAGATTTGATCTCTTCCTAGGATTGTTTAAGCCATTGGTATTTAAAGATAGTAAAGTTAAATCCATCTTAGGTTGTTTAGACTATGTATTTTTTGTTTTATTGCGACTATTAAACAATTTCCTCTGATAACTATAAAGGATATGTTTTAGCTTTTAAAGGAAATTATCAGTTTTATATACTTTGTTTACCAAGAAAGTAATGTTTTGGTCAGGCATAATAAAAATGTTTTTGTGAAATAAATTTAAATTAATAAATGTTAACAAAACTAAGATCCACACTAGCCATGGAATGAAAATCATTCCTTATCTGATGGATAAACCTAAGTCCATCAGATTCTCTCTCATACCTTGACAATCCAGAACATCTGAGCTCCATACATTGAATTATCATATGGAGAATATCTGTAATAGGAATAAACAATATTTATATTATTTTGAACAGATATAGTACTATTGTATTTTATTTTATTTTTTTATTTTATTTGTATTCTAAAACAAACATTGCTAATAAATGATCTTAAATCCCTAAGCCATTCAAACATGTTGGTGGAGTGGAAGAAAGGATTGAAAAGCTAGATTAGATAGAATTCTAATACAATATAAATGTCTACTTATTGTATAAGCTATTAATATTTACATGAAAGATGGATGACAAGCAATTCGATCATAGTAAAATCAAAGGTGGGGTTGGGAGGGTGGCTTAATAGTTAAGGTGTTTGCCTTGCAAACATGAGGTGCAGAGTTTGAGTCTCACAAGGGATAATTGACTAGGCTTAAAATGGCTCGCAAGAGCAGTTAGCTTAGTACTAATCTGTGACCCTATAAATCATATATAAAAGCTCAGTAAAAGATTATAGCACACAGTTATTTAACATATTCACCCTTATTAACAAAGTCTTACAAAATGTATTACTTAATATAAATAGATGGTAATAATATTTTGTTAGAAAAATATATAATATTAATATGCATGCTTAGTGCATTTGAGGTTTAAAAGTGTTAATACATTTATTCTGTTCACACTGCATGAATCTGTACAGCTATTAGAAACTTAACAAGAGACATTTTATTTCTGCTAATGTCATGAAAATAACAAGAGACATTTTATTTCTGCTAATGTCATGAAACTTAACAAAGAGATATTTCATTTCTGCTTATACCATGAGAAAATATGCAGCTGCTAGAAGCTTTGATAAAGAAAACGATAGATGCTTGAAAGTATAAACCATAGTCAGCATTATTTGTACTAAAGCTAGAAATGTACCTTGAATCTAGACAAAATGTAACACATGTATTAGAACTGTACAACTGAAAAGTTAAGGTGGGCTAAAATAAGCCCAAGGCCAGGTTGTTTTTCTCAAAATGTTTTTGCAAGACAGCAAATAATCCAACCATGTCAGCAGTAAGTCTGGTAACAATTTCTGTGAAACATACAGAAAATTGTGTCGAACTACGTCAGCAATAGAATAGTAACATTTTCTGTGTGACATGCAGAGAACTGTATAAGAATAACATACTGATCATCGAAGAGCCAGACAAATCCTGTACCTACATGCTTTGTCTCCTTGCTGCAAGTAATAAAGGGTGCCTTGCTTGAACCTAACATGCATTGGTCTTTAAAGTTTTTTCCTTTTACAGATTGGTCCTTTGGACCGGAACCCTCTCTTCACCTCGGATCAGACGGCCAGGTGGTTGAAACCGCATGGGGAAGAAACCAAATCAGTTCTTCTTATATGGAAAGTCCTCTGACTGAATTGTCATTCAAAAGAGGCCAGCCACTTTCTGATCTTTGACTGAAGGACGGGTCTCCGCGAATCGGTGATCAATCACGTAGGCTCAGGTAAGGTGAATCTACTTTTTCTGTTTTCTGTTTTAGATCAGGTACTAGATGTGTATTGTTTTTGTCAGATTGTATTTTTGCAAGTCAAGGACAAAAAAGATTACTGTCTAGTCATAGATCAGGAGAAACAGAATAAGTAGGCAGTCATTCTGAAGAGACTATAACAAAATCCGTGGTACCATGTTAAAAATTAAGAGAAGTTATGTAACAATCAAAGGGTAAAACAAAATGGGTAATAATTGCACAAAAAGACCCCAAAACCCAGCGTTAATGGAAGACACAAAATATATGCAGTCGCAGCGTGCCGACAATATTAGATATTATTCAAAATGGGTTAATAAATACGAATTTGATGGAAAATTAGAAAAATCATCGCTTATCAAACTTATCAAACAGCTCAAAAACGATTCAAAGGGTCGGGTAAAAAAGCAACATCGATTAGAAATTCCTCAGGCACACAGGTGACTGAAGGAAGTAAACCATAGGGAACAAAAAAACAAAGATTCAAAAGCAATGTTTTTAGATAGGGAGGATAATAATTTAGTAATAGCATCAGCACCTCTGCCTCCCTTATCAGAATATGAAGCAACTGAACAGATTAGTCCACCCCCACTATATCCTGCGGTCACTGAAGATAGAGATATTGTGAAATTAAAACTGACTAAAATTAGAGATACCATCAGGACCAGGTCCCAAACAAAGGCAGGTAATTCAGAAGAAGGTATCGAGTTATGGCGAATAGTTAAGAATTCACAATCTATAGGTGAAAAAGAAGAAATATGCCCATTTATAGAAGTACCCAATCCTCAGGCAGGTCAGGACAATCAGGACCCAACTATCTTAGTGTATAGACCTTGGACTCTGGAAAATATCTGGAAAGCCAATGAGGGAATTCCCCATCCAAAGGTTAATTTCAGAAAATTCTCAGAAGATTTACAAGGAATGAGGTTGACTTATAACCCAAACAGAGAAGAAATAGAAAAAGTAGTTAGACAAATTGTAGGGCCAGATTGGTACATGATTAGTGGGAACTGGAATCCCAGTGATGCTGCACAAAAACCCCTCCCACATAGCAATGCAGAATTAGACACCAGAATAAAAGGTCTTACAGACCACATCTCTGAAAAATGGAAACCTAGGGCAGACTGGACTTGCATTAATCAATGCATCCAACAAGAAGGTGAAACAATTGATTGGTATTATGCCAGATTGTTAAAATGTTTTAATAACCACTGTGGAATGCAGGTTCCTGAAGATCAAACACAAGATTCCCCATATGAACAGCAGTTAAAGAATGCATTTTTAAAAGGCAGTAGCATGCCTATAAGCAGTTTTATTACGAAACACATGGTAGACCATCGTACAAGCAGGTTACAATCATTACTTGAATAAGCTAGGCATGCCGAAAGGCATTTTAATAGCAAAAAGAAAAAGAAAGCTCAAGTATTTTCTGTAGAAGATGGAGCAGACGTTTATGTAGTACAGTCTGGGAAAAAGAGCAAGAAAAATGCGCAGGAAAACAAACAATCTGATCAGTGATCAGAGAACTTTAAAGGGCAGAAAAAAGGGGGAGAATGTTTTAAATGCGGTAAAAAGGGACATTTGGCAAGGGATTGCAAGAAAAACAAGAAGGCAACAACGGAAGACAAGGAGGGTGAGGACTGACTATATGGTAGTCAAAAATCACTAGAAGGGGCTAGCGAAGAAAGGACAAATAAAAATGTGATAGAGGGAGTAGAGAAAGTGCAGGAAGTTAGTGACAATGAAAAAAATAAAATATTAGACCTAGCTTTATTGAGCTTGGAGCTCTATTTAGCAGACACAAAACCAAATGTTACACTCTTGGTAGAAGGGAGGGAGGTCAAATTTTTGTGTGACTCAAGGGCATCACAATCCCTGATACACCCCTCTAAACTGCCAGAAAACACAGAGTCACCTGATTGCATACTGGTCAAAGCAGCTAATGGACAGCTGTATCGGAAGCCTCTCTCCCGTAACATTGCAATAACTGATCCAGTTTCAGGATTGACACAAAGAAGCAAAATTGTAGTTTCTGCAAAATGCCCAGTAAACCTCTTGGGCAGAGACCTCATGCAGCTATTTGGTATAGCAGTAGTCCCAACCATGCAGGGTATAAAAGCACAGCAACAAATTAACACCTTTGTAGTGCAATCGGAGGGTAAAATGTTTTATTGGTACAGCCAGGACCTGGTTACGACTGGTCCAGGGACTGTGACCAAAGAGTTAATAAACCTAGCCATCAGCAAGTTCCCCTCCCTTGACATTGATAAGCAACACCTGTTGCACTGTACCCTGTATTATTGCAACATACCAGGACTTGATAAGGAATATGAGCAAGAGTTATTTAAGAATCATGCAAACAGATTGATATTGCGTAACCTGTACTGGGAAACAGAAGGGAACAGTGTAGCCAGCTGTTCATTGCCCCAGGAGTTCTTTGCACTTTATAAATCTAATCAATTACCACATGTTAGCTTAACCAAAAACAAAAATATAGAATAGGCAGACCTAGGAAAAAAAGTCACGAGATGAGAAAAACAGACAAAACTAGAAATGTCAGAACAAGGAATACAAGTACAAAAGTTAAATTGGATAACTCAGACCAACCCAGCTGTGCACTTGCAGTCTAGCGAGGACAGCTGATTGACACTCCTATTAAAGGAGGAAAAAAAATGCCTTACGAGACATACCAGAGACTCTCTGGTCAACAGGGAAATCAGATGTAGGACTCATACGTACAGCAGGACCAGTTACTATCATGCCAAAGTCAGCATTCAGGCCACAAAAAAGACAGTATCCCTTAAGAAGAGATGTAGAGGCAGGGATAAAGCCTATTATAGCAGCCTTACTTAAAGGAGGGATACTAGTAGAATCTCCTGATTCACCATGTAACACACCCTTATTTCCAGTTAAAAAGGCCAATGGAGAATGGCATATGGTCCAGGATTTACAAGCTGTAAATGATGCAGTAATACCAAGAGCACCCATGGTGCCAGACCCACACACCCTGTTGAATGATTTAAAACCTCAACAAAAATATTTTTCTATGGTAGACATCAGCAACGCATTCTTTTTGATACCGATACACCCTGACAGCCAGTATTAGTTTGCATTTACATTTCAGGGGAAAAGGTATACATATACGCGACTACCACAGGGATATTGTGAAAGTCCAACGATATTCTCACAAGAAATGGCAAGCAACTTGGTGGAATTCATCCCACCGAGAGGCAGTCAGATTTTACTTTATGTTGATGATATCTTGCTGGCGGCCCCCACCCAGTAGGATTGTAGAGAAGATACCATAGCCCTTCTATGAATTTTAGCTGCTGAGGGGCATAAGGTAAATAAAAATAAACTGCAGCTTTGGAAAAAACAGGTCAAATACCTAGGATATGTAATATCCAAGGAAGGTAGAACATTAGATGAGGACAGAAAAATAGCAATTTTTCAAGCACCAAAACCCACTACCAAGAAGGAAATGATGTCCTTCCTGGGTACAACTAATATTTGCTGGAGCTGGATTCCAAACTATGCCGTGGAATCTGCACCTCTGACTGACCTTATATATAAGAAGCCTATGGCAGTGCAGGATTTGTTACAATGGACACCAGAGGCAAAATCTTCCTTCTGTAAACTAAAGCAGTTAATAGCGTCCTCATTAGTTCTGGGATTGCCAAACTACCATAAACGTTTTTTCCAAACTGCAGATTGTAAGCGGGGTTACATGACATCAGTGTTAACACAACAGCATGGGGATAAGCAACGCCCCATTGCTTACTACTCATCACAACTAGACCCAGTGGCACAGTCCTTACCCCACTGTGTACAAGCAGTAGTTGCAGCTCAATGGCAGTACAGGCTTCAGCCTCAGTCGTCTTGTTCCACCCTCTCACTTTGAGAGTACCTCATGCAGTCGCGATTATTTTACTACAAGAAAAGGTGGCATATCTTTCCCCTGCTAGGCATCTTTCCTGTATGACTATATTATTAAGCCAACCTCATATGACAATTGAACGATGCACAACTTTAAACCCTTCTACTCTGCTCCTGACCCCTGCAGATGGCACACCGCACTGCTGCCTGCAGGTAATTGAGCAAAAGACACTACCTAGAAAAGATCTCACGAATGTCCCCTTGGATAATGCTGAGGTGACATGCTACTTGGATGGCTCGTGCAAAAGGGGTCCTGCAGGACAGAACCTAGTAGGATATGCAGTAGTCTCTGATATTGAGATTATAGAAGCAAAACCTTTACCACACAATTTATCTGCACAGACAGCAAAATTGATTGCCCTGACACGGGCATGTACCTTAGCAAAGGGTAAATGTGTAAACATTTTTAATGATAGCCAGTACACTTTTTCTGCTGTACATGTTTTTGCACAACAGTGGAAAAAATGGGGAATGATAACATCTACTGGCAAACCTATAAATCATGCGCAGTTTATTTTAGATCTTTTAAAATCTATTCAGTTACCTCAAAAAGTAGCCATTTGTAAATGCACAGCTCACACCAAGCAACAAGATAGAATTTCAAAAGGTAATGCGAGAGCTGATACAGCTGCAAAACAAGCAGCCACATAAGTATTTCTTTTAAATGAAGAATTACAACCCTCTGAAACTTTAGATCTAGATATGTTAAAAACAACGCAGACACTCACTACGCAAGCTAAAAACAGCGATGGATAAGATGAGGAGCAATCTTCGAAAAGGGGTTGTACATCTCTAGAGAGGGAAAACTGATACTACCCTCTAATTTGTTTTGCTATGCAGCATTGTTGAGCCATGGGCAGTGCCATGTCTCAACAGGGGGGATGGTACAGCTGGTGAACCAGGTGTTCACAACGTACGGATTTACAAACTACTCTAAAAAATTTTGTTTGATGTGTCAGATTTGTAACAAACATCATGCACAGGGGGCGATAAAGCCCAAACAAGGGAGTTTTCCCACACCACCATATCCGTTTCACACTATTTGTATGGATTTCATAGAATTGAACAAATGTGAAAATAAGAAGTATTGTCTTGTCATTGTAGATATGTTTTCCAGATGGGTGGAAGCCTTTCCAACCAAAAATCCAGATGCAGCTACGGTGGCAAAAGTACTTGTCAAGGAAATCATTCCTAGGTTTGGTATTCCGGAAAGAATCTACAGTGACAATGGTACACACTTTGTAAATCAAACCATACAGCAGTTGAGTAAGCATTTTGGTATTTCTTTAAAAAATCATTGGGCATACCATCCACAATCTGCAGGGCTAGTTGAAAGGCATAATGGTATACTAAAAAACAAATTGAGAAAATTAATAGCTGAGACAGGAAAAACTTGGTTGTACTGTTTACCCCTGGCACTGTTGAGCATGAGAACTGTCCCTACAGCAAAAGGATTGACTCCTTTTAAAAAAACTAATTGGAAGGGCTTATTATACACCCCAGTGGAAACTTCTCATGTCATCAGACCAGGAAGCTGATTTTACACTAGCTGAATATATGAAAAAGTTGTTGAGTTCTAAACATCTGTTGCAGTCAAATTCTGTTTAAGATAGAAAACAAACTGAAACATCAGAAGTGGCAGTGATGCCAGGAGACTGGGTGTGGATCAAAATTGTCAAGCGAAAAAATTGGGCTTTGCCAAGGTGGGAAGGTCCCTACCAGGTGCTTCTTTCAACACCCACTGCAGTCAAAATAGCAGAACAAGCTTCGTGGATACACCTGATGCACTGCAAGCTGGTTAAGAACTTTGAGTTGGACAAAAATCTTACCTCTCCATCGGGGCCCTCAGCACAAAGTCTGGCTACAAAGGGGGGTCAGATCAATAGGACTGATCCATCTCAACCCCAGTGAAGAAACCATCAGTGCTGAAGGTTCTATTAGGGCAGAGAGTAAGAGCACGTGTCCAAAGTAAAAATGACGGAATCCAGTAAGATCCAAATACACCTACTTGGAAGAGCCGGAGAAAACAGAAATGCAGAACAACCATTTCCACAAAAGTATCGCATAATCATCCTGTTGACTGTACTAGTGGCAATAATCTTTTTGTTGTGGCCATTCCTTTTCTCAGTCACACAAATTGAACTGAACAAGCTTGCAGAGTAGCACCCAAACTTTAACACTTACCAGGCAATCAAATATGTGTATGCTGAAACCTTCAATGTTTCGAATTGCTGAATTTACACAGCTTTACCAACAACATATGGGGGTTACTGTTAACTTCAGTTCCCCTAGGAGCCAACAAGACCTGGGAAAACCTAATTCATGATACATCAGATGTCACATCACAAGATAAAGTAGCATTGCACTTGTCTGTTTGACAGAAGGGAACTGTGTGTTTTTATAAGAATGATACAGTCAAGGTGGGTTGGAGCAATTGCAATGTGACTGTTCCCTATAGATGCTACACTAAACCTGATAACATCAGATCCTATTGCAACACGACCTATGATTCATTTGTTGAACTGATGCATAGGACAATTGGTGAAGTAAAACATAATTCTGACCTCTATAAGCAACTGTCCGTAATTGACAAAAAAAGTTTCATGCAGAGTCAGGGTATAGTAAAGTTACTACTAAAGTAGAAGATTGTTACTTTATATGTGGTAGAAAAGCATATAAATGGCTACCTGAGAATTGGTCCGGCAGTTGTTTTTTGGGGTACCTGGTTCCGGCCATACGACACACAGCAGTTTTACCTCAAGGGAAAATTCGGAATGTTCGAGAAATCAAAAAGCCTGTCAATCCAGTTGGGCAAATCGATGCGTGCTGGAAAAACCATCATGCTGTGGGCAATGGACTGTCACACATGGACTTGAGTGATACTGTTATATCATGGGCAGGTGTACTGCCAGCATATGGAGCAACAAAATCAATTTGGGAACTGAAAAAATTGTCTAAGTTTCTTGAAATAATGAGCAATGCAACCTTTTCTGCCCTAGAATTGGTGACTGATGAACTGACTGCCATGAGAACAGTGGTGCTTCAAAATCGCATGGCTCTTGACTTCACCCTAGCGGCGAGAGGAGGTATGTGCACTTTAATCCAGGAGGAGTGCTGTTCATATATTTCTGACCACAAACACAAGATAGACAACCATCTTCAGGTGATTCAGCAGGTGTCAGCCATGACCAAACCAGGACCAAATCCATTGACGGACTTTTTCCAGAAATTGTTTGGGGGTTGGGGCAGCATCCTGATGAACATTCTGATTGCCATCTGTGTAGGAATAATCCTACTGGTGGTATGTGTGTGCTGCTGCATCCCCTGCATAAAAAGACTGATTAAAAATTTTATAGACATTTCAGTTTCAAAAACCTTATACCAAGATGCTGAACTTGAAGAATTGCTAAAAAACTGAAAATGCTTTCATGAGCTTAAACTAAATGACTCTCTTAACTGCAAATCCTGAGCAGGAAGAGGTTAGGGGAAGAAAAAAACTGTTTATGCTTATCTTGAAAGTAGAATAAAAGTATTAAAGGGGGGGGATGTTAGAAAAATATATAATAGTAATATGCATGCTTAGTGCATTCGAGGTTTAAAGGGTTAATACATTTATTCTGTTCACACTGTATGAATCTGCACAGCTATTAGAAACTTAACAAGAGACATTTCATGTCTGCTAATGTCATGAAACTTAACAAAGAGATATTTCATTTCTGCTTATACCATGAGAAAATATGCAGCTGCTAGAAGCTTTGATAAAGAAAACAATAGATGCTTGAAAGTATAAACCATAGTCAGCATTATCTGTACTATAGTTAGAAATGTACCTTGAATCTAGACAAAATGTAACACGTATTAGAACTGTACAATTGAAAAATTGAAAAGTTAAGGTGGGCTAAAATAAGCCCAAGGCCAGGTTGTTTTTCTCAAAATGTTTTTGCAAGACAGCAAATAATCCAACCATGTCAGCAATAAGTCTGGTAACAATTTCTGTGAAACATACAGAAAGTTGTGTCCAACTATGTCAGCAATAGAATAGTAACATTTTCTGTGTGACATGAAGAGAACTGTATAAGAATAACATACTGATCATCGAAGAGCCATACAAATCCTGTACCTACATGCTTTGTCTCCTTGCTGCAAGTAATAAAGGGTGCCTTGCTTAAACCTAACGTGCATTGGTCTTTAACGTTTTTTCCTTTTACATATTTATACCTAATGTTTATAATACAATGTATTTTACTGGATATATCAGAAGTTATATTTCATTGTTTGCCAGCATTTAAGTAATCACAATGTTTGTTGCTAACTTACTTAAAGTATCAAGTTTGTTTCATGTAAACACTGATGAAATTTAGTGCATTTTAATTATCAGTGCATCTCTCTTCCCTCCATTTCCTACACATAAATATTTTCATATTTGTCATTTCTTATTATAAAATGAATGAAATTATAGGTTAAAAACAACACATTCACTTATTGTAATTAATGATTACAAGTTCCCTTTCCATATACATAAATTGCCATTTTATGGCATATGCTGAAAGTTTTTAGATTTAAATGGCAACATTTTATTTTGTATAATCAGCAAAGGTTAAACTGAGTGATTATTGTCAATTTAATGCTATTTGCTCAGAATATGATTGTTATATTCTGTGACATTTCAAGTTCATGCTTCTATTGTTTCTCTTGAACAACTTTGTCAGTTTGATGTCATGTATAGAACATTAGTTACCTTGGTAACTGCTTAAGTATTATATATGGTCAAGATTGGTTACAAAAACTACAATTCAAGTTAAAGCAATTACATGACTTGTTATGCATATTTACTTATATAAGAAAATCATCATGCTTCCCCTTGATGTTCAATGTAGTGTATGTCATTTATGACAAGTTAAGACAGTAGTGTTATTATACACAAACCCATGTTATTAAATCTTGTCTTTAATGTCTAAATTCAGCAGACTGCTTCATCTTATATGACGATTATAAATGTTATGTCTAGATTTACTAAAATCATACATTACATAACTATTTTTGTGTGTGTGTGTGTGTGTGTGTGTGTGTGTGTGTGTGTGTGTGTGTGTATTGGCTGTTGCTTAGTTATTTGATAGACCACAAGCTGTAATGCTTATTCTTATTATTAGCTCCTTCTAAGCATGTTTATACAGTCCATAGACTTTAAATTATGATACCCTTCTCATTTCTTATTTGTTATATTTCCATCCTTACATACACATACCACTCAACACACCTTCCATTCCCACAGATATTTCCACATAGGAAATCTGATGACTCTGTAGCACTACCCAGCAACCTCAAACACCCCTAGAATCTGCTATCTCAATATGCCCAACATGTCTGAGCAAGCTCACCTCCAGAACACTGCAAAGGGTACTGCACAAGACCAAGTGCTCTTAGCCTTTCACAATAACTCAGACTTCCATTCTTATGCAAGTCCTTAATGTGTTTGGACAAAATACATTTTAAATATAAAATTGCGGTTATTATTATTTTTAATCAAGAATCAACTTAGCGAGCTAAATGAAGTGTTGGGAGACCATCAATATGTGTACATGTGGTTTTAAACAGCCCTTTTATTATATATATATATATATATTTTTTAAAACCAAAAACTTCATTGCCAAGAATCATCTCAGAGGGTCCTCAGAGCCGTTAAGCATTATCATCACTCTGTCTCCATTACCATAGTAATCTGGGTGCATCTGTTTCTGTTAGTGTACTGCATACCAGAGGCTCATGATGCACCTGAAGCAAAGCTTCACTTCACTCCAACCTCAAGCTTAAATTCCTTCCCTTTCAGTGAGGCAGCAGCCAAGAAAAGAAGGGAGAGCAAACAGATAAAAAAAAAAGCCACCACAACAAGAGATAACACATTCTTTCAGCCTTCCCACCTCTCACTCAGCAGATGTATAAACAAACTATTCTCTGCTAAAATATCCCAAATCACAGTTTTATCCACCCCCTTCCCCTGGATCCAGGTTAAAACACCAAATGTCTCTTCCTAATACACAAGCATCAGTAAACCTCAATCACAAGTCGCAACCCACAGCTTCTTGGAGATGAAAACTGCAACATACAATAGCTGCCAGAAACAGTTGCATCCACACACACCATGTCAGGCTTAATCAAGCAGCATTCAAAACTATGAGACTTGCCATAATTGATATTAACTATGTTTAGACATAATAATAACTTTTATAGTAAAGTATGTGTGAAGGAGCAGCAGATAAAGCAGCTTTATTAAAGGAATTTCCATCTTCGCTTGCAATTTAAACTACATTAAAAAATATCTTTTCTTCTGTACATTTAAATAATTGAAGGAAATGACTGGAGTTACTTTCTTGGGGAGTGGCCTACCCATGAGTGTGGCAGATAGGGGTGTTTCATGAGTATGGTGTGGGTGGGGCTTAATGGACACCGGAACACTACTTTGCCTTGGGCGCCATATCAGCTAAAGCCGGCCCTGAATTTGTACTAGCTGCCAGACACAGCTGCATGGACACACACCATATCAGGATCGATCAAACAGCACTCGTAGCTGTGATACCTGCCATAATTGATATTAACTATATTTAGACAGAATAATGATGACATTTGTACTAAGAGCTTGCTACTATTATTTAACCAGGATATACATGACATTTCTAAATCATACTTTAACTGAAGAAGGCATTACTCTCCATGACAGCATTTTTTCAAAACACTCTACTGTTACTGCTATTATATATGGTGTTAATTTGTTACATTTGAGTCTGAACTCTGATGAATGGTACCCTTGTTGAATTAGTTAATTAATTACTTAAAATATTATAAGTAAAAACAATGAAAAATGAACAAGATAAGTATTCACTGAGTTCAAGTAGGGGAATAGAAACTTCTATGTTTGTATTATATGTTGCTTTGTTTGGCTTATCTATAATGTAAATAGTAACCCATCTTGACCTACCTTTGTTTGTGAAGAATTATTAGACCCTGAATATTCTGAATAAATCATTAGTGTTTCTCAGTTGTTTAAGAAACCCTCTTTTTTAAAATAAAAACAGATGGCAAGTGATTATTTGAGAGATCTAGTTATAAGGGTTATTTTTTGGGACAGTTATCTTAGAATCAATTTTTTGTTTCTTCTTTCTAGCATTAGTCCAATGATTTGTTTCTTTAATTCTTTTAAGAGGAGGGGCCATTCATTCTATTTCTTCTGGGATAGACACTATATTCTTGTTTTTGATGAATATAGTAGCTTCTTCTAAGTCATTAAATGTTCTCATCTCATTGGCAAAAAGTATTTTTATCTTGGCTGGAAAGGCCAGCTATGCTTTAATGTTGTTTTGTTTCAACAGTTTTATTATTGGCCAGATTTTTTTTCCTTTGTTCTAGTATTCTGGAAGAATAATCATTGTCAAACCTTATCAGCTATGATTGTATTTTAAGGGTGATTTTCTTCAAGCAGATTTTAATATTAGTTCCTTGTCCAGAAATGAAATACATTTTATAACTATGGATCTAGGTGGAGTATTTGTTGAGTTAGAAGCAGGTTTCCTCAGTGCTCCATGCATCCTTTCAATTCCAAATAAAAGTCCCTCTTTCAAGTCTAAAAATTCAGGAATCCAGGTTGTTAAGAATGAAATAGTGTCTTCTCCTTCAGTGTTTTCAGGCAGACCAGAGATCCTTATGTTGTTTCTCATTTCCCTGTTTTCTAAGTCATCTGTTTTGTTAAGCAGCCATGTATGCTGTTTAAACAGAAATTCTTTTTGGAGTTCTTCCTCTTTGAGTCTCCCTTCAGTGTCATTTCGAGAAGTCTCTATATTTGTTATTTTTGTATGGTTTTGTTGTAATAGCTCCTTAAGAGTATCAGTTTTTGAGAATTTAATTTGAGGCGTTCTAAGTCATTTTTAAAGCCATCCATCTTCAAAGATAGTTCCTGCAAGGTAGATGTCATCAATTGCAGTTCTTTTTTCAAAGCAGCTTCTGGATGAGAATTTCTTGAGTTGTTCATATTCAGTGACTCAATATATTTCCAAGTTACCTGACAGGAAATTTTTTGTATATCTCCACCAAAATTGATATTTATGTAGTTTAATAGTTTATAGATTTCTGACATTTTAAACTTGAAAATAATAAAACTTTCCTATATTATTATACTAGTTTATGGAGCTTTCTAAAATTCACTGCTCTCAGTTAGCCATCTAGGCTTCGCCCCCCTCCCCTGAAATGTGTAGTTTTGTCATTATTGGTTTATCCATTTTGTTTCATTGCTTCTTAAAAGAATGTATAAAACTACAAATTTAAATGCATTCTACCAAGTGGTGCTGTATTATATAAGGAATGTAATTTAATGCAATCAGGAAGGTGAATCAAAGAAGAAATAAATGTATGCATGGCCTAAAAATGTGTGCAAGGAGTCTGTTTTAAAAACAGCTCAAAAGTAAACCTAATCCTCCACTGGCCAGATGCCTTTTCTATAAATGTGGGTTTTCATGCCGTTTCAGTGGCAGAGAAGTTTATTGTTCATGCTAAGTCAGTTTTCATTGTGAGACTGTATTGTTTGTTTAGCAAATGGCTATCTGTGTTTGTGACATTCTAGCTTAAGCTACTGTACGCAGAGAGGAGAGAGGTTACAATTCTACTTTCACTAAGGTGTAAGGCTCGCTCGCCTACCCCAGAGGAAATTAAACTGTTTAGATTAATTTAAGCAACCCTTTGAAACAAGGCACATGATCTTCTATTTTCTGAGGGCATGACTTTTATAGTAAAGTATGTGTGAAGGAGCAGTAGATAAAGTAGCTTTATTAAAGGAAATTTCCATCTTCACTTTCAGTTTAAACTACATTACAAAATATCTTTTCTTCTGTACATTTAAATAATTTAAGGAAATGACTGGAGTTACTTTCTTGGAGAGTGGCCTACCCATGAGTGTGGCTCATAGGGGTGTTTCATGAGTATGGTGTGGGTGGGGCTTAATGAGCCCCGGAACACTACTTTGCCTTGGGCGCCATATCAGCTAAGGCCGGCCCTGAATGGGAGTTATACTACTTCCAGTTTAAGGTTTTTTTTTAAATCTTACTCCATAACTAATTACTATTGGGGCTCTGATATTTATTGTGGTGTAATTGGACTTTCTACTCACAGTGTCCATGTTCTACTGAATTAAACTGGTTGTACCAGGCAACTCTGTTAAGATAAATTTATTGCTAAGCAAAAAATCTTTCTCTTCATCTTAATGAGACCCAAAATAGCTTTTTCCCCTATTTTTACTTCATCACATACTGTGTGAATATTAACTTACCCTACAAATATACTTACTACAGAAACTTCCATTTCTCTCCAGGGTTTCATAACATATATGGAGAACAATTGTCCTGACTTCATTTTCCACAGTTTCCTCCTTATTATTGAGTTCATTTAATTTCTCTGACACTTCAAAAAGACATTGTCACTTTGCAAAGAACATGCTCTCTGCAGTAGCTACTATTAGAAGTGCCTTATCACTATGTTTGAACTCTTTCAGAAGAGCATTTGTTATATGTTCTCTGTTGTGGCTGATGTTCTCTCACTGCAGGCAGCCTTCTCTCACTGCAGGCAGCCTGGTTCATAACCTGTCTTGCAGATCTGCAAGAAGAAGCATTGTACTTTTAAAGGGGTGTTTACTTCCTCTTATATTTCTTTTTCAATGTCTTAACAAGTCTTGGGGATGTCTGACATACAATTCAAATGGTGTGAAGCCTGTTCAGTTTTGGTGTACTTTCCCTTGAAAAAGAGAAGCCATGGTAACAGCTGGCCCCAGTTTGTTTTCCATCTAACTCTGCAGTATTTTATGCACAGACTTAAAGCTTTCAAGTAGTCCATCTGTTTGAGAGTGGTATACAGATGCTACTTCTCTTTAAAGTAATGGCATTGTTCATGTATTATTTTGGACACGAATGAGGTGCCGTAGTTAGCAATACTTTCTCAGGGAATTTCTACCCCAGAAAACTACATCCAATAATCATTTCACTATGACCTTTCTTTCGACTTTGGAGTGGTACTGCCTCAGTGCATTTTTGCATAAGCAATAATTGCCATGCTATACTGATGGCTATTATTCAGTTTTACAAATGTGACAGCAATGTCTATTGCTATGAGTTCAAAAGTAACCCCTACAATGGGAAAAGTTATCAGAAGATTCTAAAATCCTGGGATCAGCTATGTATGTTAATACTTTGGACAGCTGCACAAACGTTTTCTATGTCCTTCATAATACTAGCATGATATAATCTAGACAAAACCCTATTCTTTGTTTTGTCCAGTCCTAAATGACCAGATTTTTACAAATATTCTAAAAAGTCATGGAACTAAGTAGCTCATTATCTTCCCTCTCTTTAGTTACCCTTTATAGCAGATCATTTCTTGGCAGAAAGGAGGGATATACACTCTTTGTGTTCTGTCTCACTCTCCTTAGGGCATTGTCTTCCCACTGACTTTTACTGAAACTGACATGGCTTATCTGAATGTCAGCCAATGCAGCACTTTCCTTAATATTCCAATATGAAGTGGAAATTATGGCCACTTCTCCTATTAACATGCACAGGCTTTTTTCCCTTCATTAACTTCACCTAATTCATAGGTAGGTAGGTTTATAGGTAGGTACTAGTATACTGGCCATAGGGCCTATATAAGCCTAGCCAAAAAAGGTACCCTGGCTATCGCCACCCAAGAAAATTATTTTCCTGTGCCCCTGTCGAGCAGATCCACAGAAGTGATCCCCGGGGTGAATTTCCTATTTCCCATCCAATCATCAAGATTTTTCTTGAAGAGTGCTAATGAGGTGCTCTGTTTGACATAGATAGGTAGTCTGTTCCAGAGTATGGGAAGTCTCTGGGACAGGAATCTGTCCCACCAGCATGTTCTGTTTATTGTGGTGACAAGGTTTAGGTCCCTACAGCATGTAGCTCAGAGGGACTGGGATTTCTTTAAGTGGAGCATGTCCAACAACTCTGGGTTTGACATAGCTTTGTATGTTAGGCAGAGATCACCTCTGAGTAGGTGATATGCGATGGAGTAAAGCTGGAGTTTTTTGAGACGGTCTGCATAGGGCATCTGTTTGAGGCCAGTAATCCTCTTTGTGAGGTATTTCTGTGGCCTCTCCAGTTATTGTAGATGTCTTGTGAGGTACATACCAAACGGGGCACTGTACTCTATAATGGGTCTAATGAGTGATGAGTAGTGGGGAACAATGACCTCTTTTATTCTGGATGAGAAATCTTTTGTGATGAGGTGTGCCACGTAGAAGGATTTCCTGACCATTATGGCAATGTGATTATCAAAGGGGAGACTATTTTCCACCTGTGTCCCAAGGTCTCTTATCACACTTTTGGTGTTAAGTAGACTACCACTTATGTGGTAGTTCATGGGTACAGAGTTTTACCAAAGGGGATGACAATGCACTTTTTGGCATTGAGCTTCAGGCCATGGCTTTGACACCAGGCATCTGTCTCAGCGAGGTCCTTTTGTAGGATGTCCACATTGTTAGGAGTTTCAATTATGTCTCCTAGCTTGCAGTCATCTGCAAACTTTGTTAGCCAAAGAACTTCTGTGTTAGCCTGTACTTCAGAAAAGTAGATACCAAACAGGAGAGGACCCAGGACTGAACCCTGTGGTACTCCACTTGTCACTGGTTTGAAGTCGAATTTGGAGTCTGCTACTTTCACAGTGTGGGTTCTGTCCATGAGCCAGTTGGCAACCCATCTTGTGACATAGGGATTTATACCTTAGTTTAGTGAGTTTATCTATAATTCCAGAGTGGGGGATGGTGTCGAAAGCCTTGGCGAGATCTAGATAGGCTGTGTGAACCACCTTACCCTCATCTATGGCTTTGGCGACTGCTTCAAAGAAGTCTATCAGGTTTAGGAGACATGATCAGCCTTTTGCAAACCTGAACTGGGTGGGGTCCAGAGTTTAGAGATTACCAATGTCTTTGTTTATGAGTTCCATGATGATACGTTCCATGGCCTTGCAGACCAGGCTCATCAGGCTAATTGGGGTGGTAGTTCCCGGGGTCCGTCATGGCTCCCCCTTTGTGGAGTGGGATAACCGTCATGGTGCGCCATTCAGTGGGCACAAAGCCTGAGGTGAGGCTATGATTGAACATGGTACTTAGGTGGGGTGCCAGTTCATTCTGTAGTTTGTGTAGAACGCAGCCTGGGATATTGTCAGGTCCCATGGATGCTGTGTTCTTGGCTTTGGAGAGTTTGTTTTTTACCTGTGCAGTGGTGATTACAGGAACTTTGCATTCTTCTGGTATAGAGATGGTCCCTCTAGGGGTTGAGAGAGGGGTAAAGTTAGCACTGAACTTATCTGCCAGGATGTTGGCAATATCAGTTGGTTCTGTATATTTAGTGTCAATGTGCTGTAACTCAGAGCAGATCTGAGTGTTGCCATTGAGATTCTTGACATAGCTATAGAATGCTTTGTGGTTGTCTTTGGAGTCAGTGGCAATTTTGTTTTCGTAACTAGCTTTGGAGGATTTTATGAGGGATCTCAGCTTCTCACTGAGACTGACCAGGGAGCTCCTCCAGTCATGGGATTTTACTCTTTCTGCAACAGTTTCTTTCTTCTGTTGTAGAGTTTGTTTATGGCAGAGGACCACCAGATTGGCTTCCTTTTTTTGGAGGATAGTTCCCCTAACAGACTACCCAAACTATTGCCCCAGACTAAAACCAACTATCTAAATTATCCTGTCTCTATCTAACTCATTCCAAACTACCTAAATACTTTCTAAAAGTAAATTCCATTACCGTCTTCTACTTTCTCTCCACACTTTACTCCCTTTACAAACCTCTTAGCTCAAGCTTGCATGCATTGGCCAAACTTGTTTGTAAGTTTTATTGTACCCACTAGTATCTCTAACTACTAGTCTGATTATTTTTTCTATGTTGTATAAAATTTCATATATTGTAATCTGTTTACTTTTTAAGAAATGCTACGTAACCTACTATTGCTTAGGAATAAGTATATTAGAGGGTCAGCTCAGGTTGGAAGGTTTGGAGACAAAGCCAGAGAGGCAAGATTATGTTGGTTTGGATATGTGCTGAGGAGGGATGCAGAGTATATTGGGAAAAAGATGCTAAGGATGAAGCTGCCAGGTAACAGGAAAAGAGGGAGGCCTAAGATAAGTTTTTTGGATGTGGTGAGAGAGGACATGCAGGTGGTTGGTGTGACAGAGCAAGATGCAGAGGACAGGAAGAAATGGAATTAGTTGATCTGCTGTGGCGACCCCTAACAGGAGGAGCCAAAAGAAGAAGAAGAAGAGAAACACTTTGTAAAATGTTAAGTTGCTAAGTTGTTAAGTTTCTCATGCATTGTATGTCTTGGAGCTTTTCTCCTTGGGTCTCTGCTGAAAATGGACTTGTTGTCCAGTCAGACTTTCCCAGTAAACATATGTAAAATAAATAAATAAATAAATAAATAAATAAATATGCTATAAAGGTCATCTTATGAAAATAATTTTCTTCCACCAGGGGTATTGTCTGTTTCCCTTTCCTTTCTTCTGAGGTAGTTTAATCTGTTTTCCTTTGGTGTCTGCTGATGTGTTTGTCCATCTGTCTCTCTTCTTCGGTACAGGGGGAGAAGCTTAAGGCTCATTTATGGTTCCCCTTTTTTCAGTATGAAACCCATTTGTGTCTTTCTCCGTTTCTTATTCTTAGCTAGGGATCTTTCACTTTCAGTCCTTATATGGACTTCTTTTATCACTTTAGCTGGAGTCCTTTGGCAGAAGTCACACTCTTGACCAGTGTATGTACTGAGTTCCTTCAGCTTTTTAACAAGTTTAACCCTTCCATTCAGAGAGTAATCATTGTTTTTTTTGTATCTTCTAACACAGTATTTTCTCCACAGTATGTTTATGTATTTTGTTAAGTAAATCTGACTGAACATGTTCATACTTCTTTAAACTGTGGAAAATATTGGCCAGTGATTACAGGCACCATAGCTACAAGAGGAGGGTTACGATATTACACAGTGAGCCGCTGGCTTGCCTTGGCCTTTTATTTTATTTTATTTATTTATTTATTTTTTGCTTCTGTGGATTTGCTGTGTGTTCTTTTCACTTGTTTTCATTCTTATTTGGAAAATTATGGCAGTCACTTCTGCTACTGTCAACATAAGTCTTTTATAAGCTGAGTGTTTTCAGAAAATGACCAGACTGTCCACTTATGCTGCTTTGACAAACCTATAAAAATAGTGAAACATGTCATTTCTACAGCTAGCACAGTTTGGCTTTATTGATCTGAATGCTTCAAAAAAGACTTATAAAGAATAAAAAGTCAGCAGTAATCCAGAAGCCATAGATCTAGAATACTTATATGTTCTTAATATGACATTTGCTTTTTTCCTCGTGTACATGCTTCATAGAATGTTTAAAGTATTACATGGCTGAGGCTCTAGCTTGCCTTGGGGTTTCTGTTGTGATTGCACCTGTAGCATTCTTTTTACTTATTACTCTGGTCCTTACTTGGGAAGTTTTGTAGTCAGCCATAATGCTTGTTATAGTCTGACTGCTTTTGGAAAATATCTAAAATATCCAGTTATGTTGTACTGATAAGCCCATAAAAACTGTGAAACGACATTTCTACAGCTAGTGGGGCTTGGCTTTATTGACTTGAATCTTTCAGTAAAATATTATAAAAAACAAAAAGTCAGTGGTTAAGTGGTGCATAAGTCAATGGTCATGTGGTACATTCAGAAGCTATGCAGCAAGAATATTTGTATGTCCTTAAGTCCTCATTTGCATGTCTCCCATGGGACTACTTCATGCAAGGTTTAAGGTATTACACAGACGAGTCCCTGACTTATCTTGACATTTTTGTTATTTTGCCTAAGTGGCATTTCTGTTAGACCTTGTTACTTATTGTTTTGGTCTTTGTTTGGGAAAATGTGCAATCACCCCAAATGCTATGGAGATTAGGCTTATAAATTTAGTATATTAAGAAAATGTCTAAGATATCTACTTATGCTATAATGACGAACCCATAAAACTGCAAAACATGCAATTTCTATTGCTAATAAAGTTTTGCTTTATTGACCTGAATGTTTCAATAAAGACTTGTGAAAAGCCAGTGAGGATTTAGATGTCATAGATATGGAACACTTGTTTGCCCTTAGGGGTAGTTTGTATATTTCTCATGTGCCTACTTCATGGGAGGCTTAAGGATTTACACAGTGGAGACTCTAGGGTGCTTGTGTTTTTTTGTTATTTTTGCTTATCTTGCTTTTCTGTGTGCTATGTTTATTTATTATTTTGGACCTTTTGCTTTACAGACTGTTGATTAGTATGAACAGACTGCTAACTAATATTACAGTCTTTACATGCATACTATTACTGTCGTTAACTGTGCAGTACATGGCTATATATCCATTCCTAGAACATTTAGAACACATTGCTTTAAATGTTGACATTTTTTTCTGGGCTACAAGCAAAGAAGCATACTTCTGTCAAAGTTTATTACTGACGTTTTGCACATGCATCTTTGCCTTAGAATTTGCAAGTTTATTAAAGAGCATATGCTCTATTGCAGCTACTAGATGGTCAGAAGACTTAAGACATATGATTCATGAGATTCACAGGTAGGTACTGGCCTTAAAGTCAAGTGGACCATTGATGACCATTAATGAGCCTAACCCAAAGTTGTCTTCAAGTGCTATCTGGTTGAGTGACTTGCTGAAGATCACACAGTAGACAAATAAGGGCTAAGGGAATCAAACTCGTGGCTACCCATATTCATAAGTTATTAGGGAATGCATGCTTAAATACATGTACATCCAAAGTCTCCAGAGTTTTATTTACATTATTTATATGAGGCTGTACCCACAATTTTAGCATAAGTTTTAAATCAACCATCTGTGAGCCTACTAATCTGGCCACATAAACTGACCAGTTTTGAAATTTAAGGCAATGCACTTCAGCTGAAAACACAGTGCAAGCTAAAATCTCTTTCTTTACAGAAGCCACAAATTCAAACAGCATCTTTCTCTCTGTACTCCACTACGGATTGAAACAAAATGGGTTAATCCTTGTACGTCTATTAGACAGAGACATGTCTCAATGGCTTCTCATTCGAATGCTAATTAGCTTTTTTCCCTTTTACGCATACCCTTTGAATTTCCTTTCTTCTGATACACTTGTAACTCTTTAAAATCCTTCCCAGGTTCTTCTAAGAGCCAAACATTAGAAATCTGATTATTGTCAAAATCTTTGATGGGACCAGTCATTACAGTACTTTACTTATTTAGCATTAGTTTAACCATGTTCTTTACTGAATTGGGACCCGATAAGTTTCCCCTTCTTGATAATATATTAGATTTGTTTAATATTCATGCACCATATGCAGGAGTCATGATAATTATTCAAGAGATAAACTACAGTAAAAGTGATGTATGCAGAATTACCAAATTGTGCTTACCCATGCATATGCTGCCCTCACATTGCATTAGACAAAGGCAACCCAAGTAACAATGTAAAAAAGACAGGGCACAGTTGTCATCATTTGCACAGGAGGAGAAGAGATGAGGGCTAAGATGCAGCAAAATAAAAAGTCTGCTTATGGGTAGTATGAGAACTTGCTTTTAAGAGGGTTAATGCGTAGAAGGACCAGGGTCAGTGGGTGTGTGTGATATGTTGGGGGTATGGTGGTGTATGTGTGTGTGTGTGCATGCTGGGACATAGCAACAGTATATAGGGCAACACTGTGGCTTGGCCTACTGGACAAGTGAAGCATGCATGACAATGGGTTCAGCTCAGACCTCTCAACCAATCGGGGACAAATTTCAACAGAATCAGGGACAAGTCACGAAAAAATCAGGGACAATCAGGGCACTTTTAAAATATTAGTGCTATTAACTTGAAACATTGACAGAATCAGAGCATATGAATTAATACACATTTTCTGAAGTAAAGGAAGTCTATAACTCTTAATTATTGTCATTATTCATTAAGTGTAAATCACCACCTTTCCTCCAAAAGTCACTAGTTTTAGGAGGGATTAAGAGAGACAGAGCTAAAATTTGAGTCAAAATCAGGGACAGTTGAGAGGTAAAACTTTCTGTGCATGTCCCTGACCATGAGAGCTGATTCTACCAGGAGCTGCACTGGCTGTACCATGATCTTAGCTCAATGCTGGTGTGTTGCATGACATATAGAGATGTCCACTAGCAGGCATGTCAGCATGATGACTACAACCATGTGGATAGTCTCTCCTGGACATAGACACATACACAACTGATACTGCTGTGGCTTTACTAGCACTGCAGCAATGGGATATCCCTCATCTATGGTCATGTTGGCTAATATCTGTGAATGTAACAGATTATCAGCAGTGAGGACCTCACTCCTGACATAAGATCCATAGAAGAAACTGTATGCCCCAATGTGTGATTTAGTCTATTCAATGAATCATACTTAAGGGTCATGCACTTCTATAGGTCAGCATGCCCAGCCTGGAAAACACTAACTCTGCCATGGCTGTGATGGAACTACCCTGTGTCTCCACAATGGTTCTGCACTTGCATTGGGCATCAGCTACTGACAGATCACTTTAGAGGGAAGCATGGTAATCATGCCACGGACAAGCACCATTACCAGCCCCCCTGTGAGGATTACCTGCCCATGAGTGTTAGGGGCAGATGCAGACATCTCTGATGTCAGGCCCACCACATTTTCCTCATCTATAGTATCCCCATCATCATGCCCCCTCTAAACTGAGTTTGTTTCCTTGGCATCTGCAGAAATAAGTGACTATGTCTGTACTCTTGAGTAGGGGTTGAGGGTCACAGTTATCATGTCCAGTACACATTCTTTACCCCTTGACTATACCAGTTCATCCCTGCCATCATTATCAGAGGTAACAAATCCTCCAACATTTGATGATGGTAGTTCCACAGTGCTGGTGTCAAATAAAGTTTCACGTGTGAATACATCAAAGCAAAAAATATGCACATTACAAGTAGGACCCAGCACCACAACTAAATGTGAAACTGATATCCTTACAACTATAAAACTGAGATAGCAGGTAATACCCCTGGCCATACCTTTTGCAGATGGATGTGGAACTTGGATCCACACTGTACCTGTATACCATAAATCAGACATTTTACTGAGTACATGTTAAAGAGGAGATGCAGCTACTGATAATATGAAATAGGACTACATACTTGGGGCATCTACAGTTCAAACTCTCTTGGGCCTATCCAGCTCTGCTCCAACATCCAGCACCACACTGTGGGACTCTGTGGAGGTGGTATTGTCTTTCTTTAAGGCCAGGAGCTCCTCCATGTTTGTAAGAGGTAGTTTGGTAAATTAGCCACTGCCAGTTTCCTTCCGTTCTTGTGCCACATCCTCTGCTTGGTGGGTGCCAGCATGGATCATATGTATGGCCCAGCAACAGACCTTTCATAGCTGTGGTTATGACAATCCACTGCTTTTACATCACTGATCATATCAGCCCAAGCATGGTCACAGAAGGGTTTGTTAGTGGCATTGACAGCTAAGAGCCATCAGCCATTTAGATGCCATGCAGATGGAGAGCTTGTAGTACCTCCTCATTTTCTGCATTCATAAACTTTGGCTTGCAGTTGGATGTGGATGGGCTACTAGTTCCTGCATTGTTTTAGGGCCCAATGTTTTTGCTCGAAGACTTAGATGTCAGTACTGTGAATGAGACTGTTGGCATGGAAAACATGGGAATCAATAGCCTTGTTCATAAAAATCTGTACAGTTTTACTATCCTATTAGGTCATATATTTTTCTCAATTTGTATCTGATAGTTATATATGTGCAACCAAAATCTTTAAGGTATGTCCAGCATCTTAAGTGTACTGACTGCATTATCCCCTCAAAACAATTATAGAAGTGAAAGTAGACAACAACCTTGTCCACTACAATACCAATTTAACTAAGGTTGTGGTGAATTAGATATGTGCAAGGTACAGAACTGTAAAATAACAATAACAATTACTCAGAATATAAGCCTACGGAGGTGCCCTCCCATACCTCTCAACCTCGTAGAGCAAGAAATCTGGACAAAGCCATAAATAAAAGTGGGGACAAAGGCCCAAAAATAGGGACAATTTTTAAATATTGCTCTTACAAACTTAGAAAGTTGATAGAATAACAGGTTTTGCACTAGCATGAATTTTCTGAAGGGTATGAAATCTGAAACCAAATTGTCTGTCATTATTTTCTAACTTCAATGTTTAATGATTTGCCACTAATTTGTTAGAAAAATACAGTTTTATGAAAAACAGACTAAAACTATGAGGCAAAAATCTGGACATTCTGCAAAGATCTGTATGGTTGAGAGGCATGTGTCCACCATCACCCTTAATAGCTTCATAGTCTACTACTTGCAGTACATTTGCAGTGTACCTCCTAAGACAGCTATGACCAACTTACCAGCACATCCTTAAATTACTGGCAAACAAACCAAATGGTAAAAAATTTGCAGAGACAAACCATTTAGTAAGAAAGACCAAGCCAAGATAGACACCTCACTGTATAATACCTTAAACCTACTGTAGTGGAGGCAAATTGGATCTATGCAAATGATTCCTTAAAAACATACCAGTATTTCAACAACATTGCTTCTGAATGAGCATGATGTTTTTGTATTTTACATTTAAATTCATTATGGGCACATTCAGGCCAGTATAACAAATTACCAGCTGTAGACATGCCATGCTTTGGTATTTTTCTGACTTTGTCAGTACAACGTAAGTGGAATGTTTGGCTATAAGTTAGAAAAACAAGCCTTAAAATCAAATTTGAAGTCCATAAACATTTGCTTGCCTGAAAAATATCCCAAATAACATGCAAACTAAAGGGTAAAAAGGTCACACAAATGACTTGCCCATGATCATAGTCCTAGCATTTGTGAATTCTGAATATGCCTGGAATTAGTGGTAGTGTTTTTATGAATGATTGAGAATGAAACCATTTTATTTCATTTTTTTCAATTAGCTGTTCTAGCAGTTTTTTAGTGTAAATTTTGATAATTAATGATCGATCACTTTATATTCAAATAATATTGCATTTGACTTTTTGATGTTTCCTAATGTATGGGGAGGGAGGGGGTGTTGCTGTAATGGCTAAGGTATTTGCCTCCCGAATGCAAGGTACAGGGTTTGATTAAATGCTAAGCATTTTATATACGGTACAATAAATTAGCTGGATGTTAAAAATGTCATAAAAGTAATCCAGTAAGACTACATTGTGCTAAACTCATGTGAGTGGTGGCCAGCAACGAGTGAGCTGTTTGCATTCACTAAACAGCACTACACATTGCACCTGCCTGAAAAACAAAGGTTAGTGGCAGAATATACTAAAGTCAGAAAAAGGTCGATGAAGCAAATTGTCATGGTGGAATGTACAACAGGAGTGCCTACACGTCATGCTGGCTTTAGTCCCACATTCTAAGACTTGTTGGAATATAGCCAGAAAGACATTTTGAAAATGTTAGGTTTCGCTACTGCTGTCATAAATGTGTATGGGAGCAGGCTTTAATACAAGCTGCTGCTGCCAGACCTTGGCAGCAAACAAGTAATTATGCAGACATCACTATACTATTAAAAATATCAATAACGATGATGGTATACGAATAAGTACGTCTAACCAATACCTGCATAATTCACACCCCCCCCATGCCAATAACACAACTTATATAGAACAGCATTATCAATTACACATTAATCAAAAATAAGATTCTCAAGTCAGACGTGTGGAACATTCTCATGAAATATTTCCAGAAATCAATTTTTGCAAGTAATACCAGTCAATGGTCATCATAATAGCAACTGTTAAACCTTTACTAACATGTTTGAATTTTAAGAAATTTCATTTTTGTGTGATAGATAGTGTACCCAGTGATTTTAACAGCGATAAGGAGGGAGAATTAGAGTATAAAGAATTAAAATGGCATTTTTTTTAATGCATAAAATGCACATGGGCTAAATGGTGGAGTAAACTATAAAGCAGTTTTATGAAGGAAATCTTATTATGATAAATGTAAAAAATAAATTGTTATTTTTTTATTTTATAAGCTTAGGTGCAAAGTCAATGTTCTGTATTTTTAATTAAATAATTGTTTGCATTGGTTGTTAAGACAATTGAAGATGGGTGATTGGTTGTTTTTAACAGATGACAGTATTTAAAATGTGTAGAAATGTTTTTTCCTTGTTCTGAAGAAGGCCAGTGTGAAATGACCGAAAGCACTTAACCTTTGTCAGCATTAAATTGTTTGAGACATCTGGTGATCTATTTCTTCCACTTTTTTGTTTTATCGTGTAGTGTTTCAATTTGGAACTGTTAAACCTTTGTTACATAATGAATATTACAAACTGTAGGCAGGACTCATTTCTGTAATAAAAAAGCAAGACCTCATATGATAACCTATTCCACCCGCAAACTACCACCATGGCAATAACACCACTTCATGCTGGAATAAAAGTATGTCAGGGATATACAACACCATTAGCAATGAACAGTTTCAGAAATATCACTGTAACATACATAAGCTTCTCGAGTTGGAAATGTGTTAACATCCTCAAACAAATGTTTCCAGAAACCCATGAAATAAAATGTCAGGATCATTGCAATAGTAAATGTTATACCGTCATTACAAACACAGCTGTGCAAAGTCATACTAAATCATACTGTAAGCAGTACTTTTAAAGGTCATAACGTACTCTGACAGGAATTGTGAAACAGTTCTTCCAAAAGAACATAAATCTAAGAAGTCTAATCAGTCAAACAGCAGTATTTTGGATCTGAAGCACTTGGTACAATAGCAGATCCTTAGCACCAAATTGGATTTATATCCACTTTGGACACTGGAATATGTAAATAAGGTGTTAGTTTATTATCATTCTTGAATCACTCTATCTGCTTGAGTTGCTAGGCTGTTAAATATGATGTGAGGACCTACACAATGCTGTACACACCCCCTATTAGTGCAAGAGCAAGAATTCAGAACTGTGGCAAGCTAATGTCTTGCAAGTGTAAACAGTGCACTCTTTCACACTCCTGCTAATGGAAAGTACACTTACAGAGGGTGTATCAGATAAAACAGGCTTACAACAAAGTTTTTATTATATGTGCTGACTAAGGAAATAACCTTTATACCACTTTTATTAAAATATAGTTAACAGATAAATGTGCCTCTGAATAAAAAGTATCTGTAAGTCATATCAAGAATATACAACTTAAACATAATAATAGAAAACCTCAAAATTATGCAAATTTTCTGAGTTTGCCAAATATTTCTAAGTTTTGCAAAGTTTTGTGCATTATGAACATTTCTCAGGGTTAGTGAACTTATTTCCAATGATTCTTGATACTGAAGGAATCCTTAAGTCTGTTGTAAAGCATTCGTTATTGCACTTGAGCTCAGAGCCAGCTTGTCTGACATTGGGAGGGTTCCTTTGCACTCTGTTGGGAGCAGAGAACTAAATTCAACCCATCCAAGGGGGGAGCCACTGGTCAATTGCTTTTTGTGTTTTTATCTGATTGGCCTGAGAGTTTAACTTCAGAAAAGCCTTTCATTGTGCTGGTAAAAGAATTACATTTTTGTAAGACTGTGCTCATTTATTCCAAGCTTTCTTGTGCTTGGCTTGTTCATCTGTGGCTGCAAGATTTAGATGGCTTCTAAATGATCTGGAAAAACAAAGCTAATATAAGTATTTTTTTCACTTTCTCTAACTGTTTTAGTGAGATTTAATTCTGTGCTACATTTATTTATTTTGTTGAATTTATCACTGTTTTTCAGCTTGCACTCGTTAAAGAAAGTGCATCTGTTTGTTACTGTACTGCTCTTAGGTTATTTTAACAGTATTCTGCAGAAGTTACTCTGAGTTTGCCAAAATATTTCTAAGTTTTGCAAAGCTTTTGTGTGTTATGAACATTTCTCAGGGTTAGTGAACTTAGTTCCAAGGATTCTTGATATTATAGGAATCCTTACTTCTGTTGTAAAGCATTTGTTAGCGCACTTGAGCTCAAAGCCAGCTTGTCTTACATTGGGATAGTTCCTATGCTCTCTGTTGGGAGCAGAGAGCTAAATTCAACCCATCCAAGGTGGGAACCACTGGTCAATACCTTTTTGTGTTTTTATCTGATTGGCATGAGGGTTTACCATTAGAAAAGTCTTTCATTCTGGTGGTATAAAAGACGTGTGCAAATGTGGTTCCCAGTGCTTGCATATAAACAAATCTCTCTGGTTTAAAATCCTCTGTAGGGAATGTTCTCCATAGACTTCCACTGTTCACAGCTGCTTGAAGAGCTGCCAGTTTGTGCAGAGGGTGGTACCACTGCAGGTCACCCAATAGTATACTACTAAATACTTTCACTGTGACCTTTAAGTAACTTTCCCTTACTCCTTCACATCTAGAAATTGTATTTCCTTTCCTTACATAGAATAGGCTAGATTCAGACCCGTTGAATCTAGACTGTTTTATACTACTGTGCACTTAGCCAGCCGTCTTATATTAAGAGGGCCTTCCTGCATCCTTGTGGCAGAAGTGTGTAGCACAGGTCCCATTTGAGTTGGGGATTGCTGGAGAAAGGCTCGGTTTGGGGCTTTCCCTTTGGTAGTTGTGTTAAAACTGTTTAAAATTGCCTGTTTATAACCCGTGCATTTTGTGTGGTTTGTGCTGAGTTTGGAAACTTTAACCAGAGGTCTGCAATGCATCTGCACTTAAATCCAAGCCATCCACTGAAAAATAAAATCTGAAAACTAAATATATTTTAAGCCAGCATTGCACTTTGTTAACTGTATTTAATTGAATTACTACTTTATTTTTGATGTTTTTCATTAAGTCTAGCCAGCCCGCTTCCTTCCTAAATCCGATAGTCAGAAAAATCCTGCCACAATGGACATGCAGTTTCCCATCATTTCTCCTGCCAGCTTGATTGATATGGGCATGTTGAGGAAATGCAACAATTGCCTCATGTATACTGACAATTATTTACTCTTAAAGCAAACTAACACTCAATGTGAGAGATGCAAATACACCGTGGAATTGGCGTAAATTCTCTCACATAAAAACAAGCTAGACATCAAACAGGTTGTCAGCACACATGCTTCACCTCTCACACAAAATAAGGCCATGACACATAAATCCACATATGCAGAGGTACTCACTAAAAGCCTACCAAAAGAACAGAGACCTCCCAAACATACACCACCCACACTCACCACTATCCAAAAAGAAGCCACTACACATCAATACACACATACACCTGTGTCTCAGCAAATAAGTTCCTAAGGCAAAATACATCAAATGTCTTGGTCATAGGCAACTTCATAGTGAGACACACAAAGGTCCCCCTCACCAGAATGGACAAGGAGAAGGTCACAGTCACTGCCTATCAGGTGCTGGGATCCAGCAAATTGTGCATGCACCTAAGTCACTCAACAAGTACCATTATGACTCTGTTATAGTCCATGCTGGAGTGAATTAATTGAGAAGTACCTCTCTGGACTATATGAAGAGAGACATGATGGAAATCTCTGATTATGTGTCCTAGACAGGTATGTCTGCAGCTCTAAGCAGTGTCCTACCCTCACCCAGGATGATGACACAATATAAATAAAAAATGATTGACTTCAACAATTGTCTTAGCTTCTGGTGTCAGTCTATGGGGGTCTAGTATCTGTCAGCCTAGGAGCGCATGATAGACAGACCTTGCTGCTTTGCTAGAGATGGTGTGCACCTGTCCCTCCTAGGCTTTTGGATACTGGCAAAGGCCCTTACCTCTTCCACAGTGCCTTTTTAGGCAATGTCAAAACAATAAGTTTTCCAACATAATAAAATCTAATCGAGACAAACTCAGGGTCATGCTGCTTAATGCTACAAGTTTAAACATGAAACTGAACTCCCTGGAAGCACTCCTCACCTTACAGGATTCTGACATCTGTGCAGTTACTAAGACATGCTTCAAGGTCACTAAGAGCTCCCCAGCCATGCAAGGCTACCATGCCTTCCATACATTCAGACCTCAAAATGAGCATGAAGGAACCAAAGGTGGAGATGCATCCATCTTCATTAAAAGCAAATACACTTCAAGACTGGTCAAACAGCATGACTCTCTTGAACTACTCCATGTTCAATTAACTATTGGGAAAGTACCATACCACCTCATTGCTAACTAGGCACACTGCCTACCTCAATTTACTGGAATCCCTTGCCATATGGCCCAACATCTTAGTCATGGGAAATTTCAACTATCCTTCCATAGACTGGGGGACAAATACTAACAAAAATGCACTCACCCATAGGTGGAACAGATAGTCTGCACCCCCACTAGAGGCTCTAATGTTCTGTACATAGTACTCACTAACATAGGGAGCCACTGCACTTCCCCATGTGTGATGCCCTCCCTGGTTAGGTCAGGTCACAAATCAGTCTCGTTTGAAGTAACTACTGGAACTGACACCCTCACAGGAACAAAAATGATAAAAAACATTACCCACCAGCAATCACAGACATCAATGATCACTATGCAGAAGTGTAAGCAAACGCCCTGCACAAACACTTAAACAACTGCATAAACTCTGCTATATCTGACCATATAAAAAACAGGTGGATTTAACTATAAAGAGATTATATGACAAGAGGAAAAAAAACTGTTGTCCAAAAGCAAGATGGCTAGCACTCTGCAGAGGAAGAGTTCCCTAAACAAGAAAATCAGAAATCTTGTAAAGTCTTTTAAAGCAAATTATGACTAAAATTGTATCCCTAGCCAAGGATAATCATAAGGCATTTTTAACTACATCTGAAGTCTAAAAAAGAGTGCCCAGCTATGTGCCAGACTGGTTGTAGATGGGATTACTCATACTACACTGGCAGATATTGCCAACCTGCTAGCTGACAGACTCAGTAAAAACTTCACCCCCCATCCCCACCTACCATATCCCAAAGCATACCTGACACCAGCTGTCTGCTTAGTATCTCTAGAGAACAGGTAATCTCTGCACTCACTAAGGCCAAAAACACAGCCTCAATGAGACCAGATAATATCCCAGGTTGTTTACTAAACAATCTAAAAACAATGCTTAGCATTGGCATTCTCTTTAATCATAGTTTGAGAACTGGCTATGTTCTTGCAAAATGGAGAACAGCAACAGTATTCCCCCTGCACAAAAGGGGCCATCAACTGACCCTGGAAACTACAGATCTGCAAGTCTAACCGGCCTCTTCTGCAAGGCAATGGAAAGAATTATCATGGACCTTATCAACAAGGACATAGGTGACCTCCAAATACTGGAACCAACCCAGTTTGGCTTTATTAAGGGTAGATCATGCGTATTAAACCTGGTGGACTTCTTAGGAAAAGTCACCCAAGCCAAGGACAAAAGTAAGACAGCGCACACAGCCTATCTCAACCTTGCCAAGGCTTTTTACAAAATTCCAAACTCTGGCATCATTGAGAAACTCTTCCAGATAGGGATTAACCCTTACATTACTAGATGGGTAGCCAAATGCCTCATTGTCAGAACAGATTCGGTCAAAATTGGTGACTCCACCTCCATCAGTAGACCCATCACCAGTGGAGTACCACAGGGACTGCGCCGGACACCTTATTGTTTGGCATCTATTTTTCAGAAGTCCAGGCAAAAGTAGATGCCCTTTGGTTCACCATGTTCTCTGATGATTGCAAACTGGGAGCAATCATTCAGTCCCCCAATAATGTCAACATATTACAAGAAGGGCTAACATAAACACATGACTGGTACCAAAGCCATGGTCTAAAACTAAATGCAAAAAATGCATTATTATTCCTTTTGTCAAAGTGGAATTCCCTACAGATTACAATATTGATAGAACCACTCTGAGCTCCAACCCAGTGGTGCAAGACTTGGGAACACAGGTTGATAACAATCTGAACTTTGACAACCAAGTTTCCAGACTGGTAAGAAAAGCCTTCTATGTAGCACACCTCATAAACAAGAGCATAGCATCTGGGTCAAGGGATGTTATAATTCTACTGTATTTGACCCTCATCAGATTACTAATAGAGTATAGTGCACTTTTTTGCATGTACCTCACCAGACACCTGCAGCAGCTTGAGAGACCTCAGAGGTTTCTCACTAAGAAAATACAGGGACTCCAAACCATAGCTTACATGGATAGGGTGAAAGCCCTGTCAACTTTAGTCTGCATCTTACATGCTGCTGAAAGGTGACTTGTACATGGCCTATAGGGCAATCTCTAACCCTGCCCTTGTAGAAATTATGCACATCCACATGTCAAAAGGCACAAGAGTCTCTCACACTAGGGATTTTATCACATTAACAGAACATGCTGGAGAGATAAAAATGTCTCCCAGAGACTGCTGCTTCTCTGGAATAGACTTCCTAGTCAGGTAAAACAGAACTTCTCACTGACCCTATTCAAATGCAACCAAGATAATTGGATGGGAGACCACAAATTTGCCCCTGGGGTGGCATCTATGTCTTTCATGGACAGGGGTAGACAGTGTTGATCACAGACCCACTCTGTGCATAAAGATGTTCTGCCAATTACCCAAAAAGAACAAATGGGGATACTTAAGACTAACATGGCTAGGCTTGTAAAAGCTCTAGGGCAGCCAGCCTAGTAACTTCCTATGAACATATGAACCTATAATTTTTAATGCAATCATGCTACAAATGCATCAAAAGTGAGTAATGCTCACAAAAGGATGGGAAGAAAACACTTGCATCTCACAGGCATTTGCTTGTACTGTGACATGCTTCAGTAGCTTAACTTCTGTCAATATCCCTTTCAGCAATATTTATATTATGAACAGAGAAAGGTCATTTGTGAGAACATTGGTATAATGTTCTATAACTGTAAAATTTTAGAATTACAGAACTGAGGATATGTGCTCTACTTTTTCTACCTCATAATGTCAATGTTGATGTGGCAAGCACTGTTAATGTTGTCAATGTTTCATGGTAATAACATTATTTCTTGGTTCAGTTCTATAGAGGATGTTGTCTGTGTGAAATTAGGGATCCTTAATATCAACATTTGAATGGCATAAGACCACAGAGTTTAGAAATTATCACACTGATTCAAGTTTTTTACTTCATTCTTTACATGACACTTGGCATTGCACATCAGCGACTATTAGCAGTGACTATCAGTGAATGACAGATAACCTTCCAAGGCAAAAACTCAAAACTTTATTTGGCATGCTCAAAGACTTACACATCAGTAGTGCAAATGAGACTGGTACTGGTGCACTTTAGTCAGTATTCTGGACAGTACTGAGTAAAGAAAATACACCAGTTCTGTAACTTTTATACGGGTTGATGTATTAATGCAGTCAGTACTGACAAAAAGCAAAAATAATGCAGGGTTCAAATCCAGAATACAGGGTCAAAATAAAGTCTTGACAGATTTCCAAGATGGCTGCACATTGATCAACAGCTTAATTTCATCTCTCCCAGTGTGAAAAAAGTAAATGAGAGATAGGGTCTAGTAACTCTGGCAGATTTAATAAATTTACTTTCTGGCTAGTAAGTATATTGCCTGGATGACAACAAAGAAGAAGCTTAGAGAGCCTGAAAGAAAATCATATAGAAAAGGTAAAGAGAAAACACTGACTAGAAAGAATCCTGCAGCTGTTCAGCAAAAGCATTTCAAGTTCCAGCTTTGGTGCAAGATGTGGCTTCCATTAATCTAGAGGAAAATTAAATCAAATGTGCTCAAAGCAGATTATAATAAGCAAAACATTGAAGGAGTATATCAACTCAAATAACAAAAGGCTGGAAAAATGGAAGAAGCTTTAAATAGCTATTTAGAAGAACTAATAAAACTGCAAAAATCAGAGGTCAAAATAAAGGAAAGACTGGCTGAGTATTGAATTGCTCCAGAACAGTTGTTTCAAAAAATGATAACAGTTAGAGGAGAGACAAGCAGGGAAAACCAAAAAAATGATAGAGTGAGAGGAAAGAGCAAGCAGGGGAAACCTGAAAATTTCCGCTGTACACAAGAATGTGGAAGGAACAGACTGTATTAATTTTATGAAAGCACAAATAAGCAATTGGACTTGTATTCCATAGCATGATTTGTTAATTGAAAGGGCATATCATGTGTATACTCCAAACCTAGCCATGTGGAAGCAACCATGACCTGTATTAGTAAAGATCAAATCATGCCAGCAAAACAAGCTGATCCTGACAAAATTGTACCAGAAGGGCAACGTACTGAAAAATGGAGACAGTATAGTATTTGAGGAGAATGATTAGTCATTGTAAGAGTAGCAAATTTATCTCAGCCATCAGGTAATGTCTACAGACAGGAGTGAGATTTAAGTTATTGTATACAGCTGTCTTCAAAATATTTTTTTCTGGAAGGATCACAGTTATATTCCGATGCACAACAAGATAAGGAAGAAATTTGTCCAACAAAAAATGAGCTGACAAGCAGTAGAGGACTCTGCTTCTCATTCTTCTGATAATAAAGGTCATAGAGAGACTTTGCAGTGAAACCTTTTCAGATGTTCCAAACAAAAATGTTTTTGAGATCAAAACAAGCATAAGAGTTGTCTAACAGAATTGGAAGTTCCTTGGACTTGAACTGGAGTCTGTGGGTGGGAGATGGAGATTAACAGAAAGAAGACCAGCAACACTGAAATTAGTGACTACATTTTCAAATATAAATCATTAATTGCATTTATGATGTATGGCTTTGCAGGAAAAAAGTGGAAACATTGGACTTTTGTTGACTTTGTTAAACTTGTGGGGGTCTGAAAAATGTATATCCCACTTTATGTCATTAATGTTTGGATGGACACTAAAAGGAAAGGAGAAAAAAGTAACTGTTAATAATTAACAATGTTGTTCTTAACAGTACTTGTATAACACATTTTATGGCGTAAATGGCATGTTTTATAGTAAAGCATTTTCAGTTATTGTGTGTGATAAAGATTCTAAAGTAAGCACATACCTTTTTTTCTTCTTTTTCAGTTTTAAGAAAAGTAGGCATTATAATGTAAAGAGAGAAGAAAGGCTGGACAAAGTATGTTTCAGTTAATACGCTGTAATTGTGGGTTTCTGAGGTGGGGGGTGGGGTGTAAAAGTTCACCAATTATAATATATGTAGAGATGATATGTTTTCTTTTACTTTTACATAGGTGAATATCTGGATTAAGGCCCTTTGCTTAATCTAATAACAAGTTATGTTTGTATAAGCAAGTAAATAAGAGAACACTGAATGTAATTAACAGTTTTCCTTTAACAAATAAATGTTCAGTTTGAGAAACCTGCAGCTAAGGGCAGCTGTAAAAGTTTCCATGGAGACAAGCTGGGTGGAATGCAATAAAAGCCAGAGCACTTTTTAAGGCCACAGTTAATGTTTTTTGAAAACATACAAGTTGTTTTTTTCACATCTGGGAGGAGAATAACTATAAGACAAGAGCAGACAGCAATTAGTGTATGTAGGAGCACAAGCCGTAACATGAGTCATTGCATGGTTAACCTTAACTTTATGTTAGGGTCTGTATGTGTGTGAAACTGTCAGTTTGAGAAAATAGTTCCTATCAGGAGGGTTAAACTTCGCTATTTGAAGATGTATATAGTTTTGTGTGTTTAAGTTAATATGTTATAAGAATGTTCAGGGGATGTGTTTGTTTTTTTTTTGTTTGAGGGTTTTCATTAAAATGAAGTCTTCTAAAATGTGGCATATGTTCAAATGGAGATGAGAAGAAACAAGTGCATAAAAGATGAACTTGCCAAACATTAGTGGTTGCATTTATCACAAAAGCTGGAAATAGGCATTAAAAAAAAACTATCATATATAATAGATGGCGATAATAACTTCTTATCATAATGACTACACTACCTGTATTATTATTATGGAATGTCAATGGCCATATAGATGTAGACAAAAAGGAAAAAGTTGTTTTTGTTCTTCTAGCAGGGCAATTGATGTGATCCCCGGGGTGAATTTCCTTTCTCCCATCCAATCGTCAAGGTTCCTTTTGAAGCGGACCAAAGAGGTGCTCTGCTTGACATGTATGGGCAGTCTATTCCAGAGTCTGGGGAGTCTCTGGGTCTGGATCCTATCCCTCCAGCATGTTTTGTTTATTGTGATGACAAGGTTTAGATCCCTGGAGCATGTGGCTCTAGTGGATTGCGATTTCTTTAAGTGTAGCATGTCCAACAGCTCTGCATTTGACATGGCCTTGTATGTTAAGCAGAGATCATCTCTGAGTAGACGATATGTGACAGAGTATAGCTGGAGATTTTTAAGATGGTCAGCGTAGGGCATATGCTTTAGGCCTGTGATTCTTTTAGTGAGGTATTTCTGTGGCCTTTCCAGTTGTTGCAGGTATCTTGAGAGGTACATACCAAATGGGGCATTGTAGTCTATAATGGGTCTAATGAGGGATGAGTACAGTGGGACAATGACCTCCTTTTTTTCTGGATGAAAAGCCCTTAGTGATGAGGTGTGCTACATAGAAGGATTTTCTGACTGTTGCAACAATGTGGTTATCAAAGGTAAGACCACTGTCCACCTGTGTCCCTAAGTATCTTATCACACTTTCGGTGTTTAGTGTACAGTCACCTATGTGGTAATTCATGGGTACATGCTTTTTCCCAAAGGGAATGACTATACATTTCTTGGCATTGAGCTTGAGCCCATGGCTCTGGCACCAAGCATCTGTTTCTGTAAGGCCCTTTTGTAGAGTATCCACATCATTTAGGGAATTCAATAATGGCTCCCAGTTTGCAGTCATCTGCAAACTTTGTTAGCCAGTGTCCCTTAGTGTTGGTCTGTACTTCAGAGAAGTAGATGCCAAACAAGAGCTGTCCCAGGACTGAACCCTGAGGTACTCCACTTGTCACTTGTCTGGAGCTGGATTTGGAGTTGGCTACTTTTGCAGTGTGGGTTCTGTTAGTAAGTCAGTTGGCAACCCATCGAGTGACGTAGGGATTAATGCCAGCTTAGTAAGTCTATCTATGATTCCAGAGTGGGGGATGGTGTCAAAGGCCTTGGCGAGGTCCAGATAGGCTGTGTAGATTGTCTTACCCTCGTCCACAGCTCTGGAGACTGATTTGAAGAAGTCAATCAGGTTCAGGAGACAAGATCGGCCCTTCATGACCCAAACTGGGTGGGGACCAGTGTTTGAAGGTTGCCAATGTCTTTGTTTATAAGTTCCATGATAATACGTTCCATGACCTTGCAGATCAGGCTCATCAGACTGATGGGGTGGTAGTTCATGGGATCCAAGGTGGATATACTTAGAAGGTACTAAGTGAAATACTTAGAATCAGCATGCATTTACAGTAGGATATGAAATCTGACACATAGATGTATGTTATCATGTAGCAACTTTATTACTCAGTGATGTGATAGAAATAAACAAATGCACAAGGAACACTACAACATGCTTTAAACATGTGGACCATCAGCAAATATGAGGACAGTAACAGCATGCCACTGTAATGTCCATATAATGAATACTTCATTGATAATGACACATGTTTAAAGATAACACAGAAAATCATTATCATGATGCACATCTGTTCTGAAATGGCTCTGAATCAAAATCTTGTATATGTCTGTACTTATTTGCAAAAACCTTGGCATGCAGCACTATGGACCACTGCCAATTCCTGTTCTAAGCTCAAAATAAAAACAATAATAATAATTAAACATGTGCTATTATTTTGCCATCATTTGCGCAAATGAGCTTGTCAGTCATGAGCTTTAGTAAGCAGTTTTGAGAATAAGAACATAATGGCAGTAGCTTGTATTATGTGTATATATTTTAAAGGCTTGTTTTAGTGAAGATATGATGAATTCACTGTGATGCTGTCTAGCCACTATATCCTATAAATTATGTTTGCACTCCAACACATTAGACTTGCAAATTATATACAATACATAAATGCTGAGTGATATTAAGTAGTGTACTTTCATGAAAGAATCATCATGGACATGATAAATGAGGACATGTGTAACCTGCAAACACTGGACCCATCACAATTCAGCTTTGTTAAAGGAAGTACATCAGGAATTTTTGTGTGTCACTTCACTGTTGGACAACTGTGATTATCATCTATTATATACACTGTCAGTACATCATAATGTGAAATAGCTAGAGAACATTCACTCTATCACTGTGTCTATGAATTAAATGGTATATAAGTTATTTGTGCAGTATAATGAATTGTGAGCAACACATTGCTATTTTGTCTGCCTATCAAGACGCATTCCTTTTTACCCAAACATGTGAGGTAAACTACAGGCATGTGATATCTGACAGTTGTAATCAGACTTATCCTGCTGTACTATCAGTTGAAACTATGTACTCTATCTTGTGTACTTAGGTAGGTGTTCAAATCCAGCAGTGACTGATTAGTGTGAGTGTGTGTGTGTATGTTTGTGATGTGTGTGTGTGTGTGTTGTCTGTGTGTGTGTGTGTGGTGTGATACTGTAATGCTAGGCAGGTACATGCTATCCCACAGTTGTAACCAGACTTATCCTGTTGTGCTATCAGTTTAAGCCATGTACTGTAGCTTGTGTACTTAGGTAGGTGTTTATATACAGCAATAACTGACTAGTATTAGTGTGTGTGTGTGTGTGTGTGTGTGTGGTGTGTGTGTGTGTGTGTGTGTGAGTGTAATGATACATAAGACTGGCTTTACCCACAGATCGAATGTGAACACTTTCACTCAGGTGAACCACCATTTACACCACTATCAATTTCATTGGCTTTTATCCCAAACATCTGCTTTACAACACACTGATAACACAATCATTTCACATGTGCTCTATCTCACAGTTGCAGTCAGACTTCTTTTGTGGCACTGGCAGTTTATACCATGTACTCTAGCTTGTGTACTTGGTTTGGTAAGTGTTCAAATCTAGTAATGGCTTACTTGTATCACAGTGTGTTTATTTGTGTGTGTGTGTGTGTGTGTGTGTGTGTGTGTGTGTGTGTGTGTGAGTGACTCTAGAGCTAGATAGGAATAGCATCACCCACAGATCTGATATGAAATTTTTACTGGGGGAGGAGTCTCCTATCAGCTTCAGTCCCTTTAGCCCAAGCAACTGCTTTCCTAAACACTGATGGGGCCATCTGTTCAAATGTTCTCTATCACACACTTGTAGTAAGACTTCTCCTGTGGAGCAGTACATTGATACAATACTTGTTACCTTGAGGACTTGGGTAGGCAAGTGTTCAAATCTGGTGATCTCTAAATATTACAAGTGTATGTGTCAACTACAGTGACATGAATAACTGAGCTATCTAACACACATGGTGCGCACACTTCTAGTCAGGAAAGACATTGACACAAAGTGATTCTTTTACTCATCTTTAAGCTGCACATATGCCTTGCAACACAATGTTGATGTCATGGCTTCAAATATGTTCTGTTTCATACTTGTAAGGTTTCACCTGTGGTGCACATGGTTAGCACACAGTTCTCTAAACTGTGGACTTAGATAGGCAGCTTTCAAATCTAGCAAAGTCTAAATAATATGAGTGCAGTGACATGAGACACTGCCTTATCCAACATTTCCTCCAAATCTTTCCTTCTCTTTTAGATCATACATAGGCCTTTCAGCACATTGAAGAAGTCAACTCATTTGAATATGTGTTCTGTGACCCTTGTGTCATATTTCTCAACTGTCAATATTTTCGCAGAATGTTCAGATTTTTTGCCTCATATATTTTGGTCTATTCTTTATAAAATGTGTGTTTTTCTGGCAAATCATTTATGATTGAAGTCACTAAATAATAACATACATTTGAGCTTCAGACTTCATATCCTTCATACATGTATCCTAACATAAAACCTGCTCTAGAAATTTTCTGAGTTTATAAGAGCAATATTTAAAATCTGTTCCTCATTTTGGACCTCTGCTCCCCTATTATTTGTGGCTTTGTCCAGATTTCTTTCATTTAGAGGTTGAAAGGTATGCCTTGTGGTAAGCCTTCTCATATGGTATGTGCAATTATTACTGCAACACAATGTTGATGTCATGCTTTCAATTATGTTCTGTCTCACACTTGTAAGACATGTGGACTTAGGCAGGTATTCAAATCTGGTAATATATATGTGCAATACAGTAATGACTGACAAGACTGGCTTTCCCAAAAGATAGTGATATGGATAACTCACAGTTGTATGAACATTAACATGGCTAAGGCCTTTTGCTCCCACAAAAGAAGGTTTAGGGATGCATGACAATTGAAATCATTGCTTAGTGCAGACCTTAAATCATGTCCTTTCTGACACCTACACATTAAATTCTCCAGTGGCAGAAGCAGCCAATACATAGTTCTCTAGTGTGTGGAGCAAGATAGGTAGAGGTTTGAGTTTGTTAATGTATGCTTGTCAGGAAATATTGACAGACAGGAGTGGCTTATTACAGCCGAGTGACGTCTACAGGCGTTTCTGCAGTTACCTCCTACTGCTCCTCTAGGCGTCAAATATTGCCTGTTCATATTTGCATTAATAATTCCAAAAACATGTTACATACAAGGTATCAGAATATTTTATCTTGAAGCATACATGTTGGCAAACACAATTGCATTGATATATGACCTCTGTCAGTGACTATATGTCAGTGCTATAAGGTGATAACTTAATTTTTTAAAGGCTGAAGCCACACCCACTGGGAGTTAAAGATACACACTCAAAACAGCTCTCCTGGAGGGAATGAGTTAAGAAATGATGAAATAGCACACTAAAGGGTTATAACATAGCCATAGGAGTTTGAAGTCTCAGACTGCATTTTAGGGGAGCCATAACCATTCCAGCACACTACTGATGCAATCCCTTCAAGTGTGTATTTCATGACATATCAGATATGATTATTTCTATGGTATTAGTGTCTGATATACAGCTCTGTGAGATATGACCTCAGGCAGGTGTTAAAGTCTAGCAAAGTGTAACAACTGAGCATGTCTGAGAATGCTTACAGATAGAATTTGCTTCCCCCAAACAAATGCTATTTATTATATAACTTAATGGAAAAATATTATTGTAGAGAGAAGGAGCAAGTTTTGTACTCCCTTACACACACATACACACACACACACACACATATATATATATATATATATATATATATATATATATATATATATATAGTGACATAATGCTCAGGTTACCCATTCAAGTGTGTGTTGTATGACAACTGTGTTATGCATTTTTGTGTGGCATCATCAGTTAGTGCATAGGGAAGAGTAACTTGACATGATTTCAACTCCAAAGGTGTATGCCTCTTATTATTTTGTTCACAATATAGTGGTTAAAAGCAAGTATAGCTTATTCATTATTTCTTCATGTGCAATATGGTGCAAAGTGATCACAAAGTATGATAGGACTGGTAATATGTTAATTTGTTATAGTTTTGTTTTGGGTAGATGATGTTTATGTGTTCATTGCTATAATTCCTTATGAGCATGTCCAGTATAAAAATGTATTAGGTGTGCGCTGTTTAGCACAAAGCACATTAAGTAATCAATGGTAGGGAATAGTTGTTGCATAAACTTATTAGAATTATGCTCTGACAGCTTGACTTTGCCAACATCTGCTCAATGTAAGTAGTTGTCAATGTGTGGAGGATAACATTGTTACAGATAAGCATTAAGCTGTTGTATGTGAAATGTAAAGTTTCAACAGTTCAATGTTAATCTGTTTGTGAGTTATGGTTGTGTACTGTCATACAGGTATTATAAATGAGTTCAACATGGCTCACTTCAGAGCAAGATGTGATTTCCAACATGATGCTATACTGCAGTCACAGGTATACTTCATCAGACTATTTCAATGTGCATTCAGAGGTATACTTCATCAGAGTGTATTTCAATGTGCATTCAGATGTATACTTCATTGGAGTGTATTTCAATGTGCATTCAAAGGTATACTTCATCAGACTGTTTTCAATGTTTATTCAGAGGTATACATCATCAGACTGTATTTCAATGTGCATTCAGAGGTATACTTCATCAAACTGTTTTCAATGTGCATTCAGAAATATACTTCATCAGACTGTTTTAAATGTGCATTCATAGGTATACTTCATCACCAGACTGTTGTCAATGTGCATTCACAGGTATAATTCATCAGACTGTATTTCAATGTTCATTCAGAGGTAGACTTCATCAGACTGTATTAAATGTGCATTCAGAGGTATACTTCATCATCAGACTGTTGTCAATGTGTATTCACAGGTATAATTCATCAGACTGTATTTCAATGTTTATTCAGAGGTAGACTTCATCAGACTGTTTTCAATGTGCATTCATAGGTATACTTCATCAGACTGTATTTCAATGTGCATTCAGAAATATACTTCATCAGACTGTTTTAAATGTGCATTCATAGGTATACTTCATCATCAGACTGTTGTCAATGTGCATTCACAGGTATAATTCATCAGACTGTATTTCAATGTTCATTCAGAGGTAGACTTCATCAGACTGTTTTAAATGTGCATTCAGAGGTATATTTCATCAGACTGTTTTCAATGTGCATTCAGAGGTATACTTCATTAGACTGTATTTCAATGTGCATTCACGGGTATACTTCATCAGACTGTTTTCAATGTGCATTCATAGGTATACTTCATCATCAGAATGTTTTCAATGTGCATTCACAGGTATACTTCATCAGACTGTATTTCAATGTTTATTCAGAGGTAGACTTCATCAGACTGTTTTCAATGTGCATTCATAGGTATACTTCATCAGACTGTATTTCAGTATACATTGTGTGGCAGGTGCAGCAGAAGTATGTGCATAATATGATGATTGCATTGCTAAAAATGCTTTATACTCCAATCAGATTAAAATGACAGGTGAAACAGTTCCTATGTAGCAGATATCTTTACACAATACTGCTAGCATATAAATTGTTTTTGGATTATGTCTTCCATGGGCTACCTATTCATGTGTGGTCTTCTTATCACACATACCTAAATCATATCCATAAGCATACACTTACATTCCTACAAACACAACCCAGATGTCAAGGGAATGACTCTACATGTCTTTTGCCTTGAAGAACTTGCATGTTAATATGTATCACATGACCATGTCTCTCCTTTCATGGCTACATCCATCTCCCTTCTGCTATAGTTAGACATCTGCAACTATGCATTGTAGCACAGTCTTGTCTTTATATCCTGCTCAAAGTGACAGTTCTGTATATGTGGCAGGTCCTTCTGTACTGCACTACATAACTACATGGGATGTATGAACAGTTTCACCTCCTACCATTCACAACATGCAAGTTGTTATCACAAGTGATTGTTTCCACAATGACTACTAGTAGATTCATGGGTTCATAGGTTCATACTAGGCTGTTGGCCCTAGGGCCTATACAAGCCTAGCCATAACAATTATCTGGCTATTTCTTCACACACTATTTACTTCCCTTGGAAGGACTTTACAGGTGTGCATGAATCTTCTCAATATGTCCCCATTTTTACATTTGTGTAATTTGCCATTATAACTTTATTTTTATGTCCTTAATACATATAAGTCAAGGAAAAGGTTAAAGTTGTTTAACCTGCATGTCTGTTCAGACACCAGTTAATTTTTATGCTAATTACAGCCCTTTTTCAATTTCTCCAATGCACATGAAAATGCCAATGAAGTTTTCCACCTGTGCACTACCTGTAATATATATGCAATGCCCCTAATGTATTAGCTTTCCATTTCAACTGTTATTTTAACTCTGAGCTGTCCCTATTATGTACAAACTTCCCTCTTTTATTGCACTGTAGTTCTGTCAGTCTCAAGCCTTTCTTAAATGTGGTGACCTTGTAGAAAAGATTAACTTAATTGATGTTTAATAACAATAATTACAGATGTAGCCTTCTTTTTATGTTGATAAAATGTATGAACAATGTCCACTCATCTCGTTCTGTCACCATTTCAGTTTTAAGTTGTATAAATGTGTCTCCAAGTGGCTCTGATTATTTCTGTAGCTCTCCCTAATCAAGATGGGGGGGTGTACATAAATCTATTTATGGATAGCAAACAGTTTCTTGTTAAGCTCCCTTGTCCCAGTCCACTTCAATAAACACAACACACCGAATGACATTTGACGACCTTTATTAAAACTTCCATAACATAATTTTGATTACCAAAATTTGTCAAATACAACTGGACATGGTGTAGTCAATTCTAAACACAGCATAAACATCTTTGCAGTGTTAATCAGGACAGCATACCTGCTCATCCTGCCCCAGTAAGCAGCACCCATACCTTTGCTCACTTATTTTAGTTATAAACATCCTTGTAATGTTAATCAGGACAGCGTACCTGCTCATCCTGCCCCAATAAGCAGTGCCCATACCTTTGCTCACTTACTTTACATATAAACATCCTTATAATGTTAATCAGGACAGTGTACCTGCTCATTCTGTCCAGTAAGCAGTGTCCATACCTTTGCTCACTTACTTTACTTATAAACATCCTTATAATGTTAATCAGGACAGCATACCTGCTCATCCGACCCAGTAAGCAGCATCCATACCTTTGCTCACTTACTTTACTTATGAAGCTTCATAAACCATTCACTGAATTACCTTCCAACCAAATGAGCAGCGTCTTTACCTCCACTTGCTTATCTATTCAACAAGAACTCATTGAAATGCGACACCAGAGGGGGAACAGAAAAGGGCAAGCCTGTCCCTCTTCTCCGCCAGCAGCCTGACCAAGCTGTCCCCCCTCACCACCAACTTCCATCAGCTAGCCACCCTTAGTGGTTAAGGCCAAACATCATTCAGTGTACCATAATTACCAGGACATTACCAGCCCCTGGCAATTACCTAATGCTTACCAAAGCATCACCTGCCACTGGAGCAAGAATACTCAACCCCAACCACCAAAATAAAAGCAATTGCATATCACCCTTTCCAACCAATTCCTTTTATTTACCCAGTGACACGCAGAACCTGAAAAACGTCAAACTGCCATTTAACAACCCCCTTGCCAACACCAACTACCTATATCAACAGTAAGGCACCTAAACCCCATGATGTCTTTAGCAGTCTGACCCCTCTTTGCTCTATCAATACCCTTGAATGCCACCAACAATATACCAAAATGAAAATGCCCTATGCCACAGTCAAAATCAGATTATACCAGAATGAAAATGCCCTATGCCACCTAGTCAAACAAGATTAGTGACATGCCAACCCCATCCCGCATGTAGAAATTAAACCATATCTTTCTCTCTTTCAGGTACAGTAAATCAGACCACACTTCCATGCAAGGACACTCACGTAGCTCACAACTTGACTCAGTTACTCAATGCTTACCCTGCATGTTCCACCATGAACCAATGACCATCAATCCCCTACAACAAACCTATCCCAACCCTTCAACATAATGAACCCCTACTTAACTTCACATACCCTTAACATCCGTGTGACTAATGAACAAATATTAAAGTGGATTACCTACATGTTATCATGCACCAGTCTGGAAAGAAAACCTGTAAACCTATGACACCTAAAGCAAGACCTTAATGTCCACCATTCCCCTGTGAGAAGTTTGTGTTCCCTCAAGCACCACCTCAGAAAGGTCTGCTACACCTATTTATGTTAGCAATTTCATGGATATCCATGGTAAATAAAGAGTCACTATTCCATAACAGGCCCAGTCCATAAAAAATTTACATTCTTAAATATCCAGTGAGCCCAAAGTTACAAGTTACCAGATGAAAAGCCTGCAAACAGTAGAGGCACAGCCAACCTGGACTGCCACTCATACTCACAAGACTTATAAATCCCCATTCATAGCTCAGATTAAGTTAACTTGCCTGGATAATATCCCAGTTTTGAGCTGCCAGTGGTAGGGACATCTATCACAGAAGCATCCAACCTTCAAGCTCACCTCCTTACAGCCACCAATTGACGTCCCCTATGTATTTGTCTATCTGCAACCTTGATACTCACCAGTCTAGCAAACTGCTCTGCAAAGAAAAGAAACAAGTGTAAATCCTCTAACCACCAGCCAACACTGCCAAAGGCCCACCATATCAATCTACTGTGCACCCACTACCCTTCCCCATATTCCTATTATGTCATCCCCATTTAATCATGTTTGTTTGTTGCAGGGATTCCATATTGGTATTCTATACTCAAGTTTGGGTCTAATGTAAGTAACAATTAATGATGTCATTATTTTGATTACCTAACTTTATATATCTTTTATACCACCTATGATACTATAATTATCATTAACCACTTGGTTGAATTGATTACAAAAACTCATAGATAAACTAGCCATATACCCGGGCATTAAATGAGTCTACAGTTTCAATTACTGTGTGCTGAATTACATTCTCACCTGTCAATGTATGCCTACCAAACTTCAAATGCTTAGTATGATGTATGAATTTAGAAAATTGATAGACCAGATATTGCCTTAACTTTCTGAAGAGGAGAAGTTCTGAAATTCAAATGACCCTCACAACTTGAGCCCTTAGTAAATGCCCCACCCTTTCATATTCTGCTGATAGAAGGAAAACAATCCAGGAATCACTCATGTCCCTCTTAAGGTAAACGTGCTTATACAAAACAAATTAATACAAATACAAGTGCCATAATAGCCATAAATAAAATGAACATAGAACCATCCACATTCCTGCTAGGCAACTGACACCATGTCTGTCACACTGCATTGAATATCAATGGTATGCATACCAACAACCCTTTCTGCTAATTACCCAACTTAAATGAAAACTAAAACAACTTCTTGAGATTAATTCGATAATCAATACCCAAATAATAAAGTTTTTGCTCCCCTGACGTGCAACCTCACAACAAAACTAAGCTACAAACTGATTTACTCTACCAACTAAATCTAATCACTGACACCCTATATCAGTACTTAAATGACGCATCCCAAAATTAAATAACCAAATGCAGATTGCAGCTGTAAAATAAATAAACGATGATTGCATTAGCATGAATGTTCTGAAGTGTACAAAGTCCAAAATCAATCACTGTCACCATTTTCCATCATCCGCCTTCACTGATTAGCCGAAAATGGCAACTCAATGATAAAAACAGACCAAACATGAGGCAAAATTCTGAACACCCTGCTGAAAACTGATCTGCATGCACCTCTGACTGGCTGGTACCCCACTGTGCATGCACGGAGCACAGCCATGATGGCAAACCAGCCAACAGCCTTTGAAAATCCACCACTGGACAGACTACTCCTCCCACAACTGCCAGAGTATCAAAGGATGAAGCCACTACCACCATCCCCAATGGCACTTCTCTGCAGAAACCCAGTCCAGATGTCTATCAATCAGACCAATATCCAACACATTTCTAGCCACAAGCAATGTATTGCAACCTCCAACAACCCTACACCTGCCCCCATCACAACCAAAATGGCCAAAAGCTATCTCAACTGGGAGTCGACCCAAAACTCTCAGCAATGAAGCCCTCAACCACCGTCGTGTTGACATCCATTCCTTTCCCTTTTTATTAACTCCACCACACCTACAAAAGCACCCCAAAATGCAGACCAGATGGCCAGCACTCACACAAACCCAATGGCAGATCCCCACCACCAAGACCACCACTGCTCCCCAAAATCCCCTTCTGTGAAGGCCTTTCCCAAAAAAAAAAAAAAAAAAAAAACTATTTGGAGCTGCCCTATGAACCACCTATTCCCGTGGTGAAACCAAACCCAAATCCACAGCATCATAAATATACACCACATCTACGTGGTCCACAAAGCCATTCAGATCATCACCAACTCACAATGCTACAATGGCTTCCAACAGTAGGCCACCGGACATACCAGTCAAGCTACATCTAAACTCATGAGCCACTCATTCTCACAAGCACTTTGCCAACCAGACAGTCAAGACTGCTCACAGAATACATGAGGGAAAATCCCGACCCCCCCCAACAGCTGTACAAAAGCACTGGGGACTGCAGTCACTGAATGGAGATAATTACATGCAGCCATTTGGTAGAGACCACTAGGCATTCCCCTACCAATGAGAAATCGATATGTGCCACGGTGGCTTACCTCCAGTGAAAACCACATTCTAGAAGGGATATTCTGGACAACTCAGAGGTGTGCACCAAAATGCCCACCACTCCTAACCTAGACTGTCAGTATCCATGTAGCAAATGATTCCTGCAGCATTACGTTATGTACAGACTGCATTCCACTATGTATGCATAGCAAAGAGGTGTTGCTTGCAGTGACACCCAGTCCAAAATAGCCAAGAAACTGCTACTTATCCAACCACACCACCAACAAAACCAAAGAGAAAATATGTACTCCTCTGAAAATATATGTACTCCTCTGAAAATTATGAGCAATGCTATACTAAAGTTTTTTTTTTTTTTTTTTAACAACAAACACATCCAAAACAAGTAACATAAAGGGTACTTTCTGATTAGTTTCTCTGACAACATCTTTACTCAGTGCAATTGCAAGCCCACCACAAACCCTAGCATTCGTCATTGTGACCTCCGACTGTAATGGCTGTAATGGTCCCCTGTTGCTATTGCACCTTTCCGTTCAAGAATGACCTAAAAATTTGGTTTCTCAGTGATTCTTCACGGAAAGAGCTGACGCTGCCACTATATCTGTCTCTAAACCCCTCCCCCAACCTGGAGCAACAAACATCAGCTCCACACAACTGCAAAAGGAGGCCCATGAAACAGTAAATCCGCCAACAAATCCAGTACAAAACCATTAACGACACACAAACAACCTCATTTGAAACCCTTCACAACACAGTTCTGAAGAAGTATATGTACAAGGTAAAATTTCTGAACATATTGCGAAAACTGTACTGTTGAGTCCTCCACCCACCAACTATACATGACACCCTTAACCATCTGTAGCCAGCTGCCAATGCTTAGTGCGTAACAGGATTCAAGGCCGCATGTATTTTCAAGGATTAGGCAGACTGCAATCCTTATGTACCGGACTCTTCTCTTTCTTCAGACTACTAGAAAGCCTCAGGCATCCCCATTCCTGTGATGACTACCAAAATTATGAAAAGCAGGCTGACAGTTGGGAGGAAAAAGAAACAAACACTTTCCTCATAAAGGTTGCCCCACATTGCACATGCGACATGAAGGACTGTTAGGTGCAGGAATCTACAGCCCGCAAAACAGTCACTTTTACAACTTCCTCCATTACCACTTAAACCCCCATAATCATCAAGCAAAGGGATTAAAACCCTGAAAGACAATGTACTGCAGTATAGCCCTGTTTTCCCCTTCTTCTCCTAACAACAGCCAGAAACCATCCAAGCACCTGAAACACAAAATCAGGCCCCAGGAAAGCAGCAAGACACAGTCCGGCCACCCCCCTCCCCATGTGGGAAGCCACCCTGCTGACCACAACCATAAACTGCGCCACCATTAAGCCAAAAGGGAGAGAAAAATAAATAAATAAAATAAAAATAAAATTATACCCACCTGCAGCTTGCAGCCCACAGTCATCCCAGGCCTATCTGTCCTCCAAGATACCTAGGTCATCTGGGGCGTAAGCTTGCAAAGCAAGTTCACACCAAAATGTGATTACTTACCCAGTTACACTCATCACCCTTATTTCATTTCCTTCCAATCATCCCTCCCACCATTTAGCCCTTTCACCCCCCCAACTAATTAAACTCCCATTAATATCAACCTAACACCCCTTGAAGATGTCCCAGGACAACTTGGCTTGTTGCCAAGCCTCATTTATCTCTTATTTATGTATTCTAAGGTGACTTTGCCAGTATTGTGCCATTTGCTCATACTCACTTTCTGAAGTTAAGCTTATTTATCATCTCATGTTTGTTCTGTCCACTTGAGCCCTGCTGCACCTCACCTTATCCATCAGCGGGTGTTTTGAGCATGAACAGGTGTTACTCATCATGTAGGGTTGTTTAACATTTTGTGTATTCGATGAGCAGTGCTGTTTTTTGCAACAAAATCAACGGATTCTGTAGGCTTTAGCTCATTCTATACACACTTGTTAATGAATCTCCAGGAATATAACTCATTATACATAAATATGTAAATACCTAAATAAATCTATTTAAAACTAAATCTTTAATATAAGATTTTATGTGTGTGTGTGTGTGTGTGTATCTCTCTTTCTCTGTATATATATATATATATATATATATATATATATATATATATGTGTGTGTGTATGTATATACTGTATGTATGTATGTATATATATATATATATATATATATATATATATATATATATATATATATATATATATATATATATGGGTCTACTTTATAATATTGAAATTTCATAATATTGAATTTCATAACATTGAAATCAAAACATCTAAGTCCCAAAACACTGAAAACCCAAAACAGTGAAAACTCAGATAATTGAAAGTTTGCTTCATAATATTAAAAACTACAATGCACATTTAAATAACATCCCTTCCACCTACAACAACACCTAACTAACAAACACACTTTCTACTACATTTCCGCAGGGAAGCAAGTCCCCCCCCCCACGTAAATTAAATATACTAACTCCAAGATTGCACTACAGTGAAAAACAGTTAATTTCCTAACCTCACTGACCTCTTTCCTAACTTTCCTAAGCCCCTACAGAAACGTACTAGAAAGTGTGTTTGTTAGTTAGGTGTTGTTGTGATATTGTCTTTAAGACTGGATATATGATGGAGAAATTTGTAGGAGAATATGAAAAAAGCTGTATTCCATTGAATTTATATGTATTGAAACCATTCTACAGAAAGACTAAAAAATATTCATATTCAGTTCAGAACAGAAGTTGAAAAAGAGACTTTAAAAATACTTAAGTGAAATGTGAAAAGAAGTTATGGACCCTTCGAAAGTCTATGATAAACGAGGACTTTGGACTTGGGGTTGGGACTGTAATGTGATACTGAAAATGGAAAATGAAAATATAATGCACATTCATAGTGTAGTTAATGTTGACAGAGATAGGGATATTGTTAACTTTTTGGGTGAACAAAAATGTTTTTAAGTGGAAAACAGATCATTTAAGGAGATGGTATACATGGAGTGAAACAGGACACAATTCAAAAAATACTGTGAAATGAAATGTTATAAATGTAATAAGACTGGTCATTTATGGATGGATCGAGGTGATGAATTACAGGGGATGGACACAGATATGAGTAATAAATAAAAAGAACAGATTCAAATAAACCAGGAAAAGCAAAGCAAAAGAAGCCCGAAGCAAAGTATTGCCCAAGAATTAACGGGGTGGAAAAGAGAGAACACAAGTTGAATGAAATATAATCACCTCTAAAACATGGCTGAGTAATGAACATCACTGCACAAACACTGAAAACAAAATAAAGCCATAAAATAAAATGTTATTGGAAGGTAAGTGCTTTTGCAAGATAACTCACTTCATCAGACAATGAAACAACATAAAATATGTATATAACTCCATACAATGTCACAACAATTAATAAATGAACCAATGACATAAAATGTTGACTCATTTTTAAGTTACCATTCAATACCCTAATTAAAGCCATAAAAGAACAATTAAAAACAATTGAAAGCAATAATGTTGAATAGCAAAAATTACCTTCTCAATCTACGTGTTTTAAGTGCAGGTTTAAGTGAAACATACTCATTCAAACCGGAGCCTTGATTAGCTGCTAATTTAATTATCCACCTTAGCTCAGCTTAGTTGTTGACCAAATCACCCATCTGTTTATTCTCAGGGATATTTTCAATAACTAAAAACTTAAAAATATGTGCAGAGCCCCTACTTAAAGTATGTTTGGCAAGTGCACTGATGCTATTCTCTATGCATGTACAGTGTAAATGACCCCTTATTCTTTCACGCAATCTTCTGTTCATTTTAGCCACATAAAATGAACTACATTCTATGCAACATGCGAAATAAATTAAATGTTTACTGTTACAATCAGCTGTAATTGAAAAATTATATATCTCCTACCACTATCAGAATGTATAAAAGTTCCGCTATCATCTATGTGCTCGCAAAAATTGCAAGAGCCACATTTAATTGTCCCATTGGCCGGGTTCACATACTCCTCACCTTGCTTATTGGTTAGATAGCATAATCTTTTTAAGGATTTTAGTCTTATAATAAAACCGTAGATGAGAACCGATGATCTCTTTAACTTGTACTTCAGTTAGCAACACTGGCCAATGTTGTATAATAATATCTTTTAAAGCCTTAGTGTTACTACTATAGACTAATGGGACAAAAAAGGTATTGCTATAGCTAGGCTTACATTCAACATTGGTTACTGGTGAAGAAAAATAAGGTTTAGCTCGTGTGTGCCTAAAAGCAACAGCCCGTTCCATACCCATCTTAACTTCATTACTAGAATAGCCTCTAGTAACCAAATCTTTATGTAGCTTAGCCAAACTATCTCTAAACTTTCCTTCAGATATGAAAAGTCTACACATATGCAGAGAATGTCCTTTAATCACATTATGAAAAATATGGCGAGGGTGCATACATGTTCTTTGTACAAAGGAGGCCTTATAACAGGGTTTCTATACAACTTAGTTGTAAAACTACCATCATGTAGTCTCAAAACTTGCACATCCAAAAAGTTAATACTATATAATGAAAACTTCATAGAAAACTTAAGAAAAGGAGTAGTGTTCTGTATATAACTCAAAAAATCAAGTAATCTGTTGATACAACCTGTCCAAATTAGGGTAACGTCATCCACGAAATGACGATAAAAATGCGCATAAGAAATGAACTCTGCTGAATGAAAAATGTGTTTACTCTACCAACATGCCATGACCATAATCCCCCAAATAGCCACATTCCTGATGATATTGTATATTCCACAGAATTCTACTCTCTCATGGACAGATGTATTGGAAAGTCTGCCCCATCCACCCTAAAGATTGGTGTAAATTCAAAAGTGAACCCATATAATGAAATTCCCACTTCAAACAAACTTTAGAATAAAATTAAAAAGCTTCTGTCTTTTTGTAAGTAGTCTTCACTTCCTCAATACAGAAAAGTTGGTAAACAAATTCCGTAAACTTACCATCAGAGAAAGAAAAGTTAGCTATAATTTCAGAGCAGCCACCATTTCTAAAAATACCCAATAGAGCATCTTCCTTTACATCACAAAATGTAGAAGTAATACCCAACTATGCCCCAAACTCATTTCTAAAGGCACATCCCACTCTGACCCCAAAACCATTGCAGATATCATTGGGAACAAAGTCAATTTCAACTTGATGTTCCTTAAATGTCCCTTTCCCTCCAGTATAACCCCTTTTAAAATCACATTGGATTAGCTTCTGTCAAGCCTTTCTAATGCCAAAAGACTGATTGCATGGGTCCCAATAATATTCCAGGCTGCTTACTTTTAAGTGTTTAAGTGTTAAGAATAACTTAAGCCCACCCTTCAAAACCTGTTCAATATGAGACTCTTCTTCAGCTGCCCTCTAAGCATGAGGAAGAGCCACAGTACTACCACTATACAAGGGCGGTCCTTTTATTCCAAGGCTTTCAAGGCTTCCACATACTGGTGAAAGCATTTGCTGCCCCCATTGTGCCTTTTTATGCAAGGTCCACTTAATGTATCTTTCACCTTTAGTTCCAAAACAAACCAGCCACTAGATGGTTCTACTTAATGCTGGAAGTGTAATCAACAGACTGTCTGGAACACATCCATGTATATATTTTATAGAAACCTGATTTAAGACCCCAGAGACCATTACATCAGTACCAGGGTTTTGTGCTTACCACTCATTATGGCCGGACTGAAACAGTGATAGTGTGTCCATATTTGTTAGACACCACATTGACTCTAGATAGCTGTCTGAAGACCCACAAGCAGAGCTTACAGAAATATAAGTTACACTAAATAGCATCTGGTATCGGATCATAATGTGCTACAGGTTCATTCCATCAGAAAATCATATAACATTGCTAAATATTCTTGCTAAACTCTCTATAAGTAGGAATGCTATACTTTAACTACCCAGTGGTAAACTGGGGAACTTATACCACCAAATCAGGATATGTACAAAATTCTTACATTATACAATCAAGAAAATACCACCAAAGTAGGATATGTACAAAATTCTTATGTTATACAATCAAGAAAATACCACCAAAGTAGGATATGTACAAAATTCTTACATTATACAATCAAGAAAATACCACCAAAGTAGGATATGTACAAAATTCTTACGTTATGCAATCAAGAAAATACCACCAGAGTAGGATATATACAAAATTCTTATGTTATACAATCAAGAAAATACCACCAAAGTAGGATATGCATAAAATTCTTACATTATACAATCAAAAACTCCATGGACTAGACTGTTATGAAACCTGCTAAAGGGCAAAAAATATCTGGCCTGGCCCAATCCAACTTATCATCTGTATACACTATCCCAAGGTATCCCCCTCACTGGCTAAGTCAGATTGCACATAAGTAAACTTCAACATCAAAGTCTCTAAACTTTCAGAAGCAAATATCACAGAATTCATGGTGTCAAATGTAAAAATCCCCCCAATTCTATGACAAAGTCTCTAAATTTGAGTATAGTGTTATCATCCAAAATATTGGTACTGCAAAGAATTATATCAACAAGGTCTACTCCCACCTAGACAAATGCATTATTTGGCAGTCCCAACAAGAGCTAAACAAATGGGTGAGTTTAAAAGTAAACCAGTGTGGTGATCCACAAGCACTAGTAAACTATATAATAAAATGAAGAAACCTATACAGCAGGAGCAAATGTCACTCACAATTAAGGAGAAGAGCAAACAGCTAGTTAAGAAATTAAAAAAGGAAATCATAAAAAGAAAGGCATCCCAAGAAGTCAAACTAGCTATAGAAGTTGAAGACAGATGCAGATTCTTCTTCAGTTATCTCAGAAAAATAAGAAACAACTCTCAACATTGCTCAGGGTTATTCATAATTGTATTACCTCCTCCAGTCCAGTAGATATTGCCATACTGGCAAATAAATTTCGTGTCAACTTTAACCCAGCAGAATCAAGTTCAACCCAGCAGAATCTATTCCAGGCATTCTTATTTCAGATGTAAGCAAGTCACTGACCATCAAAAAAGAACATGTACTGAAAGTCTGAAAGTAATCTCCAAAATGATGAACACCTCATCCATGGGGCCTGACAAACTACTTAATTCCTTAATAACTGTAGTTAAACATGCACTGCTAGTCTCATGCCTTTATCTATTAATCTCTTTAATCTGATCCTAGCAATGGGAATTTTTCCATATGTGTGGTGCACAGCTGTTGTAATGCTAATCCACATGGATAGTCCCAACACTGAACCCAGAAATTACAGACCCATAAGTCTAAAGAGTGTTATGTGCAAAGCCATGGAACATAGCATGACCATGATATCAAAAATATTATCAGATTATACCTTGAGCTTGCTAAAACATCCATTACCAAGGCAAATATAATAAACAAGCGGAAGGAGTCCTAAATTGACTCATACATGGTTAGTTGGCTGGCCAATTGGAATAGCGACAGGACTCAGACAGTAAGAGTGTGTGTGTGTGTGTGTGTGTGTGTGTGGGGGGGGGGTCCTCTGAGAGCATGAAAGTGACCAGTGGAGTCCTTCAATGCTCTGGGCTATAACCTCTGCCATTCAGTATCTACTTTTCAGATCTTCACTTTTGGAACCAATATCTCTGTTTCACAAAGTTCACAGATGATTGTAAGCTGGGAGTTGTCAAGATGTAGAAGCACTTCAGTAATGGTCCCGAGTTCAACACTAAAAAGTGAAACATTGTCACATTTGGTAAGGAGCTTCAAGTTCCACCATATAGTATAGAAAACACACCACTTCAAAATGAGCAGGTAGTGAGAGACCTCCATACCTGGGTGGATTGCTCTCTATTTTTGGGCCATCATGTTGCAACTGTGATTAAGAAATCATTTTACCTTTTAAAGCTCATAGTAAAAGGTACTTCCTCTAGATCAAAGGAAGTCCCCACCTTCTTGCTCTCCACACTGATTACACCCATCATAAAGTACAACACCCCCTTCAGGATGTACCTTGCAAAGCCTAACAAGCAATTTTAGACACTCCAGAGGTTCCTAACTAAAAGGATCAAGGTCTTAAAAGACATGAGCTACCAACAGATACTAAAAGCTATATCTCTATACTCAGTATCATATAAACTCCCTAGGACTGACAAGCTTATATGGTCATAAGGGAACCAGTGGACCAAGAACTCTTACATCACCACAAATTAAACATTCCTACTAATGCTAGGGTCAGAGGTCTTAATCTACTCCAGCAAACAAATAAATAAGACAAGGTTTAAGGATAGATTTGTCATGCATCACCTACCCCTTCTATGGAAGAAACTTCTTTTCCAAGTTGAGTAGTGTAACACACTCTCTGCATATCAAATCTGCTGGACATTGCCTGCACTTGTACCATGATTCTAAGGCCCGGAACTCCTTATCTCTATCCATCAGGCCAATAACCCCCCCCCCATCTTTCAAAATCATTCTAAACGACTTCCTAGCCTAAAGTTGTCTTTGTTCTTGCTCAACACCAGGATAAACTATATCCCAAAATGTGAGCAAAGTTGATAGCAAACTGATTTTGACCACCATATTGCCTCTGTTGTATGGAAAGCTTTCTACATGGCCCACTTTATTAGTAAGGGTATCCTATCCAGGGACAAGGAAGTCATTACACCCCTGTATTCTTCCCTTATAAGACCCTTTATTTAGTACAATGCCCCTTTCAGCATGTACCTCACAAAGCACATGCAGCAGCTGGAGAGACCACAGAGGTTCCTCACCAGCAGAATCCAGGGCCTCAAACACCCCACACAGACAGGCTAAAAGCCCTGTCTCTCTACTCAGTCTCATACAGACTCCTCAAAGGTGACCTCTGTTTGGCATACACAGAAATCTGAGACCCTGCCTTGATGGGACTGCTGCATACCCGCAAGTCAAGCTCCTATTGAGTAATCCATACGTGTGACCTCAACCTGGTCTATGACATCAATAGAACTTGTTGGCAGGACAGATTTGTGTCCCAGGGACTCTTTCTTCTGTGGAATAGACTCCCTCTCCACAACAAGCAGAGTTAGAGTTGCCAACTGTCCAGAATTTTTCTGGACTATCCAGAATTTAGGGACACTGTCCAGAAAATGGAAAAGACAGCATATTGTCCAGAAAAAATGCCAGGAGATTTTTTTTTTAATTAAAAAAATACTTTTTTAAGTGTGTTCTTCTTTAAGAACACGCTTTGTGTCCGGTCGTACACAGACATAGAAGACAAAAATAGTCTTCTGTGTCTTTGCGACTGATTGTTTACGTCTTTGTCTTCCACGTGTGTGGAATTTGAATTATTGAAGACATTTGAACTGTACAGCAGACCACGAACGGAAATGTTTCAAATATGGTTCAGGTACTTATGAAATGTTGCAATTTTACCTACTTGTTCTGTCTGTTTGCATATATAGAGGAAGTAGAATGTGGAATTTCTAGCTATACAGTAATATTTCAAAGTACTGTTACTGGATATTAAGTAGCTATGTTGGTGCCTAAAGTTGCCAGGAATAAAGATACTAGGTCTGAAGGACTCCATAAATATTACATTTATTTTGAAACAGTAGGCTACTAAATTATGATACTGTTTTTAGTTATGATGCTGTTTTACTCATGTTTTCACTTAGTGATTAAGCAGAATATTTTTGTTGCACTTGATTATGCATTTCAGTATTATTGGTGGGGACTTAATCATTTAATGTGATCAAATAAGTCTTTTAAATGTTTCTTTCTGTGGGTGAATTAATGTCTGGTAACAGATGTAGTCACAGACTTCTGACAAATATTAGTAACTGGTGCTATACAAATGTAATGTATCCAAAAGTACAAGTGAGACAAGCCTGAGGATGCTGTTGTACTAATCAAATCTAGTTGCATCAAATACTGACAGACAATTTAAGCACACCCCTCTCTCTGTGAAGATTATGGTTGCCAAACCAGTATTCAGTGGGAGTGGGATCGTGTCAGAAGACCATATGATCAATGTGCACATTCATGTATCTAATTTTATGACCGCCTTATAAATCTTAGAGTACCACATGCATATGATACTGCATATATACATCTATATATATATATCTATATATATATATATATATATATATATATATATATATATCTCTATCTATATATCTATATATATATATATATATATATATATATATATATATATATATATATACACACACACACACACACACACACACACACATATATATATATATATATATATATATATATATATATATATATATATATATATATATGTTTCTTCAACAAACATAGGGGTGCTGTTTAATGTCAATGGTATGGATAGCCACGCAGTGGAAATGTTGATATTATGTAATGCTGAGCTGGGTAAGTGAGGTTGGAGGGGTGAGAGTGTTTCTGCATGTGTATGTGAGGTAGGGTTAGCATCGGGGATGAGTAAATGATAGGTGTTATATATTGTGTGTGAGTTTGTGTATTTTAGGGTTTGTATCAGGGTTAGGATAGGGGATAAGATATACTATTGTTTGTGTGTATAAGTGTGTCTTGTTTAGTGGGGTTTTATGGGATGGATTTAATGAAGATAAGGTGTAGGCTTAAGGTTGAGGACAGGGGCAGCACTACCGTGTTAGCGCTTATTACTAAAGTGGTACGGGGGGGGGGGCAAAGCTGATTACATAACTTACTTGAGATTCCCATGCTATCATATGACAGTGTAAATATTTTTTTTCCATAAATGTACATAATTTAGTTATTGTATATTGCTGCTGTATACTTTAGATAAAAGGTTTGTTTCTGTGCATGTTAAACCAGACCAGTTGTAAATGCATCATATGTAATACAGCTGTCAGCATTCTTTTGCATCTGCTTATTTAGCCTGGGGCATGGCTGAAAAGGATACTCAGTCCAGTTTACTGACCTGTGTAACTTGTTAACTCAGCAGACTAATTCACATGCAGACATAATATACTGTGGTTAACATGTCTATACTTGTGTGCTTTTCTGTGTGGCCACCTGGGTTGTTCCCCTTCATGTCACTTTCTTGATATTCGTATTGAGTATGACTGATGTTCCAGATCTGACACAATTGGGTGAAAAATATGGTCTAATTATACTAAGAAGCCATTGTTGCAGCTCTGGACTTTCTGTGGTCTAACAGAATTTATATGTTGGTAGAAACACCAGCAATTCATCATTAACTATCAGACTTATTAGTTCACTTTAAGTGCTGTGATTCTGTGTCTCTCTTTCTCTCTCTCTCTTTCTCTCTCTCCTTCTCTTTATATATATATATATATATATATATATATATATATATATATATATATATATATATATTTTTTTAACTTGGGTTTAGCTCTTGAAGGCAGAGGTTCACCTCTTGACCCCTTCATACCTGTGCTAACATCCATTATACAGATGGCTATTTTTTTTCAGGGGCAGGTTAAGCTGAAAAGTGCAGAATTGCTCAGTACTTGCCACACTGGCATTTTTCTGTAAATATGAAGCAGGGCCCAGGCATAGAATTACTCTATTGAGTTTTTGCATTGATGCTGTCATTGCCTAGACTGCATTAAACTAGAGTGCAGCATATTTCTTTACCTGGTCAAATTTCTATAACTTCTATTCATTACTATGTGAACTGCTAAAAGCTAACTAATTGCCTGGCAGATAGCTTTATCATTAGACAGAATTTTAGTATTTAGGGAGCTGTATACATACTAATACATACATTATTGCACAGATTGTGGATACGTGTAATTTGCCAATGTATTACTTGGAGCTTTTCTCCCCGGGCCTCCACTGAAAATGGACTATGCCCAGCTGGACCTTCCCAGTAAACAAATGTAAAATAAATAAATAAATAAATATTTGCCTTCAGTCTGTCTATTTCTTTTTCAGGGTGAAGGGGATATTGTGTTAAGATCTCAGCTGGCACATTGTTTACATTAGATATCTCCCTTTCTGGATGCTTATTAAGAAATCTAGAAATATATGCTTTCCTGCATTAGGAGGGAGGCGGAGCACACCAAAATAAGCTATCTTTCATCACTGCTACTGAACCAGAAACTGTGCTGTATTGCAAATACTCAGCACTGAAAATGTTTCTCTCTAGCAGAGGCTTTTTTGAATCACTGTGTAATAACAACTGGCAAAGATGCTTGGTATTTGGGGCATTTTATGGAAACTAACACAAATGGAATGAAAGAAGAATTGCATTATATTTATTGTTCTGAATCCTGCTAGGTTGTTGTACTTAATTCTTTTGTTTGGTTTGTTTTGTTTGAAATAAACTAAATCATGCAAGTTCTGTGCTTCTCAGGTTTGAATTTCAGAGTGTAGCTAAACAAGATTTTTTCCAGGATGCCGGATAGCTTTATCTAAACCATCAAGTGCTTCTTCTGTAGACTTCAATACGTCTTAGGAATTAACCTGTTTTTAGTTTGTCATCCATTCCTTTTTGCAATATTAACAGCATGCCATTTTTTAATGTAACATAGGCAATTAATTCTTCAAGGGCAGCAGGCACTGAATTTGTAGATGAAACAATGAAATATAAAGTTGTTTGCTAGCAGCGACCTTTTCATTAGTTACAGATCTCTTTAAGGTGGAGTTATTCAGATGACTTTTACATCTGCAGAGACTGTGCATATTGACTGATATTGGTGGATTGTAATGACAGAAGTTTGTGTGGCCTTTTATGGCTGAAATGTTCTCAGTTGGGCAGTTTTATCATCAGTGGTTCACATGTTTTGTTTCATTGCTTACTGGAAAAATGTTCAAATCTATACATTTAAAACATGCTTTAACAAGTGGGGATATATTATGCAAGGGATATCATATGATTATTATATATTATAACTTAATACAATCAGGAAGGTGAATCAAAGAACTTTTGCATGGTCCTAAAAATGTGTGTAAGAGTCTTATGATTTGAAAACAGCCCAAAGATAAACTTAATCTGTCACTGGCCAGATGCATTTCTTTGAATGTGGGTTTCAATGCTGTTTCAGTGAATGTGAGTTTCAAAGGCAGAAAAGTTTTAATTCTATGTCTGTTTTCATTGTGAGACTGTATTACTTTGTTTAGCAAATTTCTACCAGTGTTTGTGCTATAAAATTTGAAATAAAAGTTTTAAATTAAATCCAAATATCTGTAATCATTGTAGAAGTAAAGCAGAAAACAGTGTGCACACTGAGAGTTTTGAACAGTGTTTATGGCAACTGGGAAGAAATGGAGAAATAAACAAATAATGGGACACTGGAATGGCTGCATGAGAGGGGACGGGGATACCAAAATTACACACATTTTGCTTTCACATACATGTCCAAAATTTTTGACATGAAAAGTTGGCAACCCTAAGCAGAGTACCTCATTAACCCTTTTTAAGTGCAACCTGGGTAACTGCATAGGGAACAGAAAATACACCCCTGGGATTCCACCTGTATCCCTGTTTGGCAGGGACATCATGCACTGACTTGTCAGAACATGGGCTAAATTCTTAGCCAGGCTTGTAAGGGCATCAGGGCCAATAGCCAAGTAACTTCCTATGATCCTATTATGCTGTGAATACCTATTCATATCTTAAATCTCCTTACTCTTCCTTTTCCGCTTGGCTGCTTACTTTTATCAATTTCTCCCCCCTGACTTTCTCTCTAGATATACCATAAGCCTGCTTATCTCTCACTTCATATTGCAATTTCTGTTTGCATTAAAATAACTTACCTGAAATTTCTCTATAAACTGGCTAAAATTTCTTTAACTGCTAAATCTATCTTATCTATCCTAAACCAATGCTTTCATATTGTGTATAATTTGGTATAATTATTTAAACTGTAGTTGTTTTCTGTATTATTTTTAAAGACTGCAGAATTATTTTTCTTAAAATGTTTTATAATACTTTGGAGCATTTCTCCCTGGGCCTCCACTGAAAATGTGCTCCTGCCTATTTGGACTTTTCCGATAATCAAATGTCAATCAATCAATAAATAAATAAATACAAGGCACTGGACAAACTGGATGGACATTCAGAAATTCACTCCTGGTATGACTAGCCTGTCTCTCCTTGAAAATAGAGGTAATGCCTTAGTATGGGTACTGGGAAGACAGATATGGCCCCATGGTTCAGTTGCCTTATGATTCTGTGAGCCTATCAGTGATTATGTGAATCATTTGGCAGAGTAAATCCCTTACCATAAGCATTTCTGTGGGACAGCATATGACTAATAACCTTAGCTGCTCCCCTGGAATGCCTCGTTATCCTACAGTGTGGGTGGCAGGAGAGCCCTCTGCAGTTATTCTTCCTACCATGGAAAATTATTGAGGTAGGCCTGTTTCTGAATTGGAAGGGGTTACTGTAAGGGGTTTGCTATTCATGGTAAGGATTGCCACTCACAGTAAACGTTTCTGAATCCTAAGGTTATTTACTCACTTGTATGACCTAGTGGTTTATGTTTATTAATTATGTATGTATTATTGTTATGTAGTATCTAGGAATAGAATTATTGTTATTTAACACTGTAGGTTGGCAAACATATTGTATTTAACTCCATTAACCAGATTACTTGAGCATGCTACCAGTGCGATATAATTTCTTTATCATTTATATTTGGCTAAATCAAGAGTTGTCAGGTAATTGGTGTGTGTGTGTCTATGCTCTCTATATGTATTGATACTGGTGGCAGCACTACTGTACCAGGTGGAAAGCTTTGGAGAAGTCAAGAATTCTACCTGTCTTCCCTGGGAATTGTGTGTGTGTGTGTGTGTGTGTGTGTATGTGTGTGTGTGTGTGTGTGTGTGTGTGTGTGTGTGTGTATGCTCCTGTGTATGTGCATGTATGCATGTGTGTGAGTGTGTATATGTTTTGTAAGACAATAGTATGAGTGTAATCCTAGTATGAATGTAGCTAATTGAAGCCCATTTCCATGACAGTGTCAGTGTGGATGTTGTAAGTTCATATCAGGAAGAGCGGTGCATGTTACCTTTATGTTTTTTGGACAAAGTTTCATTTGGTGATTTTTTTATTGAATAAGCTTTTTGTGCACTTTTCTTTTTTACATTAACCTGTTGGATACCTTGACAGACAGTCTTGGTGGCCAACAGATCTAAAATGGGCAGTAGAGAGGATACAAAGACTGCAACTCCTGTTCTTTAAAAACTGAGGTGGTATATTTTGGTTAGCAGTGATAGGATTCAAACTCCATCAATGCCAGTCATCTGTGACATTTGGTGGCAGTATCAGATCATCCATTACACTAATCTTTGAATGTATATACTGCTGTAATATGAAGTGCCTTTATCCTTCCTGTTATATTTATGAGGATGATCTCTCCAGAAGTTTATTCAAGCAAAAAAGCAATCATGTTTTCCTTGCCAATGAAGTCTCTCCTTGTTAGAATATGTAATCCATATCTTTCTCCTTGCCTTGTTACCTTTTTGGACTAACTTGATTTCACTGGACATAACCATATCAAAGTTCTTGTTGTCCACCATTGTCAGAGTTTGTGCCTTCTTTACAATTTTGTGCTTACACCCTTAGGTTTATTTTTGTTGCATATCTTTAACTCCAGCTGACATTTAGGCTGGTATTCACAGTTGTTTGTGCAAATGTGATAGTGGTATCCCTCACATTTAAGAATGAGAATAGCAAAGGCAAGATTCATAAAGGCTATTTATGCTAATGAAAAATGTCTTAAGTACAATGAGATAGAAATAAAAAAATGTTGTAATGTGGCATATGTGAATGTGTTCTTGCAATTTATCGCCCAATATCCACACAGTACAAACATCCCTTGTTAAAACAGTGCTTCACCTTTCATACCTGAGTTGCAGTCAATTAACTTGCCTGTAGCTATCCCTTCAGTAATTTGTTCAAGTATGAACAAGCAAGTCATTGACACACCATTGAATTATTTTCCCCAGCAACCCCTTCAATAGTTTGTCTAAGTATGCACAAGCACTAAAATGACTCAAAATAAATTATTTTCCCAGTGATCACTTCAGTAGTTTGTTCAAGTATGCACAACCATCAGTGTGATACATTTCCCCATGCAATCCTTTCAGCAGTATGTCCAAGTATGCACATGTACCAAAATTAAATATTTACTCACCGATCCCTTCAGCAGTATGTCCAAGTATACGTAAGCACTAAAATGAAACTCTTCCCCTCTGATCCCTTCAGCAGTTTGTCCATGTATGCACAAGAACCAAAATGAACCATTTCCCAAAGTGATCCCTTCAGTAGTATGTCTAAGTGTGCACAAGCACCAAAATAAACCATATCCCCACTGATCCCTTCAACAGTTTGTCCAGGTATGCACAAGCAAAAAATGAAACATTTCTCCAAGCAGTCATTTTAGTAGTATGTCCAAGTATGCATAAGCACCAAAATTAACCATTTTCCAAACAACCAACTCAGTAGTTTGTTCATGTATGCACAAGCACTTTACTGACATCAAAATGAAACATTTCTCTAAAGATCTCTTCAGTAGTATGTCCAAGTCTGCATAAGCACCAAAATGAACCTTTCCATCATCAACCCTTTCAGTTGGATATCCATGTATGCACAAGCCCTAAAATGAAACATTTCCCTAACCAATCCCTTCAGCAGTATGTCCAAATATGCACAAGCACTGCACTGACTCCAAATGAAACATTTCTTCCAAAGACCTCTTAAGTAGTCAGTTCATGTAGGCACAAACATGTCCTTGACACCAAATGTAACATCATCCCTTTCCATCACAACTTCATACTCTCCTGTTAAATTGCTGCTTATTAACATAAATTCAGGGCCATTTACATGTTTGGTATTTAAGTGAGCTTTGTGAATCTTTTTAATATGTAACCATGTATTGCCCCTTATCTGCATATTAGCTGTCCCCCAATCACGTATGCATTAAGTATACTATGTTTTTGTGATAGGGAGGTGTGGTTATAAAAAATTACCACTACAAAAAAGCAAAGCTCCAGACTATAAATACCGGTCTTAGTCTGCTGCTAGGTTTCTTGGTTGGTCAGACATGACTATTGTTAAAAAAGTTCTGTTTCCCTTCATTACAATTTGTGTTTGGTAAGAGATAGTGCTATATTAAGCATGGTTATGTGTGGAGTAAATATAGCAATGTGAAGATGTATATTTAGTGAACTAGAATGCAAATATTAAACTCCTCACACAGACATTGCAAAAATGTCTTTGTGTCAGCATATATGTATCATCTGGAGTTCTTTGCTTGACAATAATTAAGTAAATATGACAATGCCTTGGTATTTAACTTTTTTATTGCACTGAAGTTGCACTACATTTGATCCATTTTCTAACTTTGCAGATTCTCTTCCATCTTATTCTCTATACCTGCCTAGCTGTAAAGTTCATGATATTGGTGAAAATGCATATATTTTTTTCTCAATAACCTGTAATGACACCTTGGGATCTCAAGCTAAAATAACAGCAGAACAAAACATTACATAACCTTTCTTTGCACTGAAGCCCCATCATCCTTCATTTATTTGTATGTCGTCGAGAAAGTTAATGAACAAATGCTATAGTGATCTATTTCTATGCTATGCAATGTGTTTAATCTGTGTTAAATATCTTTGTAATCTTTGTAATATCTAATCAGAGTTAACTCTTCAGCTGCAATGTGCCTAGAAAATGATAAACTAATGAAAATTACTTGGTCACTATTGACATGGATAAAAACATTTTTCTACCCAAAAACAATACATTTTCATACTGTTCACATGGATTGTTCAGACAAAAGCACCTTATTAAACCATGAATAATCAGTCAACATCTATTAGTTAAAAGTAACAAATCTCAGAATGCTTACAATATGACTATACAAAAATAAACCACCCTTTTACATAGCTTATTGTGTAACACTTAACATAAAATATGTTTTTTCTTAATCATTTTAAATATAACAAAAAGGTTTAAATGAAAAATGGCCCCCAGTCCCTTACCAGCTTGTGAATGTATTTGGCAATTTCATCCAGGTTACCTTTTTAAAAGTCTGTTATCTTTGTCACCATCTCTGGCATTTCTTAATAACACACAGAGTGCTTGCAATTTAACTGTGGGAAACACTAACATTCAAACAACATTTGACTAAGGTATTGATACATTTCATCATACTTATTATTGTATTTTTATGTTCCATAGACTGCTGTGTAAAAGTCTGCCTCCTGTTTTCCCCATAAACATATTCATCAGCTTTGAGATGTGTAACATATACTATGCGTTGGGAATTACAGATTGTTCTGTCCTTAAAGATATAAATCTTATTTTTATTGGGTTGTCTAAATCTATAATTACAGGTTATATATTGACAAAATAACACATGCCACAAATGATTTAATATATTTTAGTCTTTGAAATAAACATGTAACTCTGCGGCTTATTCATGCCATGCAGTTGTGATATATATATATATATATATATATATATATATATATATATATATATATATACATATTTAAATTAAATCATATGATTTTCAACCAAATAGTTGTTGATTATAGCAGTATTACATGGTCTTTTGGTGGTATGCAGGGAACATATTACTGGCATTCTATTATGATCTCTTTGGCCTATATTTTTTGAAGACAATAATAAAGTGACCTTGTTCTTTATGACACATAATATTCTTTTCTTAACAGCACTGTGGCAGGCGTCTCCATTTTTAAAAGAATATGACTAACCATTATGAAAGATAGCAAATTAAAACATGATAAACTGGTTAATGTTTTATATAAATACATTACCTTAAAGTGAAATAAATCAGAACTGATTTTGTGAGACTGGCACATTGAGAAATGGGTGTTTTTTGGCATATGTGACTTCTTGGTTGAATGTTTTGTTTAGGGTTTTTGAAACTGACATTTTGCTTGAGAACATTGTAAAGAAGCTCTGATTATCTTAACACTTCAGTAATGTTGTCAGATTATCCAAAAGTATTCAATGTTCATTTTGCTAGGTATTGCTTTTTAAGAAAGAGAACATAGCATTTGTTTACTATTCCCTGCTAAGCAGTAGTGCAGCAAAAGGCTGTATTTCCAAGTTAGCACAGGATTATATTGAATAGACTTCACAGCTAGTTATTCTTTTAGAAGTCCGTGAACTTTGGTGGTAATGATTTAGTCTGAAGATGCTGTGAGACTAGGTAGAAATATACCTTCTTTTAAATATCTTAAGTGATTAATCTGTGTCAGTGATTGTTGTGTTCTTTTTCATAAATGTATCATTTTGGTAGCATTTTAACAGTTGAGATCACTTATTATGACGTTTGTATATGTTTTTCTTGAGCTCCATATTTTATTTATTTATCTTTTGTTGACCAGATTAGTCTAGTGGTCTTTTTTCAGGGGACATCTGAGCTGGTAGTTAGAATGCTAGAAATAATTTGGCCAGCGCAGTGCCATGGGATCTTTTATATCCACCAGAGCTACCACCAACTGAAGCAGATGAGACCTTAATTTAACATCTCATCTGAAGGTATGTTTTTTTTTTACTTCAAACAGTAATCACTGCTTGATCTCATAAATATCCTTTTTATTTAAAGATATATTAGGCACCCTTTGCTCATTGTATATTATCATTTATAATTTTACTGTATGGAGTTATCCCTTTTTTATTTTTTCAGTACATGAAACTTCTGCAATTCTGTGATATAAAAACTGTCCTTTGAGACAGCTTGTCAGCTCCCAAGCGCAATTCAGTATACTTTCCTTTTTTCATTTTGATGTATGTTGGGTAACCCTTACATGGCTGTAAAGTTAACATACATAAAATGTGGGCATTGTCTCATTTCTTTTCACATTTATATTTCCTTCAACACTGTGAATACCAATCCATATCCATCATTTACCTCAAAGCAACAGCACCTATGGATTTCTAAGATGGCTGCACACTGAATAACAGGTTCACTTCAGCACTCCCAGTGTGATAACAGAAACTCAGAAAGGAAAAACAGTGAATTTGTCCTGGATGCCAGCAAAGACAAAATTTAGAGAACCCAAAAGAAAGTCAATCTGAAAAGATGAAGAGAAAATACTGGCTGGGGAAAAATCCTCCATTTGTTCACCAAAAAGCAGTTCTAGCTCCAGCCTTGGTGTAAGACATGACTTCCAGTAATCTAGAGAGAAAATAAGTCAAAGTGCTCAGAACTGATTAAAATAAATGAAACACTGAATAAGCATATCAACTCAAATAACAAAAGACTGAAAAAAATGGAAAAAGGCTTTAAATGGATATTCAGATAAGCTGATAAAACTGCAAAAATCAGAGGATGAAATGAAGAAAAGGCTGGCTGAGTATAAGACTGCTCAAAAAGAGATGTTTCAAAAAATGGTAGAATTAGAGGATGGCGCACATAGGGAAACCTGAGATTTTCTGATGTACCAGAGAAACTGGAAGGAACAAACTCTATTAACTTCATGAAAGCACAAATAAGCAACTGAACTGGTATTCCACAGCAGGAGTGGTTGATTGAATGGGCACATCATGTGTATGCTCCAAACCTGGCCATGAGAAAGCAGCCAAGACCTCTAATAGTAAAGATGCTATCCTATCAGCAAAAAGAGTTGATTCTGACAAAACCGTGGCAGAACAACAAAGTATTAAAAGTTGGAGACAGTAGAATGCTTGCAGAAAATGATTACTCACTGTATACCACGTGGAAAAGGAGTAAACTTATTCCAACAATCAGGGTATGTTGAGAAGCAGGTGTGAGATTCAAACTACTGTATCCAGCTATCTTCAGAATATTTTTGTCCTGATGGGTCAAAGTAATTTTTTTATGCAGAACATGCTGAGGAGAAAATACCATTTGTCCAACAAAAACTGAGCTATCAAACAAAAGAGGATTCTGCTTCCTATTCTTCTGATAATAAAGCTTATATACGGACTATGCCAGTGAAACCTTTTCCATTGTTCCAAAGAAAATGCTTGAGAGACAGAAAAAGCACAGGCATTGACTAGAAGAACCAGGAGTATGTTGGAAATGAACAGGATACTGGAGTTGGGAGATCAGCAGGAAGAAAACCAGCAACTCAGGAAATTAATGAATAAATGTGGGATTACAAAGCATCAATCACATTTTTGAAATATGGCAAAACAAGAAAACCTGGAAATATTGGATTTTTTTGACTTTGTTAAACTTAAGTTCTCAAAAGCATATGCTCTACTTGATGTCTTTAATGTTTAGTAGAAAACCCAGGAAACAGGAAGAGGATGGAAAGAGGCAACTGTAAGTAAAATAGGTGTTGATCTTAACAGTATTTTTTTATAAAATATAACATGTACTGCATGTTATAAAGTAAAGTTTTTTTCAGTTATTTTTGTGTGTAATAGGGGAACTTAAGCAGATCCCCTTTTTTTCCCCTTTTTCTTTCTTTCTTCTTGTTTAGTTTTAAGAAATGTAGGCAATGAAATGTAAAAAAAAAAAAAAGAAGAAAGCCTGGACAAAAGAGCATGATATAAGTAAATTTATATGCTTTTTCTTACTTTTGCATAGAAGAATGACTGGATTAGGGCCCTTGGCTGGATCTAACAACAAGAGTTAAGGGGAAAGAAGCAAATAAAAAAACACTGAATGTAATGAAAAGGTTTCCTTTAGTAAATAAATGTCCACAGTGCAACACGAGGAGTTTGTAGCTGAAAACAACTGTGTATCTAGTTCTTACGTTAACACAGAGAAAAGCTGATAAGAGCAATAAAAACAGAATGCTTTTTCTTTCAATGGCTATCAGATATTGTTTTCTGAAACCATTCAAGTTGTTTTCTACATCTGAGACAGGAATAAAGATAAAATAAAAACAGACAACCCTTAGTATACTTAGAAGCACAGACTGTACCATGTGGTTTTGCATTGATAACTTTCATCATAGGTCTGTGAGTGTTGCTATCAACTTGGGACAATTGTTCCTATCAGGAGGGTTAAACTTAACTATTTAAAGATGTACATAGATTTGTATGCTTATACTAAGCTAATGTGTTATGGGGATGTTCTAGTGGTATGCTTCTTTATGTGTTTTTTTCATGGTTTGTAAGATGTGACATATGTTCAAATCGGTATGACAAGAAACATCTGTATAATAGATCAGCCTGCCAAGCATTAGTGTGCATATAACACAAAAGCTATTATACATAACAGGTGGGATTAATAACTTCTTATAATGGCAACACTTTCCGTATTATCTTTAAATGTGAATTGTCTCAAAGGTATATACAAAAAAGAAAGAGTTGTGAACTATATTAACAAATACAGAGTGCAAGCAGCTATGCTACAGGAGACACATTTGAAAAATTTTTAATTTGATAAAAAAAAGGATTTCAGAATGGTTATTCAGCAGAATATCTGGGACAAAGGAAAAGGGGAGTACTTTTATTAATTGCTAGATGAACTCCAGTAGTGATAGAAGAAGGGAAAAAAATATAATAATATTTGATTTGTAGTAATAAGGGGGTGCAAAGGATGATTACACTGGCTTGTATTTATATTCCACCTAAAAGTGATACAATGGAGCTTAAGAAAACTCTGGGAGATATAATCAGCTTTCAGCAAACAGTATTACTTATACATAGGGACTAAAACTTGATTTGCAACAGTGAGGCCTAGAAGGGAAAATATAACAAAACAGGACAGATTTTTGAAGACTTTTGTGAAAATATTCAGAATAGAATATGTAGATTCAGTAGTAGGAACTTGGAGAGGATATACATATTATTCTCCAAGGTACAAAAACTGGGCTAGACAGAAATTATATTTCAAGTGAACATGTGCATTTAATTGAATGTTTTGATATGCATCCAATAACTATTTCAGATCACACACCAAAAATAACTAAAAAAATGTAGGTTAATGGAATAAAAACAAGACACTATTCTTTCCCCACCTATCTGTTAAACAGAGATAAATTTAAGAATGGGTACTGGAAATTGTTCAGAAGTTATTAGAGAAGATATACATTTCTTCAGAAAATATAGCTAGGGGTGGATAAAATGAAAACTGATTTTAAAAATACAGTAAAATAAAAGAAAAAGAGAAATGGTTAAGAAGTAACAAGAATTATTAAGATAGATTGAGAAAGGTTAAAATATTTCATAATAGAGGGACTCTCATAGAACAAGAAGAGGTGTAACTGCAGAGTGATAAAGAGAAAATAAGGGGTTACCTAAATAATATGCATTAATTTAGAGAGACTGCTGCTAAGCAACTGTTATTTGATAATAACTCAGGAGTACAAACACTTTTAGCACAATTGCTCAGGCAACAGAAAATAGAAATGGTTGTTGCCAAGTCTAGGGAGCCTATAACAAGGAAAATAACCTATACAGATTTTAGAAATATTTCAGAAATTTTATGGAAATCTGTATAAAGCAGAAAAGTGTGGGAATCAGGTACAAACACAAATAAAAATATTTAGGAAATAATTAAATATGCCAAGGTTAGATGTAGATGAGGCTCAATTACTAACAGTTAGGATAGGTGTAGTTGAAATAAAAATGGTGATATATAACCAATCTATGGGAAAGTCTCCAAGAACAGAATGTATTCCTTTAGAAGATTGGAAGCTAGGAGGGAAGAAAGTGATAAATATCTCAAAGGTTTTGTTTAACAGTATTTTAAAAGGCAGAGAAGTGCCAACATCCTGGAAGAAAGCTACGGTGGCTATAAAACCTAAAGCTGGTAAAGACCCATCATATTCCCCTTCATACAGGCTCATTTTGATTGCAACCCAGTATTATAAAGTGCTCATGTCTATAATTTCTAAAAGAATGGAAAGGAGATGCCAAAATTGATAGATATGGATCAATGTGGTTTTGTGGAGGGGTGGCAAACAATTTTTTAACTTTAATAAAACAACGATTATCTAGAGGGAACAGTGAATATAAGAAAATACTACTGTTGTTGGTGGGTCTTGTTGTAAAGAAATCATTTGACAGAGTAAGATGGAATTGTATGAGTAGGGCAATGGAAGATTTGCATTCCCTGATAAAATAATAAAGTCGATTAGGAGGCTATATAGTGGGGGGTCCTTTCTTAGTTCTGTTTGAGTGGAGGAGTCAGGCAGGGGTGTCTTCTTTCCATTTTGTTATTTGCATTATATTTAGAATTATTGGCAAAGAAAATAAGAGATTCAGAAATTTAAGGATATAATTGGTATGATAATCAAGAAAAGTTGGCTTTATATGCAGATGATATTATTTTGTACCTGATAAAACCAGAAAAGTACATTTCAGCATTGAGGAACATTTTGAGACATGTCTTTTCTTGTGACAAAATTAAGAAAGATAAAACAAAGGCAATAGCTGCAAACTTTGTACCTACACACAAATTGGTTCAGGAATATCCATATGTATGAGATCATGACACAATAAAGTACTTAGATGTATGGATTAAAAAGGATTCTGTTATGACAGCAAGGATATGTGGGAAGAGACTAAAAAGAAAATATAAAATTTGAAAAACTGAAAGTTCTGTTTTATGGATATGGATAGCAAAATGCAAGCAGTGAACATGTTTTTAGTCCCTTTAGTTTTATACACAGATCAGGCATATTCTTATTAATCAGAGGAGAAATTTTGCATAGTGATTATTAAAGAGTTGAAAGATTTCCCCCCAGATTTAATAAACTCCATGTAGGAATAGTGCAAGCTCTACATAGAGTGAACAGTCTCCGTGTCTGCAGCTCCCCCTCAGCAGCGTGCCTTCCATATTAATGAAGGTGCACTACTGTGGGGGAACCATGTACATGGTTACTGAATCAGTGCTAGGGAGGCGTGTTACAGTGCTCAGAGATGTGTAACACACTCTCTGCACTGTCAAAGTGCCGTATGGCACTAAAAGATTAATGAAAGTGTCCTCAGATACTTATTTATAATTATTAACATTTATGTCACACTGGGGGGGTGTTACAGTGTCTGTAACATACCCCCTACACTGTCAAAGTGCTGTATGACACTAAAAGATTAAAGAAAGTGTCTTCAGACACTTATTTATAATTGTTTTCATATATGTCACACAAGAGGCGTGTTACAGTGTCTGAAAGGTCAGAGTGCTGTACAGCACTGAAATTAAATAAGAAAATGTGATTTTGCTGTTTATTTATTTATTTATTTTATTTGTGTGTTTGTGTGGCACAGCACAGCATTTAGCAATAAACACGTGCCAGACATCTAAAATAGAAATTGGATGCTTTTAATTGTTATACAAAAGGTCAAGTTTAAGCATAGCCGAGCGTGTTTGCGTGTCGCTTCACCTCACTCAGCAGTGCTTAAATGTAACAAAAAGCTTTATAGAAATGTATAGCTGAAGCCCTCACAGACTAAGTTAGCTGAATGGTTAGAGTTAAGGGTTCATGTGCAGTAAGTGCACAGTTTGAATAAGCAGACAGGCCATTCAGTTTTTACATCGGAAAGCATTTCTATATACATTTTTATTTATTTTTTTTACTGACGTAGTTATTGATATTTGTTACCCAGGTTAGTGCAGCTGGTCCAGAATCCCAGTGTCAGTAGAAATGTGTGGTGAAAACCTCCAGTAAACACAAGTGTCCAGTACAGTACAGTCATACCCCAAGGTAAAGTAATTAAAGTACATAGGGTGAGGTCATGTAAAGTAAAATACATATATAATAATAAAGTATTATCAATAATGAGTAATTAATGTCAATACATATTTTTTTATTATGTAAAAATCTTGTTTGCCCTTAGTTACATTTTCTTAAGTACTACTAAACCAAGCTAAGCAATAGTGAAACAGGACCTCTTTTATCAGTACTTATCAATGAGCAGCTCTGCTTATATAGTTTGGGCAGTACTTACTTGGCACTCCTTTTTTCTTTTCTTTTTTTGAAAATAGTGCAGATTTAATCAGGGATGAGTTATGCTTAGCACCATGCAAACCCACTTAAAACCACTTAAACATGGTTTAATCACCTTATCTGATTCAGATACTGTTCTGCTCAGCAACAAAATAATCATCTCTGCCAGGGCTTGAACCCATGGCCCTCTGAACTACAGTCAGAGCAACACAACACTAGGCCAACTCATCAGTAGGGAAGTGCTCCTGCTTTTGTAAATATATCATGCAGTACAGTCATGTAACATTAGGGAAAAATGACACCCCTGCCAAGTATTTAACCCAGGACCTGCTGAGCTACAGTCAGAGCAACATACCACTAGGACAACTCAGCTCTGGGGATCTAGTGCTTTTGTAAATATATCATGCATTACTGTCATGTTACATTAGGGGAAAAAGACACTCCTGACAAGTATTGGTCCCAGGACCCTCTGAACTACAGTTCACTGCAATACACGAGTAGGCCAACCAACTCTGGGGAATTACTGGTGTTGTTACGAAGATATCCTGCGCACCAGTGACACCACTTCTACATATAATGTAATAAATGACAGCAGCATGCACACTCAGATAAAAAGGATGTATGACACTCACATCTGCCTGTCTCCTTACTGAGCCCAACACACATTGTTAAACAGCAACCTGCCACAGAATCAGAAACTCTGTTAACAATGGTCAAACATAGCATGCAAAACTGTGGACATAACACATGAATCCAAACAGTGAACAGCATTTCTGCATACCCGCTGTGATGCTGTAGCTCCTATACCTCGATAACATCCTCCTCACAGGCCAGGAAAAGGGCCAAGGCCTACATGAAGGCCTTAATTATAAGACTGTGTTTCCATGCCATTGGCTAATGGCAATGCATCCCAGCTGTTCTGGATGTAATTAGCAAGTGGGAGTCACAGATTGGTGGACAGGCAATAACCTGTTTATTACCTACAAAAGGCAAGCTGCTGCCTATGGTAAACAGATCTGACACTTTCTTTATGAAGACAGACTGTGATTCTCTAGGAGACTACAACTGGATTTCTTCTCACAAAGGAGTACAGCACTATACCAGGTATGTCATAGAATTAAGCATGCAATGGAATGCAGATGGGGGATGCAGTCATGGGAAAGAGGAATTTAAACAGTAGGTCTCAACAACATTTCTTGGACTGACATGTTGCTGTTAGTCTGCTGTCCAGCACCTATGGCCATTCATTATGGCTCTGTATGCAGTGACATAGATCACAGCTCTAGCCCCTGAGTCACCCCAGCAATGGTCAACTCACATATGACTGCTACTGGATTGCCTGCTGTCCAATACTGACAGTAAGTACTGGTGGTTACAGCTGACATATCACATCATATACTGTCAGTGAGCCTCTCTCAGCCTGTGAATGTCATACAAGCTTAGTTCAAAGACTGTTCAGGTGTCCCTGACCATTCCTGACATACTCTGGCTAGGTCAATGTGTACTCCACACCTGTATCACATTGCCTGACACCTATGGCTAGCATACCTGGTGACCACCTGCAGCAGGACAGGAGGTTATAGGCACTAGTAGTGGAGGGGGGACACTGGCTCTGCCTCAGCAGCCGTGTGTACATATTGAGCATACAATGTAAGGGAATTAATACAGTACCGGATATTAATGTACTATTACTGTGTTCCCAGGGGTCTGGCATGTTACGGACACATTCTCCAAACTCTGTGGACAACTATCACGTATTGTCCAACTGGTGTCCAGAAATCCACATTTTCACTAGCAGAGGGTCACCATCTATCAGGCACATGTACACATTCTGCAAACATCTGGGTACTGCAGATGACAGACACCTATGAGGAGTACACCCTACACCACATATGCACTGCTCTCAGTTATTGTATAGCACAGATGTTACTGGAATATCCACATGCACTTGTAGTACAACTCCCCTATTTGTCAGATGTAGGCTGGATAACATAGTACTGTAATGTTGCCCATAGGGGAAACTCAATAGTCGATTGCAGTGATGGGTGTGGACACATAACAACACATTCTGTCGCAGCACTCAGGCATTATCTGGTATTCCTGGTACCATATAAGGTTACTAGGCTATGAGCCCTGAGAAGCCATATGCCTTGGCCAGATGTTAGCCCATGTGTATGCAAGGCAGCACCTGATGCCCCAGTCCAACTGGGACACAGGTGGTATCCCAAGGGTGTATGTGCAGTTAACCATCCAGTTATCCATGTTACACCTGCAAAAGTGTAAATAGCTACACTGCCTGATGTGGACAGGGTGCGCATTCTACTGCATTGTGTGGGACAAACATCTGAGCTGCCAATAAGCCCAGTTCATGTCACACGCCAGGTTGAGGGCATGTGTGTGTGTGTGTGTGTGTGTGTGTGTGTGTGTGTGTGTGTGTGTGTGTGTGTTTATATGTGTATGTGTGTGTGTGTGTGTGTGTGTGTGTGTGTGTGTGTGTGTGTGTGTGTGTGTGTGTGCGTGTGTGCGTGTGTGTGTGTGTGTGTGTGTGTGTGTGTGTGTGTGTGTGTGTGTGTGTGTGTTAACAGAGTGGAGCATGAGTTGCACTCATGCAGCAGTCCCAGGTATGTGGAGTCTGTGATTGCCTTGCATGCTACACTGAGATCACCCCTGAGGAGTATGTATGAAACCGGGAAGAGGGTTGGCCTTATAGCCTATTGATGTATGGTAGATGTTTGATGCCCTGGTATTCCCTGGTGGGGAACCTCTGTGATGTCCCCAGCTGCCGCATGTGCTGCGTGATGTGAATGATGAACAGAGAATTATACACAATAATGAGCCTCATTTGGGGAATATGGGGATGTTTATACCCCATGTCCCTTGATGACATACCCTTATGTATGACATTGGCCATGTAGAAGGTTTACCTTACAATGGAAGCAACATTGTGTTGAAATATTATGTTGCCAAAGACCTGTGTCCACAGCTCCCTCATGACTGATTGCATGCCTAGGATGTTGTTAGTACTGTGATAATATGTGGGGACTTCACTCTCCCCAAAGGGGTTGACACTACATACCCTGGTATGCGGCCTGAGGCCATGTGTCTAGCAACAGTCATGTATCCGTGTAAGACTCTCATAGGCAGATGCCCACATCATTAGGGAATCTGGTGACATCACACAGCATGCAGTCATGCACAGACATGGCCGGCCATAGGCTGATGGCTGTTACATGCACCTCAGAAGTGTACATCACACACAACAGAGGCCCAAACACAAAACAACAGGTTACACACCTAGTTATGGGTCAACTACTTGAAGTGGATTTCCCCATATGGAATAGGTGGGTCGTGTCAGAGCACCAGTTTGCTACCCCTATGGTAACATATGGTGTGAAGCATACTTGGGAGTGTTATATCTTTAATGGCCACATGGGATATACTGTCACAGAGTTTGTCCAGGTCAAGGAAGGCATTCTGCACTGTCATCCCCCATCCATGGCTTTGGTGACTGTGTCATAGAGGTCAACTGAGTGTAACAGACATGAACCCTTCCTTGACAAAGCCTAAGTGTGCGTGATGGCATGTGTACAGGTCGCCAAAGTCCTTGTTGATGGGGTTCACTATAAACTGTGCTATGGCCTTGCAGAACAGCCTAGTTAGGCTGCTGGGTCTATCATGTGGCTGAGTGGGGGATGCCCCTCCTTAGTCTAGGTGATATCAAACGGCTGGGACAAAGACGGTAGTCAGTCATCCTTTGAATATGGTTCTTTATGTTGTTGCAAGGTTATGCTTGGGGTCATGTAGGATGTATCACATGATGTGATAGGCTCCCATGGCAGATGTATACCATGACTTTCACATGGCAGTGGTGAGCTGTTCCCTACAGATGGAGATGGAGGAGGTACAGTGGATATCCTGATGCAATGATGGGGAAGACAGGGGGTGAAACCTACACTGATTCTGTCAGGCATCCAGTATGTGATACCAACAGCAGTACTGACATAGCTGGTGTCCTTGAGCACCACAACTGAGCAGCTGCAGGTGCTTCCTTAGGGGAGATGACTGTCTATAGTGGATGTAGACAATATAAACTGTATGTTTGTTGCGCAGATTTGCAGGACTGATCCCATTCTCATGTACAAGCTAAGGAGACATTGCTCCAAAATGGGAACCTGCCCCTACTTTGTCTCAGACAGCAGTATGTCATCCCTGTTATGGACAGTATGTTTTGCAGATATCTACCAGACAGGTGTACATATCCTAGCAGAGGATAATGTAGGCTTGTCGGGTATACCTGACTACATGCATCTATACAAATGCACATATAGCACTTGTGTGTATGTGTAGATATTGGTGCCAGTCCTTAATGAGGGGGATGAGGGCTGTGAGGTTGTGTATACCCCCCCCAGGATGATGTATTCCACATTGGAGGTGTATGTTTGGCAGACCCGAGCTAAATGGGTATTGTGGGAGATGGTGACTGCAAGCGTAACCGCATGATGGTTGCTTTGCCATGGAGGATGACACTGTAGCAATGCTGCAGTGGTACCCATGTTGTGTAATGTCAACTGCAATATACCTTCACCTCATGTGGGGGTAGCCCCTGGCCACACCAAGGTGTTTGTACTTCCACTGTTGATGGCTTTCTGTTTATTTATGTGCTGGCAAGAGTACATCTTACAATGTATGTTAGAGTCATTCAAATGACCCAGGATCAGGGTACAGATACAGAACTGATACAGTTGATGAGGTCCATATAGGCAGAATGGGCTTTCTGGTCACATATCGCAGCCAATAGTTAGCTGTGATTTGAATAGGTGTGTGCGCTGGCAATGGTAAACTGCCCCTGGAGTGTCCCCTGTGCATCTTACTGCCTGTACAGTGTGGAGGTGTGTATCTGTCTCATATATATGGATATCGGCTACACTTTGGCTTCTGAATGTATGATAGGATGGTTGACCAGGTAAGGCTGGGGTGCTCTCTGCAGCTTTGAAACATAGTTTGTGTGACTGCACAGATGTCTGCAGTTCCCAGGGTTAGGACTGTTTGTAATGAGGGCAAAGTCATGTATACATCTGTAGCTTTTAGCAGCATGGCCCTAAATGTGTGCTGCACTGACACTTGTATGTTGGTAATGATAACTGCACCACTTTTACTAATGGAGTCACTATTGGGTTGGCAAGAACTACTTCCAGATGCATGAAGACCAGTGAAGACAGATGGAGGACATCTCTTGCAGACCATCATGGTCTGTTTACCATATCATCCCAGACTCACAGGTACTGGAACCCCTGAAATATCACAGGATAAATGTGCACATGTTAAGGGCAATCATTCCCTGATTGTATTGTGGCATCAGTCTGGGTGACAGCATAATGCTGCATAAGGCTAGGGACATACCTGCCTGGGACACATAACCAGTGTGCTCACTTATGTCTCACTGCATATAGTCCAGGGACGTGCATGTCAAGTCAGGCACACCAACATGTACTGTGACAGACCCATGACAGTACCTGTTGATGAGAGACAGCAGTATGTATGAAATATGGCAGAGTCTGTCATGTGACACACAAGTAACTGTGACCATTCACATACACAGCCAGGTCAGAGGCACACCAGTGTGTCTCTACTGGAGTCCCCTATGTATAACATGTTTGACATGGGCTGACACCTGAATGGCTGTGACACACAGGTGTGTGGCTATGTGTGGTATCTGCTGTGTATGGCTGTGGAGTTCATTTGTGACTTTGCCTCAGAGATCACCTTTGTTTGTGGATGTGTATGTTGAGGACCACTGCAGATGTTTGTGTGTGTTGTGTAGGTGTGGTTGTTGTATGAGGTGTACTGATTGTGTTGACAACCTGTTTGGGGACATTTATGTGACCTTGCCAGGGAGATAGCACAGACTGCACATTCTTACTGTCATTGCATCTCTCAAACAGTGTGTTCCTTGATGGTGTTTGTAGATGGCTGTCCATTCGTATACATGCGGCAGGTACAACACAGTACCAGAACACCCATATTAACCACACTGGCTGGGGAAACTGTAGGACATTGTCCAGCCATATAGTCCAGAATCTGAGGGAGGAAGGCCAGGGAGACCGGAGGGGTGGGCCTACAGACCAGGTGATTACTAATACAGTAGGAGGCCGACACCACAGCAGATCATGTAGACAGGCTATGAGCAAGCAGTAATAGGTGCAACAGATACATGCATTGTAACACCTCAGAGCACATGCAGCAAGTGGCATGAAACATCAGGATCAGGGGGGCAATGCATGCTGTATTGCCGCTATGTTGCTGATAGCCACAGACATACTGTGCTGATAGATAGTGGGGGTATGATGTGGGGGTTAGCGGTGGATGGTGCTGGCAAAAGTGGATGTGCAGGGTCAATACATAATGGTGAGCAATGTATACAGTCCTGTGATGTCTTCCCCTGTTCATGCCTTTTAGGTGGGATGTAGAGACATCATAACCCACCCTTCTAAGAAGCTTAGACCATTTCAATAATTTATTCCCTGAGATTCCATCACCAGGTGCTGTTGTCAAGGAGTCACCATAACCACAACAATGGACTGCACTGTGGGCAGACCTGGTAGCAACAGTGAATAATGTGGGCCACCAGGACAGGAGCTACTAATAGGTCCACCACCATGCTACTGATCTCATATGCCATGCACAGCAAAGGGTCGCAGCTGTGGCCAGAGACCGTGCTGGCACAGGGGGAGGGCCTGCTACACAACCACCCCTCTCAGCCACAGAGGAGTTCCTGGCAAACCTGCTTTCAGTCACCAGCTCACAGGAAACCATCAGTATGCATGTCATGGAGTTGGGTGGCACAGATTCTACAGCTGAGGAATGTCCAGGTAAGCCTCCAGTGGCCATCACGTTAATAGTGTAGCATTCATAGTGGCATCCTCTGCATACCTGTATGCATATGTCAGGTCAGTCTACTTTTGTGGATGAGGTTTTATAATGCACACATGTGCACACATATTGTAAATGTCAGCAATTTTGGTCGTATCACAGCTTGTACTGTACATGTTGATAAATGCACATATAATACTGTACCAATGCCACATGTGTGTGTGCTGAAAATACGTCTCCCCCACAAATTCATAGGTACCTCTGGTGTGGCTGAGGAACATCAACCTGTAGCTGGTGAGTGTGGAACTGTCATGATATGGCTCACCTATACCCTAGGCATGTTAAGGGTTGCCAGTTTTCCATGCACACAACTGTTAAGCTTAGCCATATTGCAATATGTGCATGTTCACTTGTGGTAGGGTTCACTGCATTGCATCACATTGGTAACCACAGTAGCATATTTGCAGGAGTTGTAACATATTAGCACATAGTTTTGTATAGGTGTAGCCACTCTACTATACAGGTGTGCATTACTATTGTGTAAATGGGTGCACTGTGTGTTAGGTGAAGGTCCATCACATACTCTGACTTGTCACATATCTCACAGGTGTATAGTACTAGCAACATTAACTGCACATAGCTGCACTGTATGTTATTGAGGGCCTGTCCCAGAGTGTGTTTGTTGTGGTCTGATTGTGTGTTGTGCATGGCATCAATCAGAAGGTGTGGTCTGTGTAATGCCTTTGTGGCACCTCACGTGTGTGTGTGTGTGTGTGTGTGTGTGTGTGTGTGTGTGTGTGTGTGTGTGTGTGTGTGTGTGGATCAGCAAACACTGTAGTGCAGGAATTAATGTAGTCATGTTGTCTTTCCCTCACAGGTGACCATGGGGGCTGGAGTGTGCCCCCCTCACAACCTGATGTCAGTGTCTCATCAAACTCTTTATGATGATGGTGGCCATTGTGAGGCACAGATGCGGTTGTTGGGGCCTGAATATGTCTCATTGGTTGGCATCTCACTTCCATCCCCAATGTCCACACACATGGTCAGTACACACACACCCACTCCCCAGCAGCCATAGATATTAGGCAGTGAGAGGGTGGTGTCATCTAACAGTGGAGTGTAGCAGCTATGGCATCTGTGTCTGTAGACACTAGCCATAGCCCGAGAGCTGGCAAGGGCCCACACCGGCAGATCGACAGGGGTGCTTGAAGGAGGACTGCTGCCCATCCAGCTCCTGTCAGAGGTGTCATAGCATATATCACCCCATGCATGTTTCAGTCCATCATGAAGGCACAGGCACTTTGTAAATTGTACACCAGATGAATGCTCAGGGTCATGGATGCCACACTGCCTGGCATGCATGACTCCCTCTATGGCATTGGTGATGCCTTACACCATTTTGTTGATGCAGTGAATAGATGGTGGGGTGAGACATTGTCAGCCCTTAACCATGCAATGTCTGTGTTTGAACTTGTGGTGGAAGTAGGGCATCGGACACGAGGATGTAGGTCAGCAACAACATCAGCTGAGAGCCCATGTGGCCATGCACAGTCACACTCTCGTAGTGGCAGTACCACCAGCACTACTGAAGGGAAGATGCTGTTCACACCACAATGTGTCAAGCCATGGGCATGTGGTCCTGGGCAGTCCCGTGAGGGACACGGACCCAGCAGACATTGGTCACTGTCAGGAAGTAGTACCGCATCTGGCCTTGGGTGTAGAGTTGCCAGTGCCACTCCTGGTAGAACCTGTTCCCATATTCATGGTCAGAGATGGTGAACTGTACACTCTGCCATGTACGGTCCACAGCTGTCCGACATACCCTCATATAGGGCTAGCACATGGCTTGACTGTGTGCTTGCACACACTCACACATCACTGTCACATGCAGGTCACCGACAGATGCACATAGCTCCTCTCCATTACCCAGCTGACCAGCACCCCTCCAGACACACACACACACACACACACACACACACACACACACACACACACACACGCACACACAATGTCAACTGTATGGCACAGCCTATGTCTTTGGCAACCCCACACCCTGTGCATGTGATGATACCTGTGCCACATCTCTGTTATCCATACCATCGATGCAGAGACATGCTAATACATGTCTGATGCACAGGGTGAATATAGTACAGGTAATGGCAATTTGTAGTGTAGTAGTGTTATGCCCTGTAAGGTGCTGTCTACTGGCAATTGTCATACATACACATCGAAGTGTATGTACCTTTGCGCCATGATGCTTTATCACTGTTAATACTGCTGACTGGATGTTGTCTCACAGACCTTATTCTGCTTCCATTCCAGGTGTCTGTGTGTCTAAGTCATGGTGAGCTGCTTCCATTACAGGAGCTCAGGGTGGCAGAATGGCAATGCAGAGACCATTTCATTGCCAAGGTACATCTGTATATGTGCATGTTTACCTAGGTACATATGCATGGAACAGTGTGTGAGGAACAATTGGAGCAGACAGCATTACCTTGCATGCATACCCCTTAACTCAGCATGCTACTCTTGATACATGTCACCTGGATGTTCCATACGATCACAGGTTCATAGCCATTATTTTATCCCCAACAGAATCATCGATCACCACCTATTGCCCCTGGCATTGTTCGACACTATTTGGACCCCTGGGACAGATGTTTTTTTTTCCCATTCATTCAACCTTGATGCAGTTGATGAGCATCTGCATGGTACTCTGACATGTTTGGGAAGTGCATTCCTGAGACAGGGCAGCCTGTGGGAGACAAACCTGTCTCTCCAGTTTTTTTTTTTTGTTGCTGTTTCATATGTGATTCAGGCCTGTCATGCCGGTAATGCACACAGAGTTATACTGCCATATATGGGGCAGCTGTTGAAGGGCTGAGCACAACATTGCCATCCAGGCATGTCATAGCCCACCCGTGGACAACCTTTCCAATACCGAGTGGGGCAGTACTGATTTTAGGCTGTCTGCATGGAACAGGTGTTGACAGCCATGGATAACCTTTGTGGGTGCTTACATAGCCTTTCTATTTGATGCAGATGTCTGCATAGGTACATACACAAGTAGAAATTCACCTAAACAGCCAAAACTGGACCAGAGAAGTTGTTTCTCTTGCTTTTGCATAGGTACATACCAGACCAGCCATGCTGATAATGTATTGTTGTACTGACTGAGGACTATACAGATGTAATATCCACCTTTTGTCTGGATGCAGTTCCTTTACCTATGTGGTGCACCACATCCAGGCTTTTTATGACCACTGCCAGTACTTGATGGGTGAATGCAACAGTGTTATTAACCTGAGTAGCCAGGTTTGTCAACACAGTTTGTGTGTTTATGGGGTTGCTATTGATGTGGGAAATAGTGGGTCCATGTCCTCTACATATGATATTATGGTACTGTTTTCTTCATTCAGCTGGAGGCCAGGATCTGGGCGCCATTCCATACCAACTGTATGACCACATTGCAGTGTGTTAATGGATTAGTATGACTTATGCAAACAGCAGTAAGTCAAACATCCGATGAACAAAATCATGGTTTCTAAGAGACAGGAAACTGAACCAAAAGTGGTCGATTACATTTAGTCGAGTTGCATGGTGCACTCAGCCTTTCAGCAATCTACATACTGAGGCTGTGGTGGGAAGCTGTGCTTCAGTGAGGAACAGGGAAGTAGCCCATTGCCTCACTGTAGTGCGATCTCGGTGTTGGTACATTTAATATGCATGGGGGTGGAGGTGGGCATAGTCCCCCTGATAAATAGTAGAGGTAAGCTGAGTAACATGGGTGGAAGGCAGGAATGTCGAAAATGGTGAATACACATTTTTGTATTTCCTATTTTCGACATTCCGATCTTCCGCTGTTTTGAAACAACATTTTATTTCGATGTTGCAACTGTTCGACCCAACTCCTTTCGAATATACCATAATAAACCGTGTTAACATTAGTTTGTGAATCAATGGCAGACAGCACCAGGTAGTGAAACAAAAATATTTATTGTGGCTGCTCTATAATTGTAGTGTAATATACACTACATAACCAACATCAGACCAGTTCACTGACTAAGGCATGTTTATGCCGAAACCAGTCTGATGTTGGTTATGTAGTGTATATTACACTACAGTTATAGAGAATTCACGATAAATATTTTTGTTTCACTACCTGGTGCTGGCCGTTTTTCTTTTTGAGCTATCTTCATTGGCCTTTACACCTGCCGTACTTGCAGTTCCTGGTTCTTGGATTCAATGATAGACAGCACACTACTTACAGTTGCCACAGCTTCACACGGTACCTACATATGTGGGAGGTGGTGGCTAGCATTCATGCCTTCATACATGTGGGTCATTGGGGGTGGCAGCTACTCACAAGGTATACACATGTCTACATACTGCACACACATAGGCAACACAGACCAAGGTTGACACCATATCAAATGTGTAATGTGGGACACGTCTTGTAATATAGTGACCCTCGGCAGGACATACCATAATTCACAAGTGCAACAGACAGGACTTCCCTTGGTTTGCCAGTATGCTAGATTCTTTGTGTCACATTACCATAGGTTATGATATTTCTCATACCAGTAAGGTGCTTCTGATGTGCAATAACTGCTTTATGCAAGTAGTAGACAACCTTAGAAAGTGTTTGTTGTCCTACAGTCTGGAGACCTCTGTATTCTTTGCATCATTGGCACAGGTTACACCTGACTAAACATGGACTGCAACCTGCAAATTGGGACAGGTGGCAGCCATACCTCTCACCTTTACAGATGTCTTCAGAATGTCCTGATGTTTGCCACATATTTTTGTTCCATTTGGCATAAAATTGTGGTTTTCTGGCAAAGTAGTATGAAATCATTAAAGACTAATGTCACTCAAAAATGACAGATATTTTCCTGTCAGACTTCATACACTTCAAACAATGCATGCAAATGCACAACCTGTTATGCTATATACTTTGTATGTTTGTCATAACAACATTTAAAATTTGACCCTAATATTTGGGCTTTGTCCCACTTTTCTGTATGGCTTTCTCCAGATATCTTTCTCTAGGTGGTCGGGAGGTATGTTTGTGGCCCTAACACAGGCACACTGCTGCAAAGGGGTATACATACATATACATACACACACCTATTCATGAACTGCCCTTGCTGATAATGGAACACCTACCTGGCTAGCAGGCAATATAGATAGCGCATGAACCACAGAGCTTCTACAGTTTTGCAGTGTCTGTCATAACTATTCAGATGTTTGACATCTGTAGGTGCTGTCAGAATCACTACTGGGGGCGCGGCCAAGGATGAACACAGGATAGCAGCAGATTTCTTCAGCTCCACCAACATAACTACACTGACAGGAAATAATTACTTTAAAATTCAACTAATGTAATATTTTTTTCTTTCTGAAAACGTTTGGAATATCAGTATCTTGAATAATATCTAAAAAAGAAAGAAAATTTAAATAATTTTCCTGTCAGAAATCTTCTTGGAAATTTCTCTTTCATCACCCCTGTTCAGAATGAGTTCCAGTAAGGCTAACAGTCAGGATTCCAGCATCAAGAAAGAGCTTCAGTTTTTACCATCAACTATTCAGCAACTAACAACTAAAATGGACAGACTGGATGTTAAAATTGATAACTTTATAGTAAAAACCACAAAACAAATGGATTTGTTACATCAAGATTTACAACACCAGAAAGCTCAGATTACAGGTATAGAAGAGACTCTTAATGATATGGACAACAGAATTCAGGAAGAAGAAATTAACATTGAATTTTTATTGAAACAGAACACACACCTTCAATCCAAACTAGATGACTTGGAAAACAGATCCAGACGCAATAATATAAGAATTTTTGGACTGCCAGAAAATATAGAAGGTAACAACATTACTTCCTTTTTAAATACTTGGCTTCCCAAAACTTTAGATCTGTCAGAAGCATTTTCTTTTGGTATTGAAAGAGCCCATAGGTCTTTAACTAATTCTAATATAAATAAAAAATATCCTAGATCAGTTATTGTAAGATTTTTATCATCTTATGACAAGGAGATGGTATTAAAATCTGCATGGGCTAAAGCACCTATAAAAATTAATGAAGCAACTGTGCGTTTTGACAATGACTATTCTTCCTTGGTAATAACAAAAAGAAAAGTTTTTTTGCCATTAATAAGAGAGCTTAAGAAAGCACAGTTCAAAACTCATCTTTTATTTCCTTCCAAACTAAAAATCTTTTTACAGGATGGCCCTAGAATTTTTGAAGACTTGGACTCTGCTTTGCTGTATATCAAAAAAAAAAAAAAATATTAGATAAAATAGAAGATATGGAATGGGCAAGTCCTTCGCTAAAGAGGATGGCAACAGGGACTTCTTGGAAGACTTCAGAGAAGCAAAAAAAGACTAAAAAACAAATGACATGTTCTATATCTCTTTGAACTCATTTATTACAGTTACTACATTTTCAAGAAAGCCACAAATATCTTAAGGATTTATTCAAAGTTATTTTTTTGTGTGCAAAGAACTGATTTTGTTTTATAAATAATCAAACTTTCTGAGGAACACATAACCTGATATGAATCAACTTGTTTCTCTTTGTGATGAAGAGACCTAAGGTTAGTAATTTGATACATTTCCTTTCTCTTCTTGTTTTAAATAATGGCATTCTCTTTAAACTAAACATTTAATGAAGGGTGGGGGAGGGCAGGGAGAGAGGTTTGATGAAAATATGAAATAAGGGGAAAAATAATTTATTATTTCTTTAAAATTATTTATGCTGTTTAAATACTGTTGCTAAATATTATACCATGACTTAATTGCTTAATACATGATTTCAAATAATATGTCATGATATAATTGCAGTTAACTAGAACTAAAGTAGTTGAAAGTAATATGTCTCATGTTCTACTTTATTATAACAAACAGCAAGTAAAATATCTTTGTAGATACTCTTTGTAGGTCCTTTTTTTTTCTCTCTCTCTATCTCTCTCTCTTATTTATAAAGTTATATGCTTCTGATAATACTGATATGTGTATGTAATAAGATCTGAATGAGAAAATGAAATGGGGCATATAAAAATAAGTTGTGTTTATGTTAAACAACTGTAGGCTTGGTTTCACTGTCATAGAGACTGTAATGACTTGTAAAGTGCTTCGAGAAGGTGTTGCACTGTTTAGATCCATTTGTATTACAAAATGAATGTCAGTCACTTGCTTTTGTTAAAATTCCTGCCAGAATGTTATGGGAGACAATCTGGGATGTGGGTTCCCTCGTGAATAGTGTCCTTGAGTCGTTTTAAAAGCTTCAACACTCAGAATACATGCAGAGAAGCTGAAAGCAGCCATTTTGAACTTTGACCCCTGATTTCACACTGACACATCGCAAATTCAAGAAGTAAACTGTTTCAGGAAGTAGAACTGCTGTAAATGCAATTTTGTGATGAAAAACAAACTTTATGACATCTAAATGTGAGTTTTTCTTTATAATAACTTACTTATTTAAGATGTAACTTATAAAATATAAGAGTTATAATGATTTTAAATGACTTAATATGCCATAGTAAACAAATGAGATATTTTAGAAGGCATAGAAGGTAAAACACATGTACACTTGTTTTTGAAAGCTTATATGACTGCTGCACTTTAATGTATATAGATGCTTATGATTTAAAGATATGTAATGTTATAAATCATTTGCCTTGACTAACAGACAAGTATATGTATCATTGTGATTATATTTCAGAAGAAATTGTCATGTGACATATTTTAAAGCTGCAGTTCAGATATATAAAATACAGATGGCTTTCATCACAATGATTTATGTATAACTAGGAATCAATATTGCTGTGCAGTATGTTCTTTTAACTTATGCATGAGAATAATTATTTTATTTAATTGGCAATAATAAATATGAGAAGGAAGCTTTTGGTGCAAGTAACTTAAAGTTTTAAAGCTTTTAACTGTATTACTATGGCAGAAAGTGGGAATACCCTAATATAAGTAATGTCTGAGTCATAATAGCCTAAGATAATAAATGTTATTGAACTCAAATGAGCATAAACATATAATAAGAACTTATTTTTACAAACTTTTATTAAACTACCATATAGATATTCCCTTTTTTCTCTCTCTCTCTCTCTCTCTCTCTCTCTCTTCTTTGCTCCCATTATCAAGATTGTTAGAATGCTATTTTGATTATGAGTTTATTATATAGAATAGATGTACATAGCAATATTAGTTGTTTCTAAATGTTTTATATGTTTATATGTAGCTGTTATATAAATGGTTTAGCCTTGTTATAGTAGATAATCAAATTAAATGAGGTTAACTTTAGTTAATAATAGTTAGTATCAAATTAATTTGGTGGCAGCTGAAGTACTGCTGCTTAGGATAGGGGGATAACTTGAGTGGTACTTGCTACTCAAAGTTGGAGTTTTCAACTCCAGGCTGGGTGCAATGTTTAATCCAAACATTATTTTCACCTGATTATTGTTTTGTGTATATAGTTTTGACATCCACATCACATTTTATAAACTCATTGTCACTACAAATAAAAGTGAAAATTACGCAAAATTCCATAAGATTTTTATTAAATACAGCTATAATTAATGGAACACCTAAAGGAGGAGACATAAAAATAATTATTTTACTAATTGTTATTCTGATAATATGTTTTATATGTTTATAAAAGTTAAATGGTATCTCCAAAAGGAATTTCTTTAAACATTAATGGATTGAATAACCCATGTAAAAGGGCAAGTTTAATTAGATATATTAATTTGCATAGAGCCAATTTAATATTCCTTCAAGAAACACATCTCCTGAAAAAGGATATAGATAAATTAGCCACTAATAAATATACAGTCTTGGTTAGCTCAGAACACACACAGAAAAAAAGAGGAGTGGCTATCTTATGGAACAAAAATATGCCCATACCTAAAACTATTAAGTCTTATAAAGATGATGAAGGAATGTTCTGTATGGTTACAATACAGATTAATGGGAAAATATATACATTAATCAATGTATATTGGATACCAGGAATTGGCATTAATACAGTGAAACACCATCTCAATAAGATTATATCATTTTCTATAGGAAATATTATTTTAGCAGGTGATTTTAATTGTATCCCGCATGAAGAAAATACTACTACTATAGAAAAAAGGAAAATTACATCTAATGCAAAACATTTAAAGGATTTTATTAATTTATATAATTTGAATGATATTAATAATCAGCTAGATTCTAAATCATTACCATACACTTTTTTTTCTAACAGATATAAAACTTATTCAAGAATAGATAGAGTCTTTATTTCTAACCAAATGGTAACAGACTTAATTAATTCCAAAATCATTTCATGTCCTATATCAGATCATAACTCAATTGTCTTTGAATTTATGGTAAAGAGTACTTATAATGTTCAGATCAAAAGAATACCAGCATACTTAACTCAACTAAAGGACTATAAAGATTATATACTTACAGAGGTGCAACATTTCTTAGACTTAAACACTACACCTGATGTCTCCATTATTTACATTTGGGATGCTCTAAAATCATATTTATATGGACAAAGTATCAGATGGTATAATAATAAAAGGAAATCTTGGGACAAGGAATTACTAGATATTCAAAGCAAGTTAGACTCATATAAACATAATAATAAAGAAAATATTATGGACAAAAAAGTAATTGAGGAAATAAACAAATTAAATGAGAAATACAAAGAAATTTTAAGCCATAAAGTCAAAATAACATTAGAGAAATATAAGTTTTTGTCTTACTCAATAAGTCCCATATACTTACATAGACTTAAAAATAAAACAAAAAGGCTGAATAAACAAAATCATATCAAAGAAATTTTCTCTCCAGGGAAAAGGAAGAATGTTTCTAGTTTACCAGAAATATTAGATAAATTTAGAAATCACTTTCATAAAATTAACCACAATAACATTAATATGGATTCTAAAGATAAAATAAAGAAATTTATAACTACAAACATGAACAAAAAACTTAATAAACAACAGACTAAAATAATAGATAAAAATATTTCATATACAGAGGTTATTACACAAATAAACAAACTTAAATCAAACAAAGCACCAGGTAATGATGGTATTATACCAGAGATTTATAAAATTCTTCCTAAAAGTACTTACTCATTAATACATAGGGTTTTCATTTCAGGTCAAAATGAGTTAACAACTCCACCATCCTGGCAATACACATTTATTTCACCAATTTTAAAACCCAATAAAGACCCAACCAGATGCACTTCATATAGACCTATTTCATTACTTAATGTTGACTATAAAATGTTTATGAGTATTTTTGCTGACAGATTAAAGACAATCATTCCAGGTATAATAGATATAGATCAGACAGGCTTTATTATAAATAGAAATACCTTTGATAATATAAAGAGAACTTTAACGCTAATTGATTATGCAAACAGGAAAAAGAAAGACTTAACACTTATTAGTCTTCATATAAGTTCAGCATTTGACTCAGTAAACTGGGACTACTTGTTTATCTTATTGAAGTGTACAAATTTATCTGATGCATTTGTGAATTTAATTGAACATCTATATAAAGGAGCATTGGCTTACATTAAGATAGGAACATATGTCTCACAAAAAATACCCATATTAAAAGGTACAAAACAAGGGTGTCCAGTTTTTCCACTATTATTTACTTTAATAATGGAGCCTTGGGCTAATTTGATTAGAAACAGCACTGATATAGTAGGATTTGATATAGATGAAAATACAATATCTAAAATTCAACTTTTTGCTGATGATGTTCTAATTACGTCAGCAGGAACTAACTCTTCTATGCAGTCATTATTTGATAAAATGACAGATTTTAAAAATATCTCTGGTTTGATATTTAATGAAGAAAAAACTAAAATATTACCAATGTATGCACGAAAAAATGTCCTCACTAATGATTTTCACAAATATATACCCAACTCAGGTCAGATAACTTACTTGGGTATAATATTAACTAAAGATATTAAATCTATTATACATAATAATTATAGTAACTGTCTTCATAATATACAAAATCTTTTCAACAGCTGGAACAATATGTTTTTTTACCATGGAAGAGAGACTCACAATTATTAAAATGATAATATTCCCTAAGATATTATACTTAATACAATCAATAATACTCCCACCTACAAAAATAATTATTAAGAAATTGAATTCACAAATGTTAAATTTCTTATGGGCACCTAATAGACCTAGCATTGCATTAAAGAAACATACTAATAGCTGGTCTCAAGGGGGCATTTCTTTTCCAGACTTTAATTTATATACTATCTCTTCTATTATAAAAGTTATTACTTTGTTAATAGATCAGTCATATGTTGCAAAATGGAAAGATTATTGGGAACTAATTAGCATTCACTTCATGAAAATATCATTAATACATAAAATACTATTGTAAATAACCCCATGTTATGGTTACTAAAAGAATTTTGTACTTCATCTATTACACCAAAATATATAGCTAGTTACCCATTAAATATTATTATTAGATATCGTAATTTTATATTTATGCATCCTAAATATAAGGGATAGAATTTTATCCTATTCCCTATAATGTATACACAAGGTATTATTTTATCATCCACCTCTGAAAGAATTCTTCTAGTCACAGAGAATGAGTTAAAGTATTGGTATCAGTTGCTGTCTGACAATAAAGTAAAAAATTTAGACTTCTTAAAGCAAGAATTTGATTTGAGAGAAACATGTTGGTTAGAAATTCAGACTTTTAGACAACATCTTATTAATAAACTTGATTTAATGTCTTTAACAGTTAAAGAATCTGTCCCAATTCTGATTGATTACTTGATATTAAATTTACAACATAGGGTTTCTGATAAAGGTAAGCTCTCACACATACATAAAATTATTAGAGAAGAAACTCATTACAGTTCAGATACTTATTGGAATTATTTCATTTCCATTAATGGTGAATCACCAAAACAACAAGATAAACAATATATATTGGAATCTGCTTATAAAACTACTTCTTCCATTAATTGGAGACTACTTGAAAATTTTTACATAGATCTTTCTATACACCTTTAATGA
>NC_056726.1:1952961138-1953051138 GCF_019279795.1 Protopterus annectens
ACCACCAATAGTAAGAGTGGGACTCCAGTCCAGACCTACCTGTACTCCGGTCCAGGATTTTGTGGGCTACAGCTAATTAGCTGATGAGTCTCTGTAAACAGTCCAGAACCTCACTGATATACTGGCTGTGGGATCACCTGTCTGTGTGCTATCCTTATTAACTGAGTCATATCTAGGGTGGATGCAGAGTGTATTGGACTGAGCAGAGTTTTGCATAATATGTGAGATACATTTTGCGCAGCACTGTGATGTCCTGGTATGTCAGTTACAGATCAGTAGAGGTTAATGTGAGGAACTGCAGACAGACATTTGTCTATTGACTCTGTACACTGCAGGAAACCATGCTACTGCACAAAGTGTTCTATTCTGCGCATTCTACGTTTGTGTGGTCAGTGATTCCTCCTTTCCCTTATATGTGACCCTTTGTCCTGTTTTGCTCCAGTCGCAGGCTTTGTCCACAGTTGCTGCTCTTATGCAGTTGTAGTTATGGTGTGACTGAGGTAGAAGTCATAACATCACACACAGGGTTATGGATTTGACACCTGTGACTGTACCTGTTTAGCAGGTTGGCCAACATTGTGCCCCATACATCTGCTGTGGTCCTCAGACAGTTTGTGTTGGACTGTTCTTCTAAGGTTACATGTTGGCCATACCTCTCAAACTCTCACAGCCAGACAACTTGACAGGGTCATATATTACAGTCGGACACAGGCCCAGATATGGGGATAGCATCTTAACATTGCTCTTGCAAATATAGACAGTTGGTAGACTGATTTTGTATTAGCTTGCATTTTCTTATGGGTATGAAGTCTGCATCTCAACCATCTGTCATTGATGTTTTCCCATCAGCCTGTATTGTTTTGCCAATAGTTTGCTAGACAAATGCAATGTTATGACAAACAGAACAGATATATAAGGCATACATGTGGACATTCTGAGAAACCCTCACATTCCTGGGGTATGGATGGTGCCCACTGACTTGTTGTGAGTACTGACACAGTTATGTGGCAGCCTTTGTATCCTGGCACTAAACTGACTTGTCACAGCCAGCTGTTCTAGTAGGCACCATCAAGGTTACTCTGAGCTGTTTACTATCCATATCTGTGCCCCCCTATCCCTCCATTGTCCAGCTTTCCTGCAGTAACAAATATTGACTTCTGGACAGCCTGTAGACCACCTACCATAGGTGTAGCTGGCATGCAAACTAGTAGGGTCAGCCAGTTTTAACCATGGACCCTGTCACCCACAATAATGTACTTAGCCCAGTGAGCCACAACAGCCACCGGTCAGTGTTGTCTACTTCCCGACACTATTAACCACACACATAGATTGCACATTGACCTCTGCATATTGTGTAAATGGAACATGTTAGCAAGTTGATTGAGAGCACCCTGGGAATGTGTGGCCTGCTGCTATTACCTTACAAATATAACTGTTACTGCAGTTCTATGGGAAGGTGGGTGTGAGGGGGGGGAACCATACCTCTCAACTGTGCAGATTTTTTGCAGAATGTCCAGACGTTTGCCTCACATTTTGGGTTAATTTCTCATAACATTGAGGTAGTCTGTAAAATTACTGCCAGATCATTTAAGTATGAAGTTAGAAAGTAATGACAGACATTTGAGTTTCAGACTTCTTACCCTTCAGGGAATTCATTTTAGTGCAAAACCTGTTAATCTATCAACTGTGTACATTTGTAAGGGCAATATTTAACAATTCCCCCAGTTTTGAGCCTTTGGCCTGCATTTCTTTATGGCTTTGCATAGATTTCTTGCTCTAAGAGGTTGAGAGGTATGTATGGGACTGCAACATTGACATCCATGTATCTGTACTATGACCCTGCTGTTTGTAAGTCCCTCACATAGTGCAGTGGGTTTTGGTGCCTTGAGGCCTACTGCATATTCTGGGGCAGCCAGTATTTGGCAGTGAGTTCCTGTTCTCCCACACAGCTTTCCATTGTTTGCTACTATCCTGGTAGCCCACTCCATTCCCTTACATACATGCAGCAATACCATGCATATGCTAGCATAGTCTACTACCCCATTCATTTGTTGTTAAGAAGAGTGACTTACCTTGTGTCTGCAACAGCTGAGAGAACAGTGCTTCAGGGCTGACTCTGTCAGATGCACACAGTACACAGCCTATACATGGTAAGGTATAAGTAGTGTGATGTGGCTGGCATCCATTTTACTGTGTGTATATGAGTTGGATTGAGGTGTCAGTCCCTGGGTCCTTAGGTTGTCAGTGTATGTGCTATGCGTTGCCTCTTTGCCAAGGCCAGGGCATACTGGACATGCCTACATCTGCCTACAAGGGGCTCCTCCTCTGAGTCCACCTGTGCCTGTGGGGACCTTGGCAATGGTGGGGGGGCTGTGTCTCCCTTCCTTGTGCTGTTCCTGCCACAGCTGTTTCCACAGGATCATATTGTGTAGCAAGGCACATATTATGAACATGTGTGCACATGTGGCTGTAGAGTACTGCAGGGCTCCACCAGATATGTCAAGGCAGTGGAATCTTGACTTGAGCAGCCCAAACACACACTCTTTGATGTTCCTAGCTTCTGCATGTGTCTCATGATGGCATTTTTCAGTTGGTGCATGTGCATTTCTGATGGGTGTCATCATCCATTGTTCCAATGCATAACCAGCATACCCCACTAGATGGCCATATGGGATGTCCCCCCTGGCAAATGCCTGGTACAGCTGTGATGCATGCCAGATGTGGGAGTCATGATAATTGCCAGGGTTGCCAGCACACACATTGATGATAATGCCCTGGGCACTGCACATGACCTGGTAGTTGATGGAGTAATTCCCCTTGCGGTTGACATACAGTCTAGCCTCCTCACCATGTGGTGCTTTGCTGTGCTGACCATGGCACCCAGTACCTCTGGGCAGTATGCTACATGGTGGAACAGACACATAGGTTCATAGGTTCATAGGTTTATACTAGGCTATCTGCCCTAAGGCATTTATAAGCCTAGCCCAAATTTTTGTGGCTTACGCCACCCCTTATATGAAAAAATACTGTGCCCATTAGTTTGTTGTGCCTCTGTCCAGCAGTGACACAGAGATGATTCCTCAGATAAAATTACGATCTCCCATCCACAGGTCAAGATTTCTCTTGAACAGAGCCAGCGAGGTGCTCTGCCTCACATGGATCGGGATTTTATTCCACAGCATAGGGAGTCTCTGAGTGATAAATCTATCCCTCCAGCACATCCTATTTATATCCGTGCTAAGGTTTAAGTCGCTTGCTCTAGTGGTTTTGGTGGATTTGGATTTTTTGAGGTGGAGCATGTCCATTAATTCCGGGTTGGACATGGCCTTGTATGTCAGGCACATGTCACCTCTGAGCAGACGGTATGCAACTGAATAGAGCTGGAGTTTCTTCAATCTGGCAGCATATGACAGATTTTGGAGTCCCTTTATCATATTGCTGGTCCTCTCCTCAGGGGTGCTGGGGAAATAAATGTGCTCACTGGCATGTGTTCGTATGACATCTAAGAACTGGTGGAGTACCCTGGATGCGGATGCCTGTGACACCTCCATGATGTCCACAGTAGGTCTTTGGAAAGTACCAGTAGCTAGTATTCTTAAGGCTACAAATACCTTTGTTTCCACTTGGGTGGGTTCCCCTCTGTTGGCTCTGAGGTGAGGGTGGCAGAGCTCAGTGAGTTCCTGTAGTATGTTCCTGTCTACCCTGTAGTGCTCTACTATCTCCAGCTCATGTAACCCCTAAAAGGTTATCTTGGGCCTAAACAATCTTCTCCTCCTCAGTCTGGGCCTATTGTCAGCATCATCATTGTCACTGACCTCAGCCTTTAGTGCATACAGATGTAGCAAAGCAGCAGCAACCCCTATCATTTTGTCAGTAAAAATTCCCTAGTGTGTACTCCAGTGCTGCAGAGTATGTGGGAAAAATCAGCTTGATGGGTGTATGCATACGTTATACTGGTGTTCTGCAGATGCAGACTGTGTGATTGGCTGGCTATGATACATTACACCTACCAGCTATGTATATTCTTGAGGGGTTTGAATGGGCCAGTGTCAGTGGAACAGGGCTTATTAGTCATTTATACTTGATTGGCTTTCCCATGCTATTTCCTTTTATTTATGTTTTTGTTTTGGATTTCTTCCACTTTTAAGCCCTGCGGTGCTTTGTGCAAACCTGTGGAGCTAGTGTAAACATTGCTTAGCAGATACAGGCACGCTTAGCATTTCTGTAACTAGCTAAAGCACGCACTGTGGGGCTAAGTATAGCTTAGAAGCCTCAGACACCCCCCCTGCTTAGTTGTGCTTAGCTGAGCTCAAACAGGTGCCGCTAAGGTCCAATCCATTTAAACATGCTGCGACACACCCCCTTTTAATGTTAGCTATCTGTTCTGTCTACACCAACGCAGTTAAAGCCCTACCATGGTTAGTACCTATGGACACGGTGGTCCTTTTTGCAATTCAGTAAACCTGCCTCCTTTATATACCCCTAATTGAATATACCCTGGATACAGCACTACACCAGGGCCTATCTCCTTAGCTACCAATATTACCTTCCATTGTATGACTCTGCATGCTGGCCTGTATAATGCAATATGACTGTGCACCTTTATATTTAATATTTTACACATTTTTATTTTATTTTTATTAATAGCATGTTTGCACACCACTGCGAGTCGCTTAAACATGGCATATGTATTAAAAAAAAAAAATTTTTAATAAATTGCATTAATTTTTTATGTTATTGGCCATAGATTTCGCCATTTGCATGGTTACTGTTACATAAACTATCCTTTATTTGGACTGTTATAGCCCCTGTTTAAATTTTATATAATGTATACAGTTTCTAACCTAATACATTTTTCCTGCAGACACAGCACCTACACTGATGCCTTTCTGCTTCCTGGATCACAAAATCACCTAATTTGCATGGTTTTCATCAGCAGATGAGGTGATTTGCATTCTGAGGACACCTCTGTGTTCGCACAGTGTCCACATGCACATGCATGCCTCCTAGCCCTCTTTCCTGGATCGCTCAGCGGACATATTCTGTGTTTGGACCGCAATACTATTCCTACATGGAGAATTGCTCTGTGTAGGGTTTATTGAATTACCCCCTTTATCTGAGAGGGGAAGATGGCAAGAATCAAGTGAGATATGTTGATTCTTCCAATAGAAAAAAAGGTGTTTGGGGATTACCTGATTTGAAAGGGCATTTCAGAGCTGCACAGTTAAGGCTCCTATACATAGCACAAGAAGAAAGATATAATTCAAAGTGGAAAGGGATAATGATTAAACAAGGAGAAGCTCAAGACACAGGGAGAGAATGGGATTTTGTCTGCTGATCCTTAAGGAGAATTATAATTAACACACAGAACATTAAATCTCTTTTATCTGTTTGGAAAAAGAAGCACCTGAGGAAGTGCAAAAATATGAACAACAAAACCTAAAAATTTTTGACAAGTATAAAAAGGAAATATGGACATGGGAAAGAAAGGGAGATTTGATACGGTGCAATATTTATGCAAAGTTGAAAGCCAAATTAATCAATACAAATAAGGTAGTCCCAAAGATATTCAAAGAGAAATACAGGCAAAGGCATCCAGATATGGAAAATTATACAATTAAAAAAAATAATATCACAAAGAAGAACTGTAGAAAAGAAGATTAATAAAGTAGAAGTTAGAAGCTGAAGTTAGAAATGCCTGCAAAGTGAAGGATTTTCCATAGAATGTCTAACACAGGTTACATCACAGCATGATGGAATGAGTTCCCAAAGTAAGAAAAAATATGAAGATTAGGAGACATCTGAAGAAGAAATATGGACATGAGAAAGAAAAAGAGATTTAATATGGTGTAATATTTATGCAAAGGAGAAAGCAAAATTAATCAATACAAAAAGAGCAGCACCAAAGACATTTGAGGAGAAATACAGGCAAAGGAATATGTACATGGAAAACATTACAATACAAAAAATAAGAAGACAGAGGAAAAGTAGAAAAGAAGAATAGTAATGGAGATGTTAAATAAATAGAAACTGAGGTTATGGAGTACTTGCAAAGTGAAGAATTCGGTGTAGAAAATCTAACTCAGAAAGCACCACAGCGGGAGAGAGCAATACACATCCAAATTAAGGATAAACCAGTGGAACAGGAAGCAACTGGGCATTTGCCATATGAAGATATTTTGGAGCCTTCCACAGGAAACCAGTATAAATGTTCATTTGAAGCTGGACTGCAAGGGAAGGAATAGAAAACTGTGGCAACGCTGACGCAGTCAATGTTGACGAGTGACAGGCCAGTGAGTTTCCATATGAGAGCAACAGGTGATGCAGGATGAAATTGAAGGGAATGTGCCACTGGAAGATGCTATAGAATGCCTGTAGGAAGTGGAGAACAAAGAATGTGCCCTTAGTTTATAAGAAAATGAGCTAAGAGAAGAGTTGCTTGATTTAATACAGATAGATAGACATATTAAGATCAATGAAAGAACTAGACTGCAGAAGGTCAATAAAACTCAAAAAGTCAGAAATTTGGTAAAACAAATGAACACAGTAATTAGGAATGTCCATAAACATCCATACAATATAACAGAAGTAAACAGGATATATTACTGTGCAACTAAACTAATAACAGATAGAATGTTACCCAAGAACATAGGGTAGTGAGGGAAAGAAAGGGGAGAAATTGAATACCATCATCGAAGTACTGAATAGAGAAAACTATAAAGCAAGTAAGACAAGAGGTGTCACTGTTAGAAGAGTATAGAAGAGGGAACAAATCAACAAAAATACTTAGAAAGATAGATGTGATAAAAGCAATGCAGAGTATTAGAACAGATCATGATCTATCATGCACTATTGCAAATAAACTAAAAATCTCAGCACAGGCGGAAAAACCTAGAAGATACACAGATAAATATAAAGGAAAAATACAGAATAAGAAACTTATTGATGAGCCCAAAAGTTCTATAGAGAATTGGGAAATAAGGCAAAAGGAATTGAAAGACCACCCAAAAAAAAGAAACAGATTTTGGTGAAATATCTATGAAGATCCTGTGGAGCATAACAAAGATGCTAAATGGATAGAAGAAGTAAAAGAAAGACTAAGAAGTTCAAAGGTACAGGATATGAAATGCGATGAAGTAACAGCCAGAGAGCTTGAGATAAAGTTATGAGAATCCTCCAACTGGAAAACCCCAGGCCCAGATGCAGTACCTAGCTTCTGGCTAAAACTATTAACACCTTTGCATGAAGATTTAGCCATGAGTAAGAACTATTTATATGTTCACCCTAAACAGACACCAGCCTGGTTAACAGCAGGAAAAACTATGCTCCTACTTAAGAGTGAACTTGTAGGTCATCCTAAAAGTTGTAGACCAATAACTAGCCTTCCAACGATGTATAAACTATATACCAGAACTGATGCAGACAGAGTTTATAGTCATTTAGAAGAAAATGTGATCATGGCAATAGAACAAAAGGGTAATAAAAGAAAGTCGTATGGAACAAAACATCATCTGTTGCTAAAAAAAGTCAAAATGGAGAACTGTAAAAAGGGGAAGAATGTAAGTATGGCATGGATTGACTACAAAAAAACATTTGATAGTACCCCCACAATCATGGATAAAAGAGTGCTTAAAAATGTATAAGATATACCCTACACTGATCAGCTACATCACAACAACATGAAACAGTGGCAAACAACTTTGCAATTAAGCTATGATAAAGGATAAATTATTATTCTAGGGTTAAAAATTCAAAGGGGGATATTCCAGGGTGACTTCTGTCACCACTACTATTCTGTGCTGCCTTTAACCCTATAAGCTGCCTACTTAGATTAGGTCCTGGCTATAGTCTGGCTCCTAGAAAACAACAAAGTGTAAAGACTCCACATCATCTCTTTGTCAATGATTTAAAACTGTATAGCTCATCAGATGAGGAACTGAAAGCACAACTTTAAGTAGTCAAAACTTTTTCAGATGATATAAAAATGTCATCTGGTCTTGATAAATGTGTGAAAGCAACCTTTAAAGCAGGAAAACTGCAGCATCAAGAAAACATCAGTTTGGAACAAGAATATGATATAAAAGAATTCGAGGAGGAAGGAGTGTATAAATATTTAGGAATTGATGAAGGATCAACAATAAAGCATGAACAAATGTGAAAATAACATAGGAAGGAATATTTTAGAAGACAAATTCTGAAAACAGTGTTGACATCTAGGAACAAAATTCAAGTTATAAACCAATTTGCTCTTCCTGTCCTAACTTACAGTTTTGGAGTGACTGACCTTCCCCAAAATGCATTAGATGGATTAGACAGGAAAAGAAGAAAGATGCTTCATACTCATCAAATGATTTATAAAAATCAGTGTGCATACCAAGACTATATATTCCCTAGTCTGAAGGAGGTATGGGCCTCCTTGAAATTGATTACATGCATAGATCTGCAGTTGTGGGACTGCACACATATCTGCTGACCTCACAAGACCCAAACATAGTGAACGTTTTAAAACATAAGGAGAATAAATCTAAGATGACTTCCTTGCTTAGTCTAGCAGAAGCATATTGGTGTCAAGCAGGAATGGAAATCAGACCAAAAGTAGATAAAAATCAGTCAGCAACTGAATGTGCCAACAAAATCAAAAGAATGAAAATAAGGTAAAAGATCAGATGAGAAGCCAAGAAATGTGGAAAATGCATAAATATAGTTGCAAGTATAGAAAACTTCTGGAAGAACCTTGTGTTGATCAGGATTGGAGAGGCAAATTCAAACCAAAAGATGAAAGGTTAATATTGGCGGCCCAAGATAGTGGGCTATGTACACGTTGGTTTACAAAGTCCATTGAACATGTGTGAGAAACAGACAAATGTAGGTTTTGTAAAACAGAACTGGAAACAGTCACACAGCTTGTTGCTGGGTGTGACATAATAATGGCAGAAGGATTGTATACTGAAAGACATAATAATGTGGCAAGACTCTTGCACTGGGGATTGTGCAAACATTATGGTACTAAAGTGGCTGAAAAACACTGGAAACATGAGCCACAAAACATCATAGAAAATTATAAAACCTACATCACATGGCATCACCCATTACCAACAGTTCAAAAGATAGATGTGAGAAAACCAGATACAGTGGTCCATAAAAAAAGACAAAAGCAACATTAATCATTGAAATTGCTACACCCAGTGACTACAGTGTCTTGCATACAGAGAGACACAAAGTCATAAAATATCAGGATCTGTAGGCAGAAATGAGAGCAATGTGGAAGAAAGATACCCAGACAGTTCTGATAGTAGTAGGAGCAATGGGTCTTATAAAAAAGAATTTACAATCGTATTTAGATATGTTACCAATACATGTAGCTCCATATGAACTGCAGAAGGAGACATTACTGGGCACATTGCTGGTGCTACAAAGAGCACTACTGGCTGACATCAAAGATTGAAACAATACTAATTTCATGTACTTTAATCATACTTTGACTTAGGAATGAGGTCCATTCCCGTCATGGTATTAGAAACCCAAAAGACTTGGAGAAATTAAAAAAAGAGACACAAAGTCATAAAATATCAAGATTTGCAGGCAGAAACAAGAGCGATGTGGAAGAAAGGTACCCAGACAGTTCCAAATAGTAGCAGGAGCAATGGGTCTTATAAAAAAAAATCTACAATCGTGTTTAGATATGTTACTAATGCATGTAACTCAGTATGAATTGCAGAAGGAGTCATTATTGGACAAGTTGCAGGTTCTGTGAAGATCACTTTTGGCTGACATCAAAGATTGAAACAATATTAATTTCATAAGCTTTAATCATACCCTGACTTAGGAATGGGGTCCATTTCCATCATGGTATTACAAATCCAGAAGATTTGGAAAATTAAAAACATTGTATCCATAAAGTAGCAGAAAGTATTTTAAGAACTAATCCAACACAAGAATGGAGAAAGGTTCTGCCAATAGGAATAACTGCAATTAGGAGTACAGATGATAGGCAAGAGTGGCTGTAATTTACTGGAGAAAACTGACAGAGGAACTAAGCAAATAGAGAGGGAAATGTAATAGAATGGAAAGAGGCCAATAATTCATCTGGACTGCAGGCTAAAGATTGCCTTCTCTATCATGGATTGATATCAGAGCATAGGCAAAGAGGTAGGAATAAGGGGATCCTAAGTGAAAGACCAGCACTGGTAGAGTTTATAGCAGAATCTAGAACAGAAGCTTCTGTTAAAAAAAGGGATAATTATTAGAGCATATAAAATGTTGCATGGTCACACTAGACATCAATCTGAGGAAGTGAGAAAGGATTTGGAAGAGAGACTGGATAAGCAATTCACAACGAAGCAATAGGTGGATACATGAATAGCTCCCAAATATGCAACAAACTCTAAAAGATTTAGTATCTTTGCTTGGAAGTGTTTGCATAGGCATTTGTATACCCTAAGCAGAGTCCAAATATTTTTAACTCAGGTAGATTGCAAATGTTGGAGGTGTGATGGGGAAGAAAGAGGTAACTGAGAACATGTATTTTGGGACTGTAATGAGTTGGCAGACTTTAAAAATTCCCTGCAGACTACACTGTCAGAAATTACTGGGTGAGCAAACTGGTGTAAATAAAGAAATTATGTTTTTGAGCTGGGATACAGAATCAGAATTGCCTAGACATAGTAAGGCTTTGCTGAGTTTAATTCTGGTGGCTGCCAAAAAAGCAATTACTAGAAAATGGAAATGAAAATCTAAACCAACCATAACTGTAAATAAAACAAAAAGCAGAATCAAGAACCACAAAAATAAGCAAACAAAGATGAAAAAGCAACTTGTAAACCAAAGGATGTCACCAAACACAGCAGGTTCCCAAAATGATATTTTATTGAGCGCTTTCGTCTCACTTGTAACAAAAGACTTCATCAGAATGAAATAAAATGTTAAAAATCACACAATATAAAACACCAAAAATAATCACTTGGTGAAAATGCACCAATAATACTATAAAATTCATCAAACAATTAGTCAAATGCAAGCAGCAACTTTAAATAGGTACTTAATTTAAGGTGTGGAATACTAAATGCAATAAGAACGTAGCCTAAGAAGGCTACTTATATTGAAGGTGTCATTTAATCTGGGAAATACACGTGCATTTAACCTAATTTGTAAAGGAAGGTCTTGAAATTCTTTGGACATGGACATTGTTCATTTGAATGCTGTTTATAACTTTAAAGGGAATTCCTACGTACCAGTAACATATGAAGATTGGATGGAACTTGAGAAACTTACAGTGAGTGAAGCTTCTTTTGAAGCCCATATTACGGACAATTTTCACCCCAATTATTGGTGCATTTACACCATGTAATTATTTTTGGTGTTTTATATTGTGTGAATTTAACGTTTTATTTCCTTCTGATGAAGTCTTTTATTATAAGCGCAATGAAAGCGCTCAATAAAATTTCCTTTTGGGAACCTGCTGTGTTTGGTGACATCCGTTGGTTTACAAGTCGGTTTTTCAACAAAGCAGAATCAGCTAATCATTAAAAAGTTTAATTAACAACAACAAGCACTTTCATCCAACAATACTTTTAGGACTTCATCAGAAAAGTATACCATCAAACAACGAACAACTAAATGCACATATCATCACCACATGTCTCAAAATGAACTAATAATCTTCATCCATTTCTTAAAATTGTATTCCATCATAAGAAATTATTACCAATTCATGTTAAAATACAATTAAAATAAAACACATGAATATTAATTTAATACATATAGAATCCTAATACTTTATCTTTGGTATGCTCTTAGTTTTAAAAGACGTAATGGGAAGTGTTTCATTCAAACCCGGAAACCTATCTGCATTCAAATTAAACTGGCACCATAATTCCCTTTCCTTCAAAATCAAACTCAGTAGACCACCCCACAGGTTATAATCAACTTCCTCTATAATAAAAAATGATGCGCAGGAAAAGAACTAACGTTCATATAGAGCATCTGTAGCACTTTGTTTTTTTGTAATCATATACATGTATGTATATGTTCATAAACTCCTAAAATTTTCCGTGTAGTTTTCCCACAAAAAAAACTGAACATTCTTGGTAAAGGGCAACATAAACAACACCATGTGTGTTACAGTTTTATTTAACTTCAACTTTTATGATCCAGTTTTGGATGGTAACAAAATCGCTCATGTACATATATTTTCAATAATTACAATGTCCACATCTTGGCATTCTGTTCATCTGATTAGTTTTAACAAACTTAGTACTCTCAAAGATGTTCTTAAAACTTCTACTTTTCTCATAAACAATATGGAGTTTATTTCCCAACCTACTACTTAAATTGACATTGTTAACCAAATTCCAATTTTTATGAATAACCATTCTTATAGTTTCAAAATCCAGTGAATGTATAATAATTAAAGAAGTATATTTGATCCTAATAGGTTTAGAGTTTAGATATTTGCAATTCAAAACATCACCACAATCATTTATATTAATGCCAACCATAATATTTCAATTTAAATGATTAGTTTCATTCCTATCATATTCTCCCAGCAATAGCGGTACACAAACAAATTTATGATGCTTACCAATAACTTAATTCATAAGGTTTTTAACAACACCTGTTTGGTACTCTGTGTTGAGAAACATATTTCTCAACACATTACATTCATTGATTAAATCATCAAACAATAATACCATTAGAGCTGCGCTGGCAAACTGCTCTTTAACCATAGCTCACTTTTGTGATAAAAGGTGACAACTGGTATGATGTAAAAAGTATTAGAATATGTTGCTTTCCTATATATTTGTGAAACCAGCATTTTCTTATGGATGTTCTTTTTTCCCATTACATCTAAATAAGAAATATCACTTTCTCCCAAGTTATAAGTAAATTCCAAAAAAATGGTGGTATTATTAATATAATTCACGAATGGAGAAATCTTATTTACATTATCCAGCCATATAATAAAAATGTAATCTAAATACTGGATGCATAAATACCATGAAGAAGTAAATTTACTATTAAAAATATATTTCCTTTCCCATTCAGTCATTGCAATATTGACAAACAGGGGGCAACAGGCAACTCCCATGGCAACACGTTCAGTCTGCCAAAAAAACTGACCTTGAAAATAAATGTAATTATTTTTGAGTACTGCTTCAATACATTGAACATAAAAGTTAATTTTGTCTTGGGAAAGTTCCATGTTATAAATCAAAAATTCAGAAGAGCAATCAATGCCAACTGTGTGTGGAATAACTGTAAACATATCTTTAACATCTATAGTTAAAAATATAAAACTATCATTATAACATACTTGCTGACACTTGTTAAGAAAATCACATGAATTTTTATGTAAGATGATCCATTTTCTGTGCTTCTAGTTTTAAAGCATGATCTAGAAATTTTGCAATAGGATACATTTTTGAGGACCCACTATCAACAACAGGTCTAAAAGGTGGAGCACTTTGATTTTTATGTATCTTTAGCATACCAAAAATGGCAGGTGTAAGAGGGTTCTTAATATATAAATAGTTATATTTGTCTGGACTGACCTGATTTTGCATCAGCATGTCATATAATATTGTATCAATATTCCTATAGGGAATATGAATTTCTTTTAAAGATAATTCCCTGTATGCATCATCAAACAAAATATTTTGCATTCTGTGCACAAAATCAAGGTTATCTATGATGACAAGCACCTCACCCTTATATGGTTTCATTATTGTAATATCACCACATGTGCAAAGTTGTTCTAACAGTACATTTTGTTCTCTGATCATATTATCCACCCAATGTTCTAACATATACCTTATAGCAACTTACAGATTTGATCAAAAGTCTGTACAACCAGGTAGAGTGGAGAATTATAGGTACTAGACATTCTAAGGTTCATACAATAGATAGTGTTTGTCTGTAAAACTAATTCCAAATTCAATTTCCTAAAAATAATTTTAATTCACTGAGGATATCAGTGATACTGTCTCTTTTAGTGGTACACATCAAAGCCCTTTAGAGATAAGCTCTACATGAAATTGATTAATATGTTGAGAACTAAAATTTTGCACTTTAAAATCCCCTGAGACATTACTAATGATGTGTTCAAACTTGGCCAAGTTCATTAAGTTTGTGTATAATGCTAAGATTGTGGCAATTCCTTTCTGCTTCTTTTGTTAGTATGGCTGATTCTGCCATTTCTATGTTATATTTATATCGGCATAATGGTTAAGTTGTTTACCTTACAAACACAAGGTGCAGGGTTTGACCCTCACATAGAGTAATTGGTTAGGCTTAAAATGGCCCACAAGTACAGATAGCCTAGTAGTAATTTATGAACCTTTATTTATTGAAGGCAAAGGTGGACCTGACCATGAGGTCACTGCTTCCTGCACTGGTGCCTGATGTTCCTCTTGTCCCTTATCTGGTCTGAACATTATAGGGGAGGAAATTCCAAAGAGGATTGTACATCAACATAGTCTGCACCCTGAACAAGATTGTCAAATGATGGTTCCATCTGGCCATGAGCCTTATTACCATTGGAACCCCCCTTGGGATTTAGGGAGACAAGGGTAGAATCTATTGTTGGAATAATTGACCTAGTCCCATTCAAGTTTCTTATGTTTCCGTTCCTTAATGTTATCACATTGACAGTCATCCTTGGAGAAAATTTGCAAATGTTGGTCTTTACACTGACAATACAATAAATCTTCAATTTTGTTTTATTTTAATTGTATTTTTTACATGAATTGGTAATAATGTTTTATGATGGAAAACATTTTTTAAAAAATGATGAAGATTATTCATTCATTTTGAGCCACATGGTGATGGTATGTGTATTTAATTTTTCATTTTTGAAGGTATACTTTTCTGATGAAGTCCTGAAGATATCGTTGGACAACAAAGCTTATTATTAATTAAATTCCTAAATGATTGACTGTTTCCGCTTTGTTTAGTTACAGTTTTGTGTTTTTTTTGTAGTTTTCTGATCTAAATCAACCATATTGTAGTGAATATAGTAACAGAGATAAAATAACTGGAAGTGGGATCTTTAGAAAGAGGTAGCAGAAGATTACATAGAACAATGGGAATTGTGGGAACAATACATAGATAATAATATTTTCAAGGAGGAATAAAGTTTAAGGGAAGGCAGGAACTGAATTATCTACATAATGTTTGGCTGACAATGACTGTACAGAAGATTGTAAGTAATGTATAATGTCTGCAACTGAAAATATGTCAAAGTTGTTTGTTTTTCATTTATAGACATGTATGATTGTCTATGTCATAAGTGATAATTCAACAAAGATGTTTCTTATTAAAAACATAAACAACAGTACCTAAATTATTCAGACTTCCTGGACTGTATTTGCAAAGTATGTTACAATATACTTTAGTTGCTATATCACTAAAATATTTCTCTTATTTCTAGTTCTTATGATCATTCCCCTTATTTTCAGCTTTAAATGTTTGATTGTAGTAAGAAAGATGTCCCATATTCTAGTTGTAATGATTTCTTTCCTTATTTACAACACTTAATATCTGATTGTAACTCATTCTATAGTTATTGCTCTGCAAAGTACTTATAACATCTTTGTAGTCCTCTCATAGAAAACAGTTCAACTTTCTTGTTATACCACCCTCCCTTAACTCTAACCCTTACATCTTCATCCCACTGGTTTACTGTTTCTTATAGCAGTATCATGTGATTGTACATTCTCCCTACTACTGTACCAACTAATCCAGCTCTCAGTGATTGTCATAAACTTCTTGCTGTCTTTAATGTAGTCTTTCACCTTAACTTGCACATTTGTTTATCTAGCTGTTCTCAAATGAAAGTGATGGAGTTTTCAGTAACTTTACACCACCTTGTATCTGTTCTGCAAATCCTTCCAGAAAATCCTTTAAAACAGCCATTCAGCCATGTCTACTCCCTCCTTATTAGTCTTCCTTAAGTCGGAGTAAAAATTTGTCAGTATGGCTACATTTCATCCAATATTTCTCAAACTGCTATCATTTTCCTGTTATTTTCAAAACCAAGTAGACATAAATGACTTCTTAGCATTCCACTGTGCTACCTCAGCCTTACTTCACATATCACAGTACTTACATTAGTGTCATGTCTGAGTGGCTGTAAGAGAGTAATATACCACTTCAGTTTTTATCCCTCTGTTTCAGTTCCTTGGTGGTAGCAAGTCAAAATGACATAGACCATCTTCTTTTAGTACATTACATTTTTCTGAATTCTTTCTGTTCTCCTTAACAGAAAATTTTATACAGTATTTTCCTTAAATGTTCAATTTAAGTGCCACAGTGGAAGGAGGATTATGCATACACACTGTGATATAGGGAAATATTGCCAACCCAACTATATGGAATTTTGTAAATAATTCTATGTCATTTGTGAATATTGATATGATTTATACAGAACTGTATGTTATGTACTGAGCAAAAATGTAACCACAGCATGTCCTGCTGACTTAGAACAGCAAATAAGTTGAAATTAGATTGTTTTACGATTGTGCCATAAAAGTTCTCTCTCAGTTTCAGTGTTGCAGACGCAATGTCTAGAGCTAGAAGTTTTTAGATTGTCTTGAAAGAGAAGTAATTACTAGGTTTAAAATGTAAAAAGTGTTTTATTGCTTTATGACTTCCTAGCAGATGCACAGTTCTGAGAGATGTGTATTTTTAACACAGAGATGTTAAATTCTGTAAGTTTCTGTTTTAGCCTGGGAACTGAAGTCAGCTGACAAAAACTGATGTCATCCAAGCTAATCCAGCAGTAATATTTGATACAGATTTAAGAACTCTCTGAGAGAGACTGCACATTTTATACTTTGTCTTGGACCTAGCTTGAACATCCACTCATCATCACCATCTGCACCCAATGGTGCCATTTTCTTTGGGCTGAGTGATATAGTGAACCTGCTGGCTGACAGATTTAGCTCAGACTTTACCCCTCACTCATCCTCAGCCACCCTGAGGAGTATTTACTAAAATAACTCCTACATCTATTAAAAGGGAGCAGATCCACGTGATGCTCAGTAAGGCCAAACACACAGCCTCAATGGGCCCAGATAATATCCTGGGATGCCTCCTGATTAGCCTGAAACATGACCTTTTAGAGCCACTAGAGTGACTATTTAACTATAGTCTCAAAGCAGGCTTTCTGCCATGTGAATGGAGTACTGCAATGGCCATCCCTCTTTCTAAGGGCAGACCTTCAATAAACCCCTGAAACTACAGACCCATTAGTCTGACTAGTCTTATATGCAAAGCTAGACACTCGACCCGACCCAGTTTGGCTTTGTCAAAGGAATGTCATTCATAAGAAACCATGTGGAATTCTTTGAGAAGGTCATCATGGAAGAGGGGGGAAAGGCGCATTTTGCTTACTTTGACTTGGCAATGGCATTGTTAAAAACTCACAACTACAAAGAAGCCAGTCACCAGGGGAGCCCCTCAGAGCTCTATGCAGGGCCTGCCCCTCTTTGCTATCTGCTTCATGGAAGTCAAGGGCAATGTCAAAGGCCTCTGGCTGACCAAGATCACAGATGACTGCAAACCAGGAACAATCATAGATTCCAAGACAGCAACATCTTGAAAGAGGATCTAGCTCAAATATATGACTAGGGCTAAAGTCACAGTTTAAAATTCAATGGAAAGAAATGTATAACAGTACCTTTTAGTCAGTTGGCCACCCAGGGAAATTATGTTATTGATAAAACACTGATATGAGTTGACCTGGTAGACAGGGATTTGGGAACATATGTAGACAGTAACCTGGCCTTTGACCAACATGCGGTCAATGTAGTATGGAAATCATTCTATGTTGCTTAAATTTTTAAGTAGATGCCTGGCATCTAGAGCCAGGAAAATATTATGCAACTTTATTCAGGCCTTGTTAGTCCCATGATCGAGTATAAAGCCTCCTTTGGCATGTATCTGACCAGACATATGCAACAACTTGAACATCTGTAAAGGTTCCTTACCAAAAAAAGCCAGGACATAAAAATAATGTCCTGTGCAGATCATCTAAAATACCTATCTCTATACTTGGTCTACTATAGACTACTGAGAGGCAGACAATGTGTGGCATACAAGGCATCCTTGGATCCTGGTCAGATGGGCCTTTTGCACATCTGCAAAACAAAGAGCATCAGACCTACTAGAGCTAAGGATTTAAATTTTGCTTGTGATATAAACAGGGTATGCTAGAAAGATAGATATGTATCTCAGAAAATCCCCATTCTCTGTAATAGGCTTCTCATCTGTTTGAAGCAGAATCCCTCCATAATGATATTCAAATGTAACCTAGATCAGTGGATGGGATTCATCCTGGGTCTGGCCCTCGTGTCTTTGATGGACAGAAGCAGTCAACAAATCATGTCCAAGCTAAAATACTCCCATTCCCAATATAAATGCCCAAGATACAACAGCAAAAAGGACATGTTTTTATTATGCATTTTGGCTTATAAAGGCTCTAGTGGTTGTAGCCTAGTATACATCTCCGACCTTATGAACCTAGGTGTCCAAGAAGGGACAGAACCTATATGTCTAAGAAGGGAAAGACAGTGGTCTTGAGTGGTATTTTGCCATTATCCAGAATGATGGCAAGATTCAAAGACAGAATAACTGTCTTTAATAGTTGATTTTTAGCTGATGTCATTCTGGGGGGGGGGTACAGTATGCATTGGCTTGGAACAAAATGGCTGGCAGACCTTCATGATTTGTCAGGGATGTTCTGCATCTCTCTTGCCCAGGCTTTTGCATTATGCCTAAAGCTTTTGCTAATCCTATAACACTTTTTTTAGACACAGTCCATGAGCTGGACATTTCAACCTAACAAATTCTAATTTTGAGCACTTTAAAGAGACAGCCTCAATGCCAGGAGTCTAAAAAAAACACAAACTTGAAGCTCTCCTGCGAGTTGAAGACATTCATATATGTAGTCCCAGAGATATGTTTTTAAGATAATGAAAAAAGGCCCTTTTTTCCTAGGTTTAGTCTCTGTCATGTCTTCAGACCTACTGGCAATTGTGGAAGAGTATCAATATTTACCAAGGATAATATCACCTGATGACAGATTCCACAGGACATCACATTTGAATGCTGATCGTATAGCTCTCTGTATAAGTCAGTGCACGTCCCCTTCTGAACATGATAGCTATCTTAACACCTTAACTGAAATCCCTATCCTTCAATAAACTGTCTGAAGTACACTGACAGTGGTAATCATGCCCAGTGTTTCCATGTCATTATGAATGTTAACTCCCTTGTACAATTACCTAGGAGGACACAATACCCTTGATCTTATCCTCACAAATGTGGCCTCCTTTTGCTTAGAGCTTACCACAAGCATTATCATCATGCTAAACTCTTTTCCCTCACTGTTGCTAATGCACTCACCTCTACATCTCTCAGTTTTGAACATACACACTGCAGAAGTACCAAAAATTAAATTGACTTCCTTGGAGCCTGGATTTTCATACACAAACCAGGCAAGCTTTCTTATCCTGGGTCATGGCAAAAACAAAATGACACTATTTTCGCCATATATCCTAAATTTATAGTCTTCAATTAGAAATAACTATCCTGGCAAACTAATAGACAGCAGTACATTACAACTAGTCAAAATTCATGTCTGAGTTGCCAAACTAGCAGAATCCAGTCCCACTATGGTGTGCCATCTATAGACCCTGGAAACTGCAGACCCATAAATCTCACTAGTCTCATATGCAAAACCATAGAATAAATTATCATGGAAATAATCAATAAAGATTAGTAAACCTCCAGACAATGGACCCAATCCAATTTGGTTTCATCAAGAACAGGTCATGCCTACTCAGCCTGGTGGATGTCTTTGAGAAGGTCACCATAGCAATGGATGAGGGCAAAATGGTTCACACTGCCCACTTTGACCTGGCCAAGGCATTTTATATGATACCCCCCTTGGGCATTGCTGACAAACTCAAGAGGTTAGGTACAACCCCCTATGTCACTTGGTGGATAGCCATTTGGCTCACAGACAGGACCTAGGAAATTAGAATTAGAGAATCCACCTCTACAAAGAGACCAGTCTCAAGTGGAGCACCTCATGGATTGGTCCTGAGACCACTCCTTTTTGGCATTTACTTTTCTGAAGTCAAAGCCAATGTCAATGGCCTCTGTCTGACTAAATTTGCAGATGATTGCAAATTAGGAGCTGTCATTAAATCCCACACCAACACAAATGTTCTCCAAGAAGATCTGACGCAGAAAAATAACTGATGTCAGTGCCATGGACTAAAACTAAATCCAAATAAATGCATAATAGTACCCTTTGGGGAGTCATCCACCCCTGGTAACTAATATATTAACAACACACCCCTTAGAGTTCACCCAATAGTCAGGGACTTAGAGACCCACATAAACAGTAATCTAGCCTTTGATCATCATGTGTCTACAGTAGTGAGGAAATCATTCTATGTTGCACAGCTTGCAAAGGTATGGCATCTAGGGTCCAAGGAAGTCATTGTTCTACTGTATTCAGCATTCATCCGACCTATCATTGAGTACAATGCCCCCTTTGGTATGTACCTAACCAGACATGAGCAATAATTGGAATGTCCACAGAGATTCCTCACTAAAAGAATACAGGGTTTAAGTAACATGTCCTCTGCACACTGTCTCAATGCCCTATCCCTGTTTTCTGTCTCCTACAGGCTGTTGAGGGGAGATCTATGCTTGGCAAACAAGGCATTATCAGAACCTATTCTGATGGATCTCCTGCATATCTGCAAAACAAACATCACCAGAATTATCTGTTCTAAAAACTTAAACCTTGCCTGTAATATAAAGAGGACCTACTGGAGTGACAGGTTTGTATCCCAGAGACTACCCTGTCTCTGGAACAGGCTCCCCATCCATGTAACTTGGACAATTGGATGGGAAACAGGAAATTCATCCCTGGGTTGGCACCTATGTCTCTAATGGACACAGGCAGCCTGTAAACAGTTCATCTCCCAGGCCCCTGTTTGTAAATGTTTCATCTCCCAAGACCCTAGTTATACTTATCAAGGGTAACAGAACTTGTCAGAGATTTGGGATGCATGGCTCGGCTTAAAAAGGGCCTTGTGGTTGTTAGCCTAGTAAACACCCATGAATCTATGAACCTATTTTATCCACTTGACAACTACTGGCTCATAGCCTTGGTCAGGCCTAGACAGAACTACACATTGCTACCATTGACTTCTCCTTTAATCCATTTCATTGTTGTTCTTTAATTCCTTGTTCCTATGTCTACTAAAAATATATTCTTCTCTATAATGTTAATGTTAATTGTCTGGGTTATTTCCTTATTAATCTTGTGCAGATATCAACTTTGCATACCTTGACTCAGTAAGCCTCCTTTCACTGACATCCTAATTGAGCCACTGGTAGACCCTTACTTCTGTACCTCATTCTCACTAGCATTCCTATTTGTTGTCAGTGTACACTCATCCTTGACAGTGCAATAAGTGACTGGTGCCCCATTTTATCCACCAGGTAATACAGAAAGCCCCAAATCCCCACAGTTGTCGCAAGTTGTTTCATATTCCTCCCTAAATAAGGAAAATCAGCTGCATACTTTGCCTTCCTCTAATGGCTTGCTTCCTTTATATGCTGTCAACAGCTGTATCAAAGCCCTTGCATACTTTGCCATGTCTTTACTTAACATTCAAAACACAGCACTTCCCTTCAAAACACAGCACTTCCCTTTAAAGATGTGTCAATAATTGGTCATGGCTTACTATTGAAAATCTGATACACAACAGAGATAGAATCTGGCACTTATGAAAGACTACTGATAACCAACACTACAAAATGATTAACCTTTATTTAGATGCAATGTTAGAACTGCTGCTATATTAGCAGTTAGTTAGGTCCACTTACTGTAGGTCTCTGAATAGATTTCACTTTTACCAGTCCAGTAGTTACTGATCACAAATCAAACAGATACCTGGCCACAAAAGCAAATAAATAAACAAATAATAAACTAAGAAATACAACACTATAGGCACCAAAATAATTTTGATCAACTCATTTTGTAAATTGAGAAAGTTCAAATATCCTTAGGGATTATCTCATTTTCCCAGTCATCATCCCTATCTGCCTTCCACTACTTCTTCATGACCTCCCCAAAAAGGCTATTCCCTATATCTCATTTTGTTTTATTTTTAGAAACACTTCTTTTCAAACTCACACTAAAAACACTCAGCAATTCTGACACATTACAAAGTAAGATCCTCAGAAAATAATCAACTCACATAATTAAACCCTTAACTTACATTGTTAACCTCTTACTATTTCTAAAGAATCTACAACTGTATTCAGTCGATTTACAAGTATTTCTAAAGAATAGCAGACATCTACCATCTTGCCCTGACAAAAATTCTGACTCTGCCCTGCCAGAATACTGCTGTTCTACAGCCTGCCTCTTAATCACTTGTGTACAAACAAATCCTTTCATACACACATTGAAATTACCATCTAAGTAGTTCTCAGCATATTGTATTAAAACATATTTTTTTGGTTTTGAAGGCCAATAATTTAGACAAGTCACTGGGGTGGCAATGAGGGCAGCCTGTGTCCCCCATGTTTGTCCATTATGTTATGGCGGAATGGGAAGACAGCTATATTTTAAACAATGAATTTCAGCATCACTGATCCTTATATACTTGCTCGCTGGATGACATATTTTTGTTATGAACTGATTTGGTTGAGAGGTTGCAATAGCTTTTTATGTATACTAATAATGCGGTTCATTTTTTAAAATTTATATAAAATTATCACAATGATATGATAGCATTTTTAGATGTAGATCTCTGAAAGGATTATAACCAATTTTGATATATTTCTAATATTTATAAGAAGAACATATTCTTGGATTCTTATTTACATTATAATAGTTGGCATCCAGAAAATCAAAACAAATCTATTGTAAAAGGCCAACTAGTAAGATTAGCAAGAATGATTACAGTAGATGAAGTATTTATAAGGGAGTGCTAAGTTTTAATGGAAATGTTTTTAAGGCAGGGTTACCCCCTGGATTTCTTAACCAATATTAAAAATGAAATATGTAGAAAAGGGGAATTAGGTATATTTTTACCTATTTTAGAAAACCATATTAATGGTAAAGCAGCCATGCAACCTAAAGTTAATGCTGTTTCTAACAAAATGAATAAATGATTTATATCTACGTATACCCTGGATAGTAAGAGCATTGTAAGTAGTATTTTTAAGAACTGGAACCAGTTTTTTATGGATCCCTTAATGGTTGAGAAGTTAGGTGAAAAATCGTGTATAGTATATAGGTATGACAGGATGTTTAAGGATTATTTGGAGTGTAATAATAGCTGTTATAAAGCAGATCATTCCCATAAGAAAATTTGAATGTTTAAATGTGGCAGTTGTAGATTATGCTCCTTTATATCAGAAGGTGATACTTTTAAGGTTAGGAATAACATCTGCAGAGTTAAAGGTCACTATAATTGCATGTCTCAAAATGTGGTTTACTTAGCCCAATGCATGGTTTGTCCTGCATTTTTTGTGGGAAAAACCATTAGGAAGTTTAAAGACTGTATAAAGGAGCATGTTTTGGATATAAAAAATAAAAGAAATGTACCACTGCTCTGAAGCATGTGGCTGAAGATCTTGTACATGCATTTGTTTTTACAATTATTGAACAAATTAATAAGGATTTGCAGGGAAAAGTAGTTGACGAAAATTTAGAAGTGTGTGATTTCAAATGGCAACTCATATTAAATGCAATGGCATGGCCTGGCTTGAATGACACTTGTTCTCTGCAGTCTGTGTTAAGGCTAAGGCACTTCAATAAAATAAATAAATAAATATTATTATTTAACTGTTTTAATTGGATATGGGTGGCCATTGGCTTTGCATGATCATATGATGCACATTGTTTTATTTATAATTGTGCAATGTTGTTTGTATTTTTAGTTTTGATGAAGTTCTTCAAATTATCAGAACAAAAGCACTTACCTGGTTTTGGAATAAAAGGTGTTTGTTGGCTCACTGAGGTTCTGGACTTCTCATTATCTATTGCTTTTCCTAGAAGTTGTTTCCAGGTTATCTTTTTGTGTGTCTTGCTCCAAATCCTATCATACACACAGCGAAATTACAGTTTAAGCAATTTTCAACATGGCTTTTGTCCCAGATTTAATATCTCTGTAGCTTTATTTCAGGTCACTTTTTCACAGCCTCTACAGAGGTGTCATATCTGTAAACCTGAAATGTGCATTTCGCAGAGATGACCAAAATTTTCTAATTTTATGTTTCTACAAAACTGGCTTTTGTGATGAATATTCAGCTAGCTTTAAAAACTAAACTACAGAGCAATCGATTGCATAATTATCTACTACTGATTTACACTAGACTGTTCCAGAAGGCCCTATAATGGGTCTTATACTTGCTTTTTCCTTTCTTTGTAAAGAGCCTTCCTTTCTCCTTGCTAACTTTAAACATATTCTGCATGTAGATGACATTTTACTGCCTAGAGGTTCTCCAGACATTAGTGACCACAAAAAATGTATTATAAAAGGAATTTAGAAGTATCTATGTTTGGTTCAGTGAATACAAATTATTTCCATTGGCCTAGTAGAACTAACCCAGTCAACAAAGTGTAAATAAACAAAATAAATTATTAATATTTTCAAAGCAAATACAATGCCATTTGCCATTGCTCATCCTAGCTTAGTCAGTATGAATTTCAGATCCTTGGGGAGGTTAGATAACTCAATCAGCTCCTAGTGATACCTGGTTAACTGTCTGGATTCCATTATTTGCATCCACAAACATGCAGATGTCATTATAAATTCCATTCTCTGTCAACTATACCTCGCCTGTAGAGTCACCAGTCTATTTACACCAGCATCTAGCAATACCTAATCCCACCCTTATCCTGAACAATGAATGCGCACTTCGGGTACTATTTCTTGAAATCCTTACTAAGTCCCAAATTTGCAAATTATCCTGAATAACATCTTCAGAGTAAGCCATTTGGCAGATTCCCAATCTTATCACTGTACTCTTCTCAGCTCTGCTAACATCCCATCATTACACAACATGCCACCCTCCTATTCTCAGTGCTATATAACTCTTTGTGCACTGACTTCTCTTCTTTCTTTGTAGCTAAACTCTTCATCATAATTATTAGTATGCACTAAGATCGGACTTCCTTACCTTTAAATGACCATTCTTCATTAATCCCACTACTGAAAGTGCTGTCTACAGGGTTACTCTACAGGCATGGTCTTCCAAGTGAAATTAAACAAAAGCACTCGCTGTATCTTTACATCTCTGTCTTTCTAGAAATGCTGCGCTTGCCCACCTTATTAACTCCTAGGTCATCAAGCACCTAACCCTGCTGTCATTCTGTAATTGTTATTTTCCCTTATTCTTTTCTTGTTTTAGTCTCACCAAATTGCCTTTTAAATGACTTTTGGTGTCTGCCTATAAATTAAACCCATCAATTCAAGACTCAATTATCTTTTTTGAGATCCTCAGTTCTAAAAAAAAATACCAGAAACAAAGATTGTTTGTTTATGCATGAATTATACCATGTAATGACTATACATTGCTCTATTTTGCCTAGAATATTTTTTGCTTCGTAGCCAAAAAGGTTCCTTGGTCTAACTCACTTACCTTATCAACAAATGTGAAAATAAAGAAGTAAATTAAGTGAAAGATGGTAGTCACAAAATAATGCAAATGGTATGCATGGTATTCAGAAATGTGTAAGTTTTCTACTGAGTTGCACCAGAATAATATTGATACATAAGAGTGGTTCAAGACAAGATTCTTGGTATTTTGTGCATAAGTGAATTACTTTGATCTGATGCTGATAATTTGGCAATTGTACAAAATGTAGTAATGAAGTGAAATACGAAAAAGTATTGCACACTGACACCCATCCACACCAGACATTTACTAGCTGTTATTTCATGTCAAAGGTTATGCAGCATTAACTGACTTCTATTTTATTTAACAACTTTGCTTAAGAGGATATTTTTTTTGTCATGGGTCAGGTTCTGTTCTTCTGCCATATGGTGAGGTATCCCTACACATCCCCTATACAGTTTCTTCCTGTCAGTTTATGCTACATCCATCAATTGACTGTCTAAGTGGAGTCACTACCTCTGCCCTCTGGTTAGACTGGCAAACAGATACTGATATGAGCAAGGTGTGAATTTCAGGAGTTCACATAGCCACCTTGCAAAGGTAGGGGTTGTAGCTTAAAGAGTTACAGACCTGTCCCCTCTATATGTTGGCATCACTCATGTAGATCCACGTGCCATGAGGCATGCTATATCAGAGTGACACTACCTGTGTCCAAAGTGAGGCTGCCCCCAGATCCACCCAGAAGCCCTAACCTGGCCATCATCTGTGAGACTCCAGTATTACACAGAGTCTCAGAAACATCACACCCATGCCTGCATGTCACCCCTTACTCTCCCTCTGGGCAGAAGCAATAAAGCACAGCCTTATCACTCCTGTCCACACCCTGCAAACATCAAGCACCTTGGTCACTTGTGGTGTAGTCAAAGTTTTATCTGTAGTACAGAACTAAGAATGGAGCATGTTATTTAGATCAGCATTTTGACCCAGCAGGAAAAATGCAAGGGTCTCCTACCAAAACTAAAAAGGTGGACTGTCTGAAAGGACAGTGCTAAGTCAACATTCCCCACTGTTGTTGTAATCTAGGATACCCCTCTGGAGCTTTTTCCAGTGATACAACTCTTCCCTAAAAGTTCAGTAGTATACTTCAGTCAGTATTTCCATTTTACTCAGAGTACTCAGGGGACTTTATGGGATGAGAATAGTGAAGAAAAGCCTTTCATGGAATGGAGCTGAGAAGAGAGACAGACAGCTGTCCAGAATCCATGAATTCATGTTTATTAATCTTATCTATGGGCATTTTGCAACTGCTAAATGGTTTTAGAGGACAGATTTCTACCCTGGTCAATACATAAATAAAAAAGTAAATCAATCAATCAATCAATCAATCAATCAATCAAAAGTAAATCAATCAATCAAAAGTAAATCAATCAATCAATCAATTTTCATTTGGGATAGCAGTTAGACCAGCGAGCTGATAGCCAGTGTTTTTCCCTAAAAGTTTTATCTTTTTCCTTGTAGAAGAGTATATGTCTCTATAGTTAATTCTTAAAGCAGAGTGCCTAATTTCTTTGACTAATGGATTTCTTTATTCAGCTTGTGAGTAGTTTTGTGTGTGTGTGTGTGTGTGTGTGTGTGTGTGTGTGTGTGTGTGTGTGTGTGTGTGTGTCTGTGTGTAATACTTCAGTAGTTTTAGTTAAGATATAGTTACTGTTTGCAAGGTAATACCAAAAACACTGGGCTGAGTGAGGCATATGAAATGTTGGGAATCTAGTATTAATAGCTTTGCAAAGCAGTGGTGCATTGGGAATGCTATCTAGGTGTGGCAAGCACTGGTCAGAATTTACTGCATCACTTCATTTGCAATATGCTGTTAAGGTCAAGCAGCTCAGATGTGATATTGTCAGTGATATAACTTTAATGACTGTACCTGGCATACTAATTGGTGTCAGCATTGAGATTGTATAAACTAGACTTGTATGGCTTGCAAAACTTTTGTTTTCACCAAAAGGTACATCCACCCCTGCATGCATAAGTATTCATTACAAAGCAGTTACTTTATTTTTTTAGACAGACTAAGTTAGGGAGAGGACCATAAATGAGCCTTGTAGAGTATGAAAAGTTGTTATTGGCACAAATTGTTAAAGCATATAAATTATAGGGACTTCAATATGCTGGACTGACCAAGGGTGAGTTGATAACTACCTTATCTGCAGTAGAGTGCAGCTAAACCACCATATCTGTAGAGAACCTGGTAGTGATTGCAAGTTTAGAGTATGCAGCAACAAAAAAAATCATTATGTCTTAAGATGATGTCTAAAATCCAGCTTGAACTGCAAAAAATATAAACAAAACTAGAGATACGACACCTAAATTTCAAAGAAGCAGACCAAATAAAACAGTCTGAGGTGCAGATCGAGCAGAGAGACACAGAAGCCACAGAGAGTGAAGATGTGAAGAGAAAAGCAATGCCAGGATAAGAAAGATATATTTATTTTCCACAGAATGCACACATGTAGGAGGGGTGAAAAACCCAACCTTGAATGCGAAAGTCAGTACTAAACTGTTTTCACAGTATAAAGAGGTGAATGACATTGATAATTTTTTTTTTGTGATTTGAAAAATATGAAGACTCAGTTCCAAATGGAAAGGGCTCAGTGGATGAGGTTTTTAACTTGTTTGTTCTTGGGTAAAGTGATGCATTTGCTTAGCAAGTTGTGACATACAGAATGTCAAACAGCGCCATAGCTGGCTAATCCTGTTGGCTGTCCCAAACACACACACACACACACACACACACACACACACACACACACACACACACACACACACACACACACACACACACACACACACAAGGGCTTTGGCTTTTACTGTAGAAAAATGATTGATAGATTTGTACCAAATGACTTCCTGTACTACAACCAGATACATATCCCCACAGCTCTTCAAGTAAAGAAAAAAAAATACTTATTTTTAAATTACAGCAATTCAATCAGCATTAGCTTGCACACAAAGTGCTGAATGCTGGTACAAAAAAAAGAATGCAGGAACTGCATTTCCCAATTGCACCTTCCTAATAGTTTGCATCTGGGGCAACTGCCCCTTTTGGCCCACCCTTGCTATACTTCTAATGTCAAAGACATTGTTAGTGATCTCCCTTCTAGAAAAAAGCAGTTATTTAATGGATGGACGAGTGGATGCCAAATTACTACTTTGGTAAAATATGAGACCTTATGATAAAGAAGAAAACACTCATTAATTTGACTAAGGATATGAGAATGTAGTTAACAAACTGCGAGTGTTATACTGCTGACCAAATGTGCAAAGGAGTGACCTCTAGTTATCAGCAGGACTCATTTACAAAATACAACTTTAACTAGTAGTGCACATGGCATGATCTAAACCATCACAGCAGGTTACATGGGAAAAAGAAGAACCACTGGTTCAGGTACATGACATGGACTTGTAGTCAGATGTTTCCAGCATACCTAATTAAAGTATGTTTAGTCCAAATGTTCATGGTGACAGGGCAGGGAACAAAAACAGACCAGGGGCACAAATGGAGGTGGATTGTCTTGAGACAACAGTTGTTCCAAACTACCACAAGGGGGGGGCTATATCTTAAATTGAAAGTAGAAATAGAAACCATTCTATGAGCATTACCACATTAGACATTGGCGTTGTTAAGCCTGCAACTGAAGGTGGTTCACTTCAGTTAGGGTCATGGCTGGGGCAACTTTTCAGTTACTATCGCCCAGAGGATATTTAAAATGTGAAAGAGGGAGAGAATCAAGCAGGTGGCCAACCTAGATGATATTTTAATAAAGACATATTTTGATTTTATACCTTGTGTACATACAATTACACACAACCAGGCACAAAGACAGTTGTGTACAGAAGTAGGCAAAGGGGAGAACCAGCTAGTGCCCATACCATCAACAGAGACTGGTGATGTGGTTACTTCAGGTGAAGAACTAGGTGGTAGTAGTAGCCCTGAATCTGAGCCACAGCTATTAAAAATAACATACTCTAAAGGAGAAGTAGCAATAATCCTAAATCTGAGCCACAGCTATCAAAACATTCTGTACTTTCTTTGGAAGAGACTGCTTCAAGGAAAAAGCTAGATAGTAGCAACAAGCCTAAATCAGATCCACAGCTGTCAAAAGATACAAGACTTGATTTATGGGAATGGACTGGCTATAATTACAAAGAAAGAGTTAAGACAGACACAACTCTTGGATCCTGCATTACATGACTTGGCAGAAATAGTAAAGGAGACTCCTGATTCTCGTGGAGAGGGGAAGTCTTTATACTGGGATAATGGAGTATTGTACATAGTGGGGACATTTGAATGGGGCTAGATGGAGAAGTGATGCAACACATGCCATCAGGCACTTTTGATGATAATCCTTTTTCAGGTGATATGGGAACAAGGTGCATACAAAAAGGAGATGAATGCAAAATTCCTGTTAGTCAGGTATTGAAAAAAGATGTGATAAGGTACTAGATGTTGCTCATCTTGTGCATTCAAATGATATGCTAAGGTACTGTGATGGGTTCAAGTTGTTTATTGTACATAAACACATCAGGAGCTGTAACTGGAACATTTATTTAAGCTAATTGACTGACTCATTACTTCAAACACACACAGATGTGCATCTTCATTCATGCCTGCCTGCATCTAAAAAAAGTAAATAAATGGCACTGATCTTGCTCAGCATAACTTATATGCACGTATATCTAGCTACAGTGTCTAACACAGCACACACACACAATGATCTACATCCTTTCTCTTTTGATTTTTTTTGATTTTACACAATAAGACAAAAAACAAAATATTTTGACAGCATCATCATCACATCAAATTTTAATTAATTCAAGTCCAAGTCTTGTTGATTTCGAAATGGGTCATGGGTCTGACTACCTGATCATAAAAACTTTGACAGGGTTTAGCAGCAGGGACAATCTCTGGGGATTCTTTTACAATTGGAACTTTGGGAATTACATCAGGATTACTTGAAGAAAGTACACTGTCCTCTGGAATCTGAACAAGTGTAGGGTCACTTTGAGAAACAGAGTCTCTGGCACAGGCAATCTGCTGTGTCACTATTTCAGAGACTGGCAATATGTGTCTTCAATTCCTTCTAAAATCCATTCCATCAGATTGTATGATGTAAGATCTCAGTTCTTCACAAATATCTTTGACAATTCCCACTCGGTCATATCCTTTAGATGTTTGCATTCTCACAATCTCTCCTTGTCTTAATGGTCTAAGAGGTTTGCTAAATTTATCGTAGTACAACTTTTGTGACTGGTGTTTTTTCAAAAGTTGAGTCTTGACCACTCTGTTGTTTACATTTGGAAGCAGTAATTGTTTACTGATCAGAAGAGTTGCTCTAGTCTGTCTGGACATCAATCTCTGGGCAGGTGAACCAAGCAAGTTATCTCAAGGAATGTTTCTGAGATTAAGTAGGTTATGAAAACATTGGTACCATCTCCCTTGGATTTCTCCAACAAACATTTTGCACTAAACTGCATGCTCAGCTAATCCATTGGTCTGTGGATACTCAGGACTACTAGTAACATGGACAAAGTCCCAAAACTCAGCAAAATTCTTGAACTGCTGACTTGTAAACTGTACACCATTGTCAGCAATGACTTTGTGCGGACTACCATGAACAGAAAAATAGATAGAAAGTAAATAGATAGATATAGAAGATCTAGTATATCCCCTGCTGCTGGCTGCTGGTCCTTTTGGCTTGGGGGTGCTGGCTCCTGATGTGGATTACTTATTATGGTACACCACCTGGGGTCCTGTAAGAGCCCCTGAGGAGGCCCCTCTCACTCTTAAACACCTGAACATTCTCAGACATTCTCTCAAAGACTGTCCTGTCCTCACAGAATTTTTTGAACCTGGGTTCCTGTCCTCCTTCCTTCTATCCCCCTTGGCCAGAGGGACATCTCTAGTTTTCAGTTTTCCTGAATAGGATTTCCTTTTCTCCTTAACAAAGACTGTCCTCACAGAATTTTTTGAAAAATGGAACCCTGTCCTCCTGTCCTTCCTATCCTCCTGCCCTGTCCTGGACTTCTCTAAACAGTTTTCTGAATAGGATGGATCAGACATTCTCCTTAACAAAGACTCCTCTCACAAAATTTGGAAAATTGTACACCTGGGTCCCTGTCCTCACCCTCCCCTAAGGCCCCATGGACATCTCTTAAACACCAGTTTCCTTCCTAGAGACATTCTCCTAACAAAGACTGTCCAAGACTAATTTTTGGAAAATTTTACACAACACCTGGGTTCCTTCCCTATCCTGAGAGGCTGTAGACATCTCTAAATCTCTTAAACTTGAATCCATCAGAACATTCTCAGTGTACCAACATAGGTCCTCACAACTCCCTTGAAAATTGTACACCACATTCCTGTCCTTCCCTATCCTTCCCTGCCCTGTGGACATCTCTTAAGGACATCTCTTAAACATCAGTTTTCAGACATTCTCCTTAACAAAGACTCATATTCACAGAATTTCCTCTTTGATGGTTTTTTCATTGTACTGCTTATTAACTTCTACCAGGACATATTCTGTTCTCGCCAGGTTGCTCCCCTGCCCCCCTGCCCAGATTGGTAGCTGGCCTCCTTGTCCTCTTCCTCACTATCCTTTTTCCTTCCTCTTTTTCCCTTCTACCCCATCCATCCTGTCTTGCTCTCCTCCCCCCATCTCTAACCCAGCTTGCTCTGTCTGCCCTTCTACCACTAATCCTTACCTTCTATCCTATCTCTGGACATCTCATTGCAAAATCTCCTGTTCTTCCTGTTCCATATTACACAGTGCAACTTTCCATTTCTTCTCTCCTAACTTCTCTTATCTCACCCAGCTTCTCTACACACCCACTACTATACTCTCTATATCTCATTTCTACCCACTTACCCTTAGCCTCCCTTATCACCTCACCTGTTTCTCTCCTTACCTTTTTTTTTACCTGCTTTTCTCCTTCTCTACTATTCTCTCTGTTATATATGCCTTAAGTCTCTGCTCTAACACTTTTCTATCCTCACCCCCATCCTCACCTTTTTATTATTATTAATCAACACTTACTATTGTTTTTTTTACTGGGCTGTACTTTCCTAGTCCTCCCCTTCCCTACCTGTCCCCCCCAGCTCCATTTCCGTTTCTATCCTACAAATACACCCATCCACCAGCCGCTTCCTCCCTATAGTTATCCCCCTATGGTTGCTTGGGTCTCCCTTGGACTTGGGGGTGGTGGATATTTATGCTTGAACTTCCAAACCCTACTCCCTCCCAAAGCACAATCATCACCTTTAAAAAATTCTACACAACCCCACACCACCCCCAAATAAACTTCCCATCATCACACCTTAAAAACTATTTGTATTAGAAAAATGTATATGCATTATTCTTGCCTTATTATATTAGTTTTATGTGTATAGTTAGTTTATTTAAGTGACTACAAACTCTGTAATGTCTTAGTAGATGGAGGACATGTATCCAGCCAGACTAGCCCGGTTAACAAATGTAAAATAAATAAAAATAAATAAATAAATCTCTTCAAGTTCATAACAACAGAGCTGGACATTAAGTTAGGAAGGTCAATTTCAAATCAATTTGAATAAGAGTCTACTAACACTAAGTAATGCTGAACATTCCATTCAAAAATATCAGTAGCAACCATCAACCATGGTAGTTCAGGAATCTGGGTTAGTTGAAGTGGTTCTTTTTGTTGTTGTGGTCTAGTACTATTGGAAATGGAACATACTAGAGTTTCCTTCTCTATATCTTTTGACATAGAAGGCCAAAATACTATGCCTCTTGTCCTTCTTCTGGTTGAATCATACCTTCAATGCAAAATTTTGATATATTCCTGTTGTAATGCTGTAGGAATTACCACTGGATGCATAGGTTAGTGGTTTGCCTTCTTGAAGAGATGTTGCACCAAGAACATAGTTTGAAGCATCACACAAAAGAGTTACAGGTTTGTGAACATCATGATAGCTCAGTGTGGGTTTTGGTGTTGTTCCAACCAGGACCAGTTTGCATTTTTGCGTGTCAACTCACTTAAGGGTGCTGAAAGCTCACTCAGGTCTGGGATGAACTTTCCTAAATAGTTGACCATACCAAGAAAATGTTGTAAAGATGTGACATTTTATGGAACTAGCATCTCAAAAACTGCTGCTTGCTTAGACAGATCTGGTTATAAGCAAGAACTGGTAAACAAATGACCCACATAAGTAATTTCTTTCAGTTTGAATTTGCATTTCTGAGGATTCAGTTTAAGATTTACTTCACAAGCATGTTCGACTTTGCCATTGCCCCCTACAGTAATATTGTCTACCATGATAGCACATGGATAACCTGAAAAAATTTGTTCCATCATACATTGAAATACTTCACTGGCAGAATTTATCCCAAATGGCATTCTCAAAAATCTGTTTCTACCAAATGGCGTACTGAAAGTGGTTAACAATGAAGATTTGTAATCCAACAAAATTTGCCAAAAAAACATTTTGCATCTAAGACTGAAACAACAGTGGAGCTTGGCGTGACAGCAGCTACTTCTTCTAATGTGCACATCAGATGATGACATTTAAGCACTTTCTTTAAGTCTCTTGGATCAATACATATTTGAATATCATCTGAGCTTTTCTTATGAGCTACAACCATGGAGGATACCTATTCACTCGGTTCTTTTACTGGGGTTATTACACCTAAATGCACCATTTTATCAAGCTCTGCTTTTACTTTGCTCTGCCTCTGCATTGCTACTGGAACCTTCCTTGCTGGTCTGAGAGCTGTGCTTACTTCATGATTAAACTTTATGGAATATTTGACTAGATGTTTGCCAAGCTCATCTGTGAAAACATCAGCTTATTCACTAAAAATGTTCTATATAAAACTGTCCTGGTTGCTCAGATTCATATGCCAGACCTCTTTATTAAATTAAATCAGTCCCATTTTCAAACTATCTTTGAGGCTTAATATTGACTGCACATGTCTTCTGACTATGTAAAACTGCAAGTCATAGCTGTTCCCAGCAGAATAACATGTGAGAACTACTGCACCATCAGTTTGAATCTCTTCACCATAAACAACTAATTTCGCACACTTTGCTGAATCAAGTTTCTCACCAGCTTGTACTTTAGCAAACATTGTGCTTATATAGCATTGCACTTGAACCCAGTGTCTACCTTAAGCTCTACAGTTTCTTATTGAAAAGTAGAAAATATTTCACTCTTTGCCGCCAACCGATAATCTACTGTGTTAACTATAGAGACACCATCGTCCTAGAAAGTTTGCTCACGGCTCTCTATCTGATCTACTTGCTTCTTTGGATGCTCTCTTTTAATAAAAGTAGGTGCCATTTTAGATTTGCAAAGCCTTTTGAAATGGTTCCACATTTTACATTTATGACACAGCTGACTAGAAGCTAAACACTTCTCTCATTTATGTTTATGGCTGCCTCCACAATTACGACAGTTAGCGATGAGGTTGGGTTTTTGGCCTCATTCAGTTTATTATAAAGGTTGGGTACTGCCACACCCTTTGGTTTATGTTTCTTTTTCATCTTACCTTTAGATTGTACACTATCGACATTCGCACTGGCAGACACTGCATGCATGTTCCTATGCTTTTCTGTAAGTTCATATATTTGACAAATTTCAATGGTTTTGCTCAATGTTAAATCACTGTCTCGAAGCAAAATCTATCTCACTGCATCATTATTAACACCACACACAAGCCTGTCTTTTATCAACTCATCTCTCAGATCACCAAATCTGCATGTTTTTGCTTTATTTCTCAAGTCAGTAATATATTCTGCTATAGTTTCACCAGACTTTTGATTTCTTGTGTAAAACATGTGCCTTTCTATTGTAATATTAATTTGAGGGTTACACATTTCAATAAATTTACATTTTAAGCACTCAGTTTTTTCCCACATTTCAGCCTCTATCACAATATGGTGGTTCTCCCCCTCCCCTGCATACATGGAAGGTGCATACACAAATTAACATTCCCTCTCAATGGCTTCTGAGCCAGATAAATTAAGAAGTATGAATGCCTTTGTACGTGCCTCTTTATCAGAAAGTGCAGCCTGTATAAAAACATAATATTTTTGCTCAAACACTCGCCAGTTCTCAGCAATATTATTATCAAACACCAGCAGTCCAGACCTACGAAATCCCTTAGCCATAATAACACAATATGTTTAAATATAAGCATAGATCAGGTATTTGTAATTATGTGACAGTTGATCATAATAATCTCTCTGAAAAGGCTTCACTTTAACAGTGCGAACACTCCGGACACTTTGGATACTTTGAAAAGTTTTTGTTAATGCAAAAAAGTAGTACATTGCAAACAATGTTGTCATTTTAGCCTTTTCATGCATTTTTACTACTTTGAAAATTATTTTGAACACTTTTGTATTTATTTTGAATACTTTTATCACTATGTTACAATTTCGGACATTTTGTTTATCTTGGTAATTATTTTGAATATTTTGAATGCTTTACCACTTATTCAGTGACTGAAAAAGTCATTTAAATGAGTTTAAGTATGTATGAGTAACTGATAACCTGTTTGCGAGTACACTATTGTATGTTCCTCCACTTTTAACTTTGTGCCTCATGGTTTGCAAGTTGAAACAGCTTCGGATCCCTTTCTAATGCCATGTTGCTCATCTTGTGCATTCAAATGAGACACTGAGACACTGTGATGGGTTCAAATTGTTTATTGTACATAAACACATCAGGAGCTATAACTGGAACATGTATTTAAGCTAACTATCTGACTCATTACTTCAAACACACTTGCATGGACATCTCCATTGATGGTTGCATTCACTCTGGCTAAATATACAAAATGGCACTGATCTTGCACATGCTCAGTAACTTATATGCACATGCTATCTAGCTGCAGTGGCTGACTAGGTACAATACACACAATGATATACACTCGAAGCCATGAGGACCGTGACAAAAGGTTGGTAAGGCAATAAAGCCATGCATGTTTTGGATCTTTTCCCCATTACTGAGGAAACATTTTAAGGGGAAACCATGGACATTTGGGCCAATCAGTATTCTAAGCATCACATGTAAATGGCATATTTTGCAGGTGGTAGACTGTGATGCCACATATCCTGAAGGCTTTATCTCCTTCTGAGCCAGAGCAGGTATGAAACACTCTTTTCAAGTTTTTCAGCATATTGAACTTTCCCTGGGAGAGGTTTTAATTCATTTTAGACAAGCTGATGTGTACAAGTGCAGTGTGATAAAGCAGCTAAACACTACCTCTTACTATTAATGAACAAATGGTTTAGTAAAGAGATTTAACCCTTCTTTTAGGAAAATGCTGAGAAGATTCATAGAATAGTTTAAGCAGGAGTGGAATGAATACTTGCTCCATCTCCTTTTTCCATAGAGAATGGAGTCCCCAGAGTCAACAGGTTTTTCACCATTTGGATTTATTTGTGGTCACAAGGTGAGGGGAGCTCATAAATTTAATTCATGATAAGTGAGAGAGGGAGTGTTATTCCTACAAAGAGACTGGTTTGGACTATGTCCAAATCTCCAGGACTGGGCTAAGTGGGCTCTTGACATGGTACAGAAGTGCCTAACATAAGCTCAGCAACATCAGAAGGTCTGCTATGGCTGAATGGGTAAACCCTGAGTATGCATGGTTAGACAAAAGGTGATGGTGCTCATTCATTATTTTGGCAGAATAAGCTACAGACAGCATGGGAGAGGCCTCGCACTATTGTGAGAAGGATAAGCAATAAAAAAATATGTGGTGAAGTTACCAGATAGGAGGCAAATGAACAAATACTGCTGTGCTAACACAATGAAACCTTATCACTATTCAGTATCTCCAGTGGATTTCAGGAGAAATCACATGGACATCTGGTAGATCTTTTTGCTGAGACTGGTTTGACACCTTGGTGGTGGAGGATGTTTTTTCACTGCAGCTGCCCCCTACCCTAGTTCAGAAAATCTGAGCAGCACTCCAGGCATTTGGGAACATGTTCACTGGTAAGCTAGGGTGTACCCAACTGGTAGTGCACAATGTGGATGCATCTACAGACTGCCTAGGCAAATCAAGAAAGCCATGTGGGTGGAACTGTAGGAGATGTTGGATCTGATGATAATCCAGGAATACGACAGCCCATGTTCCTTGTTATACTTCTGGTGCTAAAAAAAAAAAGATGAGAGCAGACTATAGATCACTAAACAGTCTCACAGTGCCAGGAGCTTATCCTATGCCTAGAGCAGGCAAAGTCTTAAATCAGTTGGGGTGGGCTGATTATCTGACTTCTAATGACCTGAATAAAGAATACTGACAAGTACCACTGTCACCAGCAGCAAAGGAGATGGCAGTTTTTCTTACCCCATTTTGGTTACAAAAATTTATCATAATGCTTTGAGGAATGAAACCTACCTCATCAACTTTCCAGAGGCTGGTAGAAGACATCTTGGAAGAAGCAGGAAGCTATGCTCTTACCTATAAAGATGATATTGCAATCTACAGTCATTCATGTCAGAAACCATGTTTAGCATGGGTCTATATCAGTTCATTGAAGATTCACTTCAGTGAACCTGACGTCATCAACCCTAAAACACTGAACTTCACTTCTGCGAATGTTCACATCGAAAAATTATTTCACCAGGGAATGAGAGCACTTGGCCAACATCACAATGGAACACACACTGCAGTATGTCAAACCCAACCAAGTGTGGAGGGGGGGGTGTAAACCTTTGCGGAAGTGAAGTTTGGTGGTTTGGGGTAGATGAAGTCAGGTTCGGTGAAGTGAATGTTTGACAAAATGATATAGATCTGTTTAACACATTATAGATGTACTTAGCAGACTAAACCAGACAGGGTTGTCTATCAATGCAAAGAACACCAGGTTGGCATGATAGAAACATCTTAATTCAACTTGCTCATCAATGTGTGCTGACAAAAATCCATTCAGTTCCTGCAAAGGTGAGGCTATAAAGACATGGCCTACCCTGTTACTAAAAACAGGTAAGAACATTCCTGGGGACAGCAGAGTATTATAAGAAATATGTTCCTCTCTGTAGCATAATAACTCCTCCTCCTACTGACTTGACCTTACGCAAAAGAACAGACCATGTCAGTTTATTTGGCCAGCAGCTTGTGTGCAGATAAAGGAGGCTATGAGTTGTTCGCTTGTACTAACCAGTTCTAATTGTTGTGAAATGTTAATTGTATAGGTAGATACTTTAAGCCACAAGTATGTCAATCATAGACTTCAGCCAAGGGAGGAGTCCTATGCAACTGGAGTAAAGGAAAACTTTCAGTATGATTCATAGGTAAATATTAGGCTATCAATTTGCAGACTATTACAGGCTTAGCTAATAACTAGAGGTCAGAATCAAACCCTGACCATTTTGCAAATTGTGTCCCCCTCACGACTATATCACCCCCAGATAGGACTTAAACACACTACCACTGGCTTAGGAGGCCAATGCCTTATTCATTAGGCCACTGAAATCTGAAAGTAGGGACCTCCAAAACATTCAGCTATACCTATAGTAGACAATTCAAAATGGTTACCGAGTGCAATCCTTTAATGTGGTTACAAAGTGTTAGTGGGTAAAGAAGTAAACTTCTTAGTGAGAGCTTGGGATTAGAGATCTACAATAATGCAATCCAGTACAATAGTTTGGCAATTAATGTAAATTCAGATGACTTGCCAAAATAGGGCACTAGGTATTGTAAATAACTTAAGGCACCTTTAGCTAAAGCTATGAATCTTGGGAATGTCTCAAGAAAACTGCCTTAAGGTGTAACACAAAACCTGTTGCTGTTTTCTTAAAAATGCAGCAGAGATGTGAACTATAAAACATTCTGCAAAGCGTGCATTTTTTCAGTAAAAAGACAGCAGAGCTTTGGAAAAGTATTACTTTTTCCGGTACACACAGACACACACACACACACACACACACACACACACACACACACACACACACACACACACACACACACACACACACACACAAATCAGACTTTAGAGCTCTTCAGATTTGGATTCAGATTTATGACTCTGAGCAGCAACATTTATACCATTAAGTAACATATTTTGCTATATATTTTTGGATCATACAGTCTTGTAGGTGTCTGGAGATCCTCTGATGTATTCCTAGCCTACATATCATTCATTCTTATTTGCATGTAGTCTATGACATGCTGTGCTAGAGTACAGGGTAGAACATTATGGGGAATCTGAGTGGTATACTATGCACTTCATAGAGCTGGTGGACACATAATGCAGGGTACATGCTAGCCTTACTTTTATAAAATGTCCATGCAGTAGGACTACAGAGATGAGTAGATATCCACGCAGAATTACTGTGCATTAAGTAGAAGTTTAGTGTTCATTACATATGAAGATGTGATGCTGTTCATGAATAAGAATGCTAATGTAATTCTGAGACAGTTATATTGCATACTAAGTTTGTCTATAGTGGTTGTATTAAATTGTCATTACAAAGATGAACTGGCAAAAATGAATGCATTGTTCTGCCATGCAAGCACAGCCTGTGATCCTCCAGTCACCATTCCAAACCATGCATGCCCATAAACACACTATAACATAATGATTACTAGGCTGGTGCTGAACAGTAGGGCTCATAGCAGATGAAAGGTATGCTACTGCAGAGCTGAGGATATACACTAAGTGAAACATGATAGACAGGCAGATGCAGAAAAAAGGTACTAAAGCTAATTAGCGATCCCAGTCTGCATATTAAGGTTATTACTAGATTAATTGCTCTTGCCTAGCTAATTACCCCATGGGGGGATCAAGCCCTGCACCTTGTGTTTGCCAGGTAAACACCATAACCATTATGCCATCCTCCCACTTATTCCTTACTAACAGTATTAGTTTCACGTTTCTCTAATCTATGCTAAAGCATTTTTTGTGGAAGAGAAGTCTGATTTTCTGTGTAAGGAAAAGCAACATGTTTCACTGGATTTATCACACTTACATAGGGAAAGCCAACTGGATGACCTGTATAAGGCAGCACTATATAGCACTGTATTCCTAATCAATGATTACAGGCATCTGAAGGAATGAGAAACTGCTTCTTAATTTTGCCAAAGTAAAGTAACTGCTTTATACTGACATATTTGTCTTTGCTCTGGGAAATCTTACTGACAAAAAACTAAATGTGACAAATTATTGTTAGAGTGAACCAACTGGCTTCCTGTTTATGTCTGAGCTCTTTTGATTTGTTAGTAGTTTTACCTACTTCTGAAACTTATAGTCTCTGCATATTATGCCCATGAAAACAATAAGTGGTGGAGAATTCTGGCAAACTTTCAATTCTTGCTACTGATAAAAAATGTAGAAGATGTAGAGAATGTGTAACTAGAGGAATATGTAAAGTGCTTTTCATAGGTTCATACTAGGCTATCTGCCCTAGGGCATTTATAAGCCTAGCCAGAATGTCTTTGGCTTTCGCCACCCATTTTAAATTTATTTTGCTATGCCGTTTTTCGAGGTTAGTATACTGTGCCTCTGTCTAACAGTGACACAGAAGTGATGCCCGGGGTAAACCTACGATCTCCCATCCACTCATCAAGATTCCTCTTGAAGAGAGTCAATGAGGGACTCTGCCTAACCTGGACTGGGATTTTATTCCAGAGTGAAGGGAGCCTCTAGGTTATGAATCCGTCCCTCCAGCATGTCCTATTTATTTCAGTGCTGAGGTTCAAGTCTCTCGAGCGCGTAGCTCGATGAGATTTGGATTTTCCGAGGTGCAGCATGTCCATTAATTCCGGGTTGGACATGGCTTTATACGTCAGGCACAGATTGCCTCTGAACAGGCGGTATGCCACTGAGTAGAGCTGGAGTTTCTTTAACCGGGCAGCATATAGCATCTGTTTGAGCCCTTTGATCCTCTTGGTGAGGTACTTTTGGGATCTTTCCAGTTGCTGCAGGTGTCTGGTAAGGTACATCCCAAAAGGGGCATTGTACTCAATTATGGGCCTGATGAGGGATGAGTAAAGAGGCACGATGACCTCCCCTGATCTAGATGTGAATCCCTTCATGATTAGGTGGGCTATATAAAATGTTTCCCTAACCACTTTGGCCACGTGGTTGTCACATGAGAGATTGCTATCAACTTGGTGAACTATGTTTTCTCCCACATAGCTGAACATCAGTTGACTCTATTGTACCTCACTCTCTAGGTTTTCTTAACCCTCTGGCCTTCCCAAGACTAGCTTTGACTTAGGTTGGGGCCTGCAAGGATATCAAGGTGTCCTGGAATAGTGTCACATTGATGCTAATGGAGTATTTTTCCATTACCTCCCCATCTCCTGTGCATCCTTGGTAATACCCCAAAGGTGAGATGTGCAATATGTGTCAGTGTTTAACTGTTCTTCACTTCCTCAAAGGGATGTTGTCCTCAGGGTGCCCCATTCACCCTCAAGCAGCACCATACAGATGATTTACTGGCCTCTAACAGGGAAATCAAACCACAGCATGTATCCCATGCACACAGTCCTCACTCATGCTCCCCCTCCAAGGATGGTAAAAACCATCCTCCCTTGTCAGCATCGTATATGCCCACACCATTAACCAAAGTTGAACTGACTGGGTCATAGTCAGAGCTTTATCCCTCTGTGCTGTGGCACTGATGGCATATGTGAAGTGGTGTGATAAGACATGGGGCAAAGACACATTTAAGTGACTGAGAAGAGTCACCATTTTTCCCCTGGGTGTATCAGGCTTGTGTTGCCTACAAAAGTATGTCTTCTTAAAGTACTTTGTGAATGAATGACTTTTCTTATTGCTAACAGAGCGTATCATTATTATCTGTGTATCATGTGCCTTTATAACTATTTTTATATGGGTAGTAGGTATTGTGTTCTGCCCTAAAATGGAGGAAATAATTAAAGCATTGTCAAAGTCTCCCAGAAGGAGCAAAGATAAACAGGCACAAGAAATTATTTTATGAGATATCCTTTATAGAAGGTGAGTTTGATGAAGGGGGAAATGCTGTACTTTTCTTAGTAGGGGAAGAAACTATAGCCTCTACTTTATGTCAGACTGTGGACAAATATAATACTTAACTGGATGACTTCCAGATAATTCGTATCAATTTTAAGAAGGTCTATCAGGAGGAAGACACTAAGAAGGGCTGGAGGAAACACAGTATGATTTGACAGGGTGATGAGGAAACAGAATAACCCCACTTCATATCCATGCTTTCACTTAAGAAGTGATTTGTTCTGCAAGGTAGCCGAAGAAAAAGAATAGTGGGTGAAGCAGTTATTAGTACCAAAGGTCTTCAGAACTCTAGTAACATAAAAAAATATATTGGGTGGTAATCTGAAGATGGATAAGACTAAAACTAGAGTTCTAGTTAGATTTCAAAAGGTTGGTGGCTTGAAAAAAAATAGAAAGTTTCTTGCAGCCTGTCTGGAGTGCAAGAGGAGCACATCTAATCCAGGATTTAAAGCCTTCTTATACCTTTAACTATAACAGAAATATAATTTGAGCATATAGACATGGACATAATAGACAGAGAGGTGTGTGTGTGTGTGTGTGTGTGTGTGTGTGTGTGTGTGTGTGTGTGTGTGTGTGTGTGTGTTGTGTGTGTTTATGCATATGTCCAGCACTAACTGTGATACAGTTTTCAAAGCTGTAAAACACTTTGCTTTCTTATAGTTTTTTTTTACTTTTTGTGTAAATGGTTGTACAAAAGCTATATGTGCTACAAAGAATTATGATCTGGTCTCTCTGGTTATAACTGTTTATATGCTCTCAAGATGGATGTCAAGTCACCTCTAAAGCTTCACTTCATTCTGTTCTATATGCAGATTTTCTGATATTCATTTCTAAAATGTATATCAACTTGCTTATGATCAGAAGCCGCATCATAATCCTCTATGTCAGTAACAGGGGAGGGGCTGTTAAACATTTTATTCATAATGGCATCATAGCTAGAAAGGGTCATATACACAAATTATTTATATGTAACACATTTCCTTTCATTTATCTCAGTTCTATCAATTATTTTAATCTTTTTTCACTGAAAAATCAGTCCATGTTTATAATCAAATTCATATATTTATTTTAATAATTTGTGATTGTCCTCATTTTTATTTTGAATATCTCTGAATTTTCAAAATCAACATGATAGACATATTTGTCAACATCTGCACGATTTTAATGCTCTGTTTTAATTACATGTACATTTCAGCACACTTTAGAATAAGATGCATGTATTTTACACAAGCGCATACATTTAAATGTTTCCATTTGGTCAATAGTTCAGAGTTATCTGCCCTTAAATTTTGTCTGATGAAAGTGCCTCAACCAAAAAGTTGACTTTATTTTTGCTAAAATATGATTAAAGCCAGTTTTCTGGTACAGGTTTTCTGGTTTATTCTTTATTTGTTGGTTACAGCATTTTGGTTGTTGAAACTGAAACTACAGTTCATAGCTGATATTTAAATGTTCTGTATTGGGGCATGGAAGAACTGTGAGTATTGCAATATTCTACCCTTTTTGATTGTTAAAAGTATATTGACTGGGGTTCAGAAAAGTTTATCATGATGAAGAAGCCTTAACTAAGACTGTTTGCACATTGCAGGGCGCCTGATTGATTCAGAGTGCTCTCCCACGACTGTTTTCCACTGGATGCGGCCATGCTGTAGAGTGGTCTTGCTAATAGAGCTGCATGCTAACACAGCATGTGTTTGTTTCTCTGTTGGATCATGGGTGAGGCTACATGGAAGTGTGTACATAGCCTGCAACTTATCCAACGTACGTCCAATCCCAGATGCCCAGATGCTGTCCACCCTCACTCACACCCATGAAAACATAATCACACTCTCTTTCCCAGTGTCATTTTCACTCTTGCATAGCTCTTCCTAAATTCTGCACACTACTCCGCCCCATCCCAGAACTCTGTTAGTGTCACGTCTCTTCTTACCTCTGTTCCTGCACACTCTTCCTCCTCATTCTCCTACTTTCCTGACCCTTACTGCCGCCTCTCTCACATCCACTCCCTCACATCCTGCTTTCTGCCTACACTTGGGTTGCTATCTCTTACTTGGTATGCTTCATCCCACTAATATACTTACCAAGATTTTATAGTCATAGTATTGACAACAGCAAGGTATTCTGTACCTTCAGTGCAAACTGTTCCCTTACCTTGCTACCTCTTTCCTTTCCTCCACTCTCAGTTCTCTCTCTCTCTCTTTTCACTGACTCTCTAATGGACACATCATACAAAACCATAACTCTTCCTATCTTGTTTTCTCTCTTTCTCTAAAGACTGGAGCTCTAAATACTAAACACCAAATGAATGGCTCTAAGAAGCCTGCCATCTCTCTTTCTGTCTCTCTCTTTAACAAAAATGATAGTTTATGCTATGTATGCTATTTTTTCTCTCCCTGCTACAACAGCAAATGCAAAAGAATCTACACTACAACTGACTGAGACTTGTAAGGATTCCTTGTAAATAACATATATAAGATGCTATATATTTTGTAATATGCTTTGTAAATATATAGACACTGTTGTGATCTGCAAATTTATGCACATTGTTTAAAATATTATATTCTTTGTAAATACCTGCATTATGTTTGTACATTATAATTCTGTGCATAATCTTGATAATTTTTTGTAAAAAATCTAACGAAATGTTCTCCCTAGGCCTTGGCTGAAAAGGGGATTAGCTAAACCCAATGAAACTGTCTTGTATGTGTGTGTGTGTGTGTGTGTGTGTGTGTGTGTGTGTGTGTGTGTGTGCATTGTAGCATGCATTTATATGTGTGATTATATTTTCATGAGTGTGAGTGAGTGTTATTGAGCTTGTTTGTTTATTTATTTTACATTTGTTTACCGGAAATGTCCAACTAGACTCAAGTCCGTTTTCAGCAGAGGCCCAGAGAGAAAAGCTCCAAGACTAACAAATACATGCAATATAGAAACAAATACAACCAAGTGAGAAGCAAATACACACAAGACAGTGGTTTCAGACTCAATAAGTAGAGCAACAGTAATTTACATAAAAATGGTTGTTTACATTTAGTGAGTATATCCAAATGATTATGTACAGTTAAAGTGAAACTGCCATTAGTGGTAGAGCATGCTAGTAGAGTAAGAGTAATGATAATAGAATGAAAAGGAGGAATAGGTTATCCAAGGGAGTTGCAGGTGCAGAGCCAGGTGTTAGTAAGGTGCGTTATTAGAAGTTTTTTAAATTGAAGTGTTGAGGAGTTAGTTGTTTGTGACTGTTAGGATGTGTATGTATATGTGGAGATGTCTGTAAGTACGTGTATGTATGTGTTTGTGTATGCAGGCATGCATGCACATGCCCATGTGTATTTGAACATGTATATGTGTGTGTGTGTGTGTGTGTGTGTGTGTGTGTGTGTGTGTGTGTGTGTGTGTGTGTGTGTGTGTGTGTGCGTGTGCGTGTGCGTGTGCGTGTGTGTGTGTGTGTGTGTGTGTGTGTGTGTGTGTGTGTGTGTGTGTGTGTGTGTCTCTGTATGTATGTTGGAAGGTACCTTTGCTATTGCAGTGTTTGGCCTGTTAGGGAGAACACTAGCATGGCTATATCTGACAATACAGAGTTTGATTCAGACATGGTGATTAGTAACTAATGATGTGTTTCCTCTGTGTGGCTGTAACTCGTCCCTGAATTATAGATTCTCTATGACCAGCCTGTACCAGCTGATTAGCACTGCTGGAGACTATCACTCTGAACACTAGGGATTGTTTTTAGTTGCATCAGTGGTTGCTGAATTATTTTTTTGTCTTTGTAAAATTATGAATAGACAGTAATGTAAAAGTTTACTTTTTGGTGATCTAACATAGATGCAACAAAGATCCTGGTTTGAGCAGTCATACTTCATTTCCCTTTTCAGCGACCAGTGATAATTTCAAGTATTCTAAGAGATGAACAAGCTCTTTTTGCATAACTATTTTGCCTCAAAATTATATTACTTCTCAGTGTTGTGCTTTTTCTTTTTTTTTTTTTTTGCTGTGCAGCAGTATGATATCTTTATTTTTCACTGACAATGGCAACAAAACACTTTGCTTTGCGTACATTGGATCAGACCCAGACATGTACACAAAACAATGATTTGGATATGTGCTCTGGAGCGTCAATTACTGTCAAGCAAAGCATCTGTCTCAACACAGGTTTGACTTCCTAATTCTCAATTTCATAACAGTGAGCGACAGCAGAGGGCAATATGATTTTTTTCACATACTTTCCTCCTAGGCTGGAACAATTACTTTAAGTCATACAAATCAAAGAAACCAAAAAAGGAAAACTGCCCTGTCCTGTAGCCTATCCTACCACTGCATACACCTCCTACCAGTTCACCCTTCCTTATGGCATTTCTACTTTTGATCTCTTTCTCTCTCTCTCTCTCTCTCTCTCTCTCTCTCTCTATTCTTCCAAAATCTGTCCTAATTTATTTGTCTTATCTAGCCTCTCTTGCTTATATCTCATAATATTTCTTAGCACTGCAAACCTGATTTCTTTATTATACCCAGAAACCGACATATATTATGCTGTATTCAATATTCCTAATTTTACTAATGTCTATAAATCTATCATGTTGAAGTTAGTGTAAACTGTTAATACTGGTGCAAATTGTTAAATATGTTTTTGATGCATTTGGAGCTTTTCTTACTGGGCCTATGCTGAAAATGGGTACTTCTGGCCCAGTCAAACTTTCCCAGTAATCAAATGTCAAATAAATAAATAATACTTTGCCACCCATTTCTATGAAAAGTGAAACTGAAGGAAGTCAGTCCTTCACAGATAACTGGTTCACTTCCAAACTCTGCAATGTTCCCAGTTCAGCAATGTTTAGTGCCTGAAATAAAGAAAATTGCTGTTAACAAACTGGAATTATTTTTAACGGAGGTGTGTCCATATTCATTAATGATATCCAAACCTCCAGGCTAGTTGCGCAGCATAATGCATCTGAGGTTATCCAAGTGCAACTAACTCTGGGCAAAACTGCAATCCAAATTGTAGCTTGCTACAGATCCCTCACCATGCCCCAGGATTCCCACTCCTCTTTTCTTGATATCCTGGAAAATATTAGGGTTCAACCAAACACCCTAATAATGGGCGATTTCAACTACCCCACCACTAACTGTGAAAACTACTCATGTAACAGCTCCTTCACTCAACGCTTTCTGGAATTCATAAATTCCAATGCCCTGGATCAACTTATCCACATCCCCACCAGGGACAACAATATCCTAGACCTAGTCATTACCAACATGAGTGACCGGTGTTCCACATCTGAAGTCAGCTCCTCGTTGGTTAGATCTGACCATAAGCTAATCACCCTAGATATCCACATCCCGCCCCCACCCACCATTAAGGAAACCACGGTAAAAAATTTCTCCAAAGCCAACTTCATGCTTCTTAAGACAGAAGCGGCGAACTTCATGACACCCGTGCAGATGGACAATACAGTTACGACTGCTGAATCCTACACAAACACACTCTATGTTAGAAAAATATGTATTAACATATGTGTGCAATGCTTATTTTAAATAAGGGAAGATTAATACGTTTTTATTCTATATGCAGCATTAGTTCTATTTGAAGCTGAAAACATGCTTTTCTGAAATTTTGCTTTCTGACACTGCAAGATGCACTCTGACCTAGTTTGCTAGCACAGCAAAATACATGTTTATGCCTTGGAAATGTACTGGAAAGCAGGTGATTTTCTGCTAGGTCAGGAAATTAAAAGGAGAATAATAATAATTTCTGTAGATCCATTCATTATGGACAATAAGCTCTGTTTGTGCTAATGAAAAAGTGCACAAGCTGCAAGAAAGTTAGATACTATAAACAATGAACTGCTTCAGAAATCTGTACTTGCATTGTGCTTGAATTAGCCATAGTACCTAGACTTGTAACATCACATAGCAAGAAAGTTATAATTGACCGGTGGTCGTCAAGGCCATCCTGTTTACTGAAAAATCTTTTTTAAACTTTGAAGAGTCAGCTAGAAATGTGAGAAACATCTGTAAAGTAACAGAATTGTGACCTGGTGATCTGCTACGTCAGTCGTAGTGGGCAATGTCTTGAAAGAAAGGTATAATAATTGTGACACTTCCTGATTTAGTCAGACAAACTCTGTAACTGCATTTTTTGTCTCCTTGCACAAGAATAAAGATACCTGAACTGAACCTTATGCTTTTGGTCTTTTGAAGTATTTTTTCTTTGATATTTTTTGGTCCTTCGGACTGGAAACCCTCGTTTAGCCTGGGATCAAATGGGCCAGGTGGCATTAAACTGCGCAGGGAAGATACCACATCGGATCTTCTTCATTGAAAGACCTCCAACTGAATTGTCGTGCAAAAGAGGCCAGCCACTTTTCTGATCTACGACTGAAGGCGGGTCCCGTTTGAACAGTGAGTGACCAATCGCTGAGGCTCAGGTAAGGTGAATCTACTTTTTTCTGTTTTAGATCAGGGACTTGATTGTATTTGTTCTGTGAGAATTTTATTAAAATTCAGGGACAGAAATATTGCTATCTTGTCATAGATCAGGGAAACAATAAGTAGGCAGGTAGTCTGAAGAGACTGTAAATACTTGGTGGTACCACATTAAAAATAAAAGGGTTACGTAACATTTAGAACAAAATGGGTAATACTTGCACAAAAACGAAAAGACCCCAAAGCCCACCGTTAACCGAAGATGCAAAATATATGCAATCACAACACGCCGACAACATTAGATATTATACTAAATGGGTTAATAAATATGAATTTGATGGGAAACTAGAAAGATCCTCACTTATCAAACTTATTAGACAGCTAAAAACTGATTCTAAAGGTCGGGTTAAAAAAACAGCGTAAATTAGGAGTTCCTCAGACACACAGGTGGATTGAGGAAGCAAACCGAAGAGAACAAAAGAACAAAAATTCAAAAGCAATGTTTCTAGACAAAGAGGATAATAACTTAGTTATTGCATTGGCCCCGCCACCCCCTCCGGTTCCGGTTGCCTTACCAGTTCCCTTACCGGAATATGAAGCAAAAGAACAAACTGGCCCACCTCCACGATATCCAGTTATTCCTATAAAACCACTACCATTTGTTAGAGATCCTATCGAGACTAGGTCTAGAACACATAATTTAAAAGGGGATATTGAATTATATCAAATGAATGGAAATTCACGGGCTATGAGTGAAGAAGAGATATGCCCACTCACAGAAGTACCAAATCCTCAGGCAGGACAAAAGGGCAGGACCCAACTCTCTTAGTATACAGACCGTGGACACCGAAAGACATCCGGAAAGCCACAGAGGGAATTCCCCATCCAAAAGTTAATTTTAGAAAGTTCTTAGAAGACTTACAGGGCATGAGATTAAGTTATCACCTAAACGGAGAGGAAGTAGAAAAAGTAGTCAGACAAATAGTAGGACCAGATTGGCACATGATCAGTGGCAACTGGAATCCCCGTGATGCTGCACTTAGGCCCCTCCCACATAGCAGCGCAGAACTAGATAACAGAGTGAAAGGTCTGACAGACCGAATTTCTGAGAAATGGAAGCCTAGGGCAGACTGGACTTGCATTAATCAATGCATCCATCAAGAAAGTGAAACCGTTGATAGATATTTTGCTAGATTATTAGAATGTTTTAACAACCACTGTGGAATGCAGGTGCCTGAAGACCAGACACGAGATTCCCCATATGAGCAGCAGTTAAAGAATGCATTTTTAAAAGGCAGAATTGCACCCATAAGTAGTTTCATTACTAAACATATGGTAGACCATCGTACAAGCAGATTACAATCCCTGCTTGAATATGCTAGACATGCCGAAAGGCATTTTAATAACAAAAAGAAAAAGAAAGCCCAAGTATTTGCTGTGTAAGATGGAGAAGTTTATTTTGTACAGTCTGGACAAAAGGGCAAAAAGAATGCCCAGGGAAACAAACAATCTGATCAGCGATCAGAGGACTTTGAAGGGAGAAAGAAAAGAGGTGAGTGCTTTAAATGTGGGAAAAAGGGACACTTGGCAAGGGATTGCAAGAAAAATAAGGAGGCAGCAGTGGAAGACAAAAACGATGAGGGTGAGGGCTGACTATATGAAAGTCAGGAATCACTAGATGGGAATAATAGAGAGACGACAAATGAGAATGTGATAGAAGGAGCAGAGAATGTGATAATAGAGGAAGTGCAGGAAGCTACCGATAATGAAGAAAACAAAATATTAGACCTAGGCTTACTGAGCTTAGAGCTCTATCTAGCTGACACAAAACCAGAAGTGACACTCCTGGTAGAAGGGAGGGAAGTCAAATTTTTGTGCGATTCAGGGGCATCACGAACCCTGGTACACCCCTCCAAACTACCAGAAAATTCAGAATCACATGACTTTATACTAGAAAAAGCAGCTAATGGACAGCTGTATCGGGAGCCTCTCTCCCATAACATGACAATAACAGATCCTGTTTTAGGATTATGCCAGAAAAGCAAAATTGTTGTTTCTGCAAAATGCCCAGTGAACCTTTTGGGAAGAGATCTTATGCAACTATTAGGCATAGCAGTAGTTCCAACCATGCAGGGTATGGAAGCACAATGACAAACTAATACTTTTGCAGTGCAAACGGAAGGTGAGACATTTTACTGGTACAGCCAGGACTTAGTTATGACTGGCCCTGGAGCAGTAACTGAAGAGTTAATGAATGTAGCTATCAGTAAGTTCCCCTCCCTTTGTATTGACATTCAACACCTGTTGCACTGTACTCTGTATTATTGTAATACACCAGGACCTGACAAAGAATATGAACAAGAATTGTTTAGAAATCATGCAAACAGATTAGTACTGTGTAATTTGTACTGGGACATGAAAGGGAACAGAATAGTTAGCTGTTCATTACCCCAGGAGGTCTTTTCACTTTACAAATCAAATCTAATACCGCATGTTAGTTTAACTAAAGTGAAAGATTTAAAATGGATAGACCTAGGAGAAAAAATCACAAAATGGGAAAAACAGACAGAATCAGAACTGTCAGAACAGGGAATACAAAGGCAGAAACTGAACTGGATAACACAAACACATCCAGCTGTACATTTGCAGTCCAGCAAAGACAGCTGAGAAGCCCTCTTATTAGAAGAGGAAGAAAAAGCTTTGTTAGACATACCAGAAACTCTCTGGTCAACAGGAAAGTCAGACGTAGGACTTATTCGCACAGCAGGACCAGTTACTATCACGCCAAAGTCAGCATTTAGACCACAAAAGAGACAGTACCCCTTGAGAAAAGATGCAGAGGCAGGTATTAAACCTATCATAGCAGCTTTACTTAAGAAGGGAATACTGGTGGAATCTCCTGATTCACCATGTAACACACCCTTATTCCCAGTTAGAAAAGCAAACGGAGAATGGCATATGGTCCAAGATTTACAAGCTGTAAATGACGCAGTAATACCAAGAGCACCTACGGTGCCAGATCCACATACCTTGTTGAATGATTTAAAACCTCAACAGAAGTATTTTTCTGTGGTAGATATCAACAACACGTTCTTTTCGATACCGATACACCCTGACAGCCAGTATTGGTTTGCATTTACATTTCAGGGGAAGCGGTATACATATACATGACTACCACAGGGCTATAGTGAAAGCCCAACGATATTCTCACAAGAGATGGCAAGTAATTTAGCGGGATTTATCCCACCAAGAGGTAGTCAAATTTTCCTTTATGTTGATGACATCCTGCCCAGTGAGATTGTAAGGAAGATACTATAGCATTATTAAAATTCCTAGCAGTTGAAGGACACAAAGTAAGCAAAAACAAATTGCAGCTTTGGAGAAAACAAGTGAAATACCTTGGATATGTAATATCCAAAGATGGCAGAACATTAGATGAGGACAGAAAAGTAGCAATCTTACAAGCACCTAAACCCACAACTAAGAAGGAAATGATGTCCTTCCTGGGTACGACTAATTTTTGTCGAAGGTGGATCCCAGACTATGCTTTGGAATCTGCACCTTTAACCAACCTGATTTTTAAGAAGCCTATGGCAGCACAAGATTTAATACAATAGACACCAGAAGCAGAATTAACCTTCTGCAAACTGAAACAATTGATAGCATCATCATTAGTTTTAGGATTACCAAATTATCACAAACGTTTTTTCCAAAGTGTAGATTGCAATTAAGGTTATATGACATCAGTATTGACTCAACAGCATGGGGACAAACAATGCCCCATTGCTTATTATTCATCACAACTGGACCCAGTGGCGTGGTCTCTACCCCACTGTGTACAAGCAGTAGTTGCAGCTGCAATGGCAGTGCAGGCTTCAGCCTCAGTAGTGTTATTCCACCCTCTCACATTGAGAGTGCCTCATGCAGTTGCAATCATTTTACTGCAAGAAAAAGTAGCATATCTTTCCCCTGCTATGCATCTTTCTTGTATGACTATATTGCTGAGCCAACCTCACATGACAATTGAATGATGTACTACTTTGAATCCGTCTACCTTGCTCCCAACTCCTGTGGATGTCACACCCCATAACTGCCTGCAGGTAATTGAGCAAAAGACACTGCCTAGAAAAGACCTCACGGATGTTCCCTTGGATGATGCCGAGGTGACATATTACATGGATGGCTCATGCAAAAGGAGTCCTACAGGACAGAACCAAACAGGTTATGCAGTAGTTTCTGATACTGAGATTGTAGAAGTGAAACCTCTACCACATAACTTATCTGCACAAGCAGCAGAGTTGATTGCCTTGACACGGGCATGTACCTTAGCAAAGGGTAAAAGTGTAAACATTTTTACAGACAGCCAGTATGCTTTTTCTACTGTACATGTTTTTGCACAACAGTGGAAGAATCGAGGAATGGTGACATCTACTGGCAAACCGATTAACCATGCACAGTTTATTTTAGATTTGTTAGATTCTATTCAGTTACCTCAGAAAGAACTATTTGTAAATGCATAGCTCATACAAAACAACAAGATAGAATTTCAAAAGGCAATGCGAGAGCTGACACAGCTGCAAATCAAGCAGCCTCAGAAGCATTTCTTTTGAACGAGGAATTACAACCTTCTGAGCTTTTAGACTTAGAATTGTTAAAAACAATGCAGACACTTACTACACAAGCTGAAAAACAAAAGTGGAAAAAACGAGGAGCAATTCTCAAGGAAGGGCTGTACATCTCCAAAGACGGAAAACCGATATTACCATCTGATTTATTTAGATATGCAGCTTTGTTGAGCCATGGGCAGAGCCATGTCTCAACAGGGGGGATGGTACAGTTAGTGAATCGGGTATTCGCTACGTACGGTTTTACAAACTACACTAAAAAATTTTGCCTGCCATGTCACACTTGTAATAAACATCATGCACAAGGGGCATTAAAGCCCAACCAAGGGAGTTTCCCTACACCACCGTATCCATTTCATACTATCTGTATGGATTTCATATAATTGAACAAATGTGAAAACAAAAAGTACTGCCTTGTCATTGTGGATATGTTCTCCAAATGGGTGGATACCTTTCCAACTAGTAAACCAGATGCAGCCACTGTTGCAAAGACCCTAGTTAAAGAAATTATTCCTAGATTTGACATACCGGAAAGGATCTACAGTGACAATGGTACACATTTCATTAACCAAACTATTCAACAGTTGAGCCAGTATTTTGGGATTTCTTTAAAACATCACTGTGCATATCACCCTCAATCTGCAGGGTTAGTAGAGAGGCACAATGGAGTTTTAAAGAATAAACTTAAAAAACTCATGGTAGACACACAGAAGAACTGGGTGTACTGTTTGCCTCTGGCACTGTTGAGCATGAGAACTGTTCCGAATGCAAAAGGACTGACACCTTTCGAAAAGATTTTTGGAAGAGCTTATTATATACCTCAGTGGAAACCTCTCATGCCTGCAGACCAGGAAGCAGATTGGACACTTGCAGAGTATATGAGGAGTATGCTGAATAACAAACATCTTTTACAGTTTAATTCTGTTTCAGATAAAGACCAAACCAAACCATCCGAAGTAGCAGTAGCCTTAGGCACTTGGGTCTGGGTGAAGACAATCAAAAAGAAGAATTGGACGATACCAAAGTGGGAAGGCCCGTATCAAGTATTGCTGAGCACGCCCACAGCAGTCAAAATTGCGGAACGTTCATCTTGGATTCATTTGACACACTGTAAACTAGTCAAAAACTTTGAACTTGATAAAACTCTTGCTAACACACAGCAGCAGTAGAATGACAAGAACCAGAGATAATAGGAATGCTGAACGGCTTCAGCAGTGTTGCATAATCATCTTAATAACTGCATTAGTGACAATGTTCTTTTTGCTGTGGCTTTTGCTGTGGCCTTTCATTTCTTCAGCTACACCAGCTAAACTGAACAAACGTGATTCAACACTCATAGACTGGCATCCGAACTTTAACACTTACCAAGCAATCAAATATGTGTATGCTGAGACTTTTAATATTTCAAATTGTTGGATTTGCACAGCTATACCAACAGCATACGGGGGGTTATTGATGGCTGCTGTCCCCCTAGGGGTCAATGAGACCTGGGAAAACTTGATTTTTGAGACTACACTTGTAAAATCTAGAGACAAAATTGCATTATTCCTACCTGTTACACAAACAGGAATTGTATGCTTTTTTAAGAATGACACGATTCAAGTAGGTTGGAGCAAATGTAATGTAACGGTTTCTTATAAATGTTATATTAAACCTAAAAATGCTAAAAATACAGAAACAATTTGTGATGCAGATTATGACTCATACTTTGAGTCCTTGCATAAAACTGTCAGTGATATACAACATAATCCTGTTCTTTTAAAGCAACTGTCTATTATAGATAAGAAAATGTTTTATGCAGGGAAGGTGTATATCAATACTAAGGTAGAAAACTGTTATTTCATATGTGGGAAAAAGGCATACAAATGGTTGCCTGAGAATTGGTCCGGCAGTTGTTTTTTGGGTTACCTGGTCCCGGCCATATGACACACTACAGCTTTGCCTCATGGGAGAATTCGAAACGTCAGATACATCGCAAAGAAACCTGAAAATCCAATCAAGAAACCTAAGAATCCAATGGGACAGATCGTAGCAGGCTGGAGAAACCATAACTCTGTGAAAGACAAGAGTAAACTAGCACACATGGACTTGAGTGACACTATCATATTCTGGGCTGGCATAGCCCCTGCATATGCCATATGGTGCAGTTAAATCAATTTGGGAACTGAGAAAGCTATCCAAACTTCTCAAGGTCATGAGCAATGCAACTTTTTCTGCTCTTGAATTAATGACTGATGAACTGAATGCAATGAGAACTGTGGTGCTTCAAAACCGCATGGCTCTTGACTTCACCCTAGCGGCGAGAGGTGGTACATGCGCTTTAATCAAAGACGAGTGTTGTTCGTTCATTCCTGACAATAAACATGAAATCTACGATTATTTGGAAGTGATTCAGAAAGTGTCAGACATGACCAGGCCAGGCCTGAACCCACTGATGGACTTTTTCCAGAATTTGTTTGGGGGGGTGGGGTTCCATCCTAATGAACATCCTGATTGCCATTTGTGTGGGATTACTTTTGTTAGGAGCATGTATTTGCTGTGGTATTCCCTGCATGAAAAAATTAATCAAAGATTTTATAGACATGTCCGTTTCTGAGACTTTGTATCAAAGTACTGAAATTGAAGAACTGTTGAAAAAGAAAACACTTTCATAAGTTTAAACTGAATGACTCTCTTAGCTGCAAATCCTCAAAGGAAGAGGTTAGGAGAAGAAACAAAATGTTTATGCTTTTGAAATAGAATAAAAAGTATTAACGGGGGAAATGTTAGAAAAATATGTATTAACATATGTGTGCAATGCTTATTTTAAATAAGGGAAGATTAACACGTTTTTATTCTATATGCTGCATTAGTTCTATTTGAAGCTGAAAACATGCTTTTCTGAAATTGTGCTTTCTGACACTGCAAGATGCACTCTGACCTAGTTTGCTAGCACAGCAAAATACATGTTTATGCCTTGGAAATGTATTGGAAAGCAGGTGATTTTCTGCTAGGTCAGGAAATTAAAAGGAGAATAATAATAATTTCTGTAGATCCATTCATTATGGACAATAAGCTCTGTTCATGCTAATGAAAAAGTGCACAAGCTACAAGAACATTAGATACTATAAACAATGAACTGCTTCAGAAATCTGTACTTGCATTGTGCTTGAATTAGCCATAGTACTTAGACTTGTAACATCACATAGCAAGAAAGTTATAATTGACCGGTGGCCGTCAAGGCCATCCTGTTTACTGAAAAATCTTTTTTAAACTTTGAAGAGTCAGCTAGAAATGTGAGAAACATCTGTAAAGTAACAGAATAGTGAACTGGTGATCTGCTACGTCAGTTGTAGTGGGCAATGTCTTGAAAGAAAGGTATAATAATTGTGACAGTCAGACAAACTCTCTAACTGCATTTTTTGTCTCCTTGCACAAGAATAAAGATACCTGAACTGAACCTTATGCTTTTGGACTTTTGAAGTATTTTTTCTTTGACACTCTATAAGCACTTACACAAGTGCATGGATTGTGCTTTCCCAAACAGAACCAAGATACTATCCTCCAAAAGAAGGAAGCCAATCTGATGGTCCCCTGCCATAAACAAACTTTACAACAGAAGGAAGAAACTGTTGCAAAAGAGAGTAAAACCCAATGAGTGGAGGAGCTCCCTGGTCAGCCTCAGTAAGAATCTGAAATCCCTTATAAGATCCTCCAAAGCTAGCTGAGAAAACAAAATCACCACTGATTCTAATGGCATCCACAAAGCTTTCTATAGCTATGTCAAGAATCTCAATGGCAACAGCCAGATCTGCTCTGAGTTACAGCACAACAGCATGATAATTACAGAACCAACTGATATTGCCACCATTCTGGCAGATAGGTTCACTGCTAACTTTACCCCTCTCTCACCCCCTATAGGGTCCATATCTATACAGGAAGAATGCAGAGTCCCTGTAATCACATATATGCAGGTAAAAGCTGCACTCTCTAAAACCAAAAACACAGCATCCATTGGACCGGACAACATCCCAGGCTGCGTTTTACATGAACTTCAGAACAAACTGGCTCCCCACCTAAGCACCATGTTCAATCAAACTCTCACGTCAGGCTTTGTGCCCACTGAATGGCACACAGCAACAGTTATCCCACTCCACAAAGGGGGAGCCACCACTGATCCTGGGAACTATCACCCTATTAGCCTGATGAGCCTGGTCTGCAAGGCCATGGAATGTATCATCTTGGAACTCATAAACAAAGACATTGGTAACCTCCAAACTCTGGACCCCACCCAGTTCGGGTTTGTGAAAGTCAGATCATGCCTTCTGAACCTGATCAACTTCTTTGAGGCAGTCACCAAAGCCGTAGACGAGGGTAAGGTGGTTCACACAGCTTATCCTAACCTCGCCAAGGCTTTCAACACCATCCCCCATTCTGGAATTATAGCTAAACTCACTAAACTAGGTATAAATCTCTACATCACAAGATGGGTTGCCAACTGGCTCATTGATAGCACCCACACTGTAAAAGTTGCAGACTCCAAATCTGACTTCAAACCAGTGACAAGTGGAGTACCACAGGGTTCAGTACTGGGACCTCTCCTGTTTGGTATCTACTTCTCTGAAGTACAGGCTAACACAGAAGGCCTCTGGCTAATGAAGTTCACAGATGACTGCAAACTAGGAGCCATAGTCAAGTCCCCAAATGATGTGGACATCCTACAGAAGGGCCTCACTGAGACAGATGCCTGGTGTCAGAGGCATGGCCTCAAGTTCAATGCCAAAAAGTGCATTGTCATCCTCTTTGGTAAAAACTCTGTACCCAAGAACTACCACATACACGACAGTCTACTTAATGCCGAATGTGAGATAAGAGGCCTTGGGACCCAGGTGGACAGTAGGCTTTCCTTTAATAATCACATTGCCACAGTAGTCAGGAAATCCTTCTATATGGCACATCTCATCACAAAAGGGTTCTCATCCAGGAAAAAAGAGGTCATTGTTCCCGTCTACTCGGCACTCATTAGACCCATTATAGAGTACAACGTCCCTTTTGGAATGTACCTCACAAGACATCTGCAGCAGCTGGAAAGGCCACAGAAGTACCTCATAAAGAGGATTACTGGCCTCATACAGATGCCCAACACTGACCGTCTCAAAAAACTCCAGCTTTACTCTGTAGCATATCACCTACTCTGAGGAGATCTCTGCCTAACATTTAAAGCTATTTTAAACCCAGAGCTGTTGGACATGCTACACCTAAAGAAATCCCAATCCCTCCAAGCTACACGCTCTAGGGACCTAAACCTTGTCACCACAATAAGCAGGACATGCTGGAGGGATAGATTCCTGTCCCAGGGACTTCCTATACTCTGGAACAACCTACCCATCCATGTCAAGCAAAGTTCCTCATGAGCACTCTTCAAGAAAAATCTTGATGAGTGGATGGGAAATAGGAAATACATCCCCGGGGATCACTTCTGTGGCTCTGCTTGACAGGGGCAAAGGAAATTAACTTTCTTGGGTGGCGTAAGCCAGGAAACCCTGTTGGCTAGGCTTACTTAGGCCCTTGGGCCTATAGCCTAGTACCTACCTATGAATCTATGAACCTATGAACTTAGTATTACCTGCATATGGTAAATCATGATGATGTCATAGTCCAAGCTGAATTAGTATGACCAAGTTTCTAATGCTTCCACTTAGACATGCTTTTAGTCACTGCAAACCATGCACAAAGTCCTCAGCTACTCAAAAAATACAGGTGATGCCAGAAAGTAATGAGCAGAGGCCCCAGACTTTGCAAGCATGATATTCCTTGTGAAAGTTTAGTCTGTGATGTTTCAGTGGAATCCACTTTGCTTCATGTCAGATTTAAGGCCCATTTTGCAGAGGTGCCTGCTTTCATATTTTGTTGTGAGATTTCATTTGTGCAAGTGACATGCTTGTTGTCCTAGGATTTATTGTGTTTTGCTCAGGTTGAGCTGCTCAGGTAGGATTTGTTTGAGTATTTCCTTAATACCGTACTGCTTATTGAGGTAATGTGTCATGACTCAGAGAAATGTAATTTCATCTTCTTTGAGGTCAAATTCTGGAGGAGAAAGAGTGATCTTTACTTAATCAGTTTAGAAAAGATTACTCTTTTCATGTGACAACATTTTTGTAAAAGTGGTGGCTGGAGGACTTGTTCCCTTGCAAAAAATGCTTTGTTTATTATTGTTGTACATTTTCACAAATCTCCAAAAATTTTTAGTACATATGTGTAGTGCTTTCATGGTCTTAAATTATTGTGTACTAAAATGCAGAAGCTATTGTGTTTAGAGCTGTTGTATTTTGAGCCAACACACTAGATCTTAGACAATATGAAAACTGCGAATCATGCATGAACTGGTTGCAGCACTAATGGAGCTCACTGCTTTTACTGATAAGACTGTAAAGCTACAGATAGCAAATTAATTATATGAGCCAGTCCTTGTCATAGCAGCTGCATGCATTACTGTGTCACTGGTGACTTGGGTTCAACAGGCAGAGACATCACAGAAAGACATATGAGGAGGGTGAAAGATAATCATTAAGGTAGCCATTGTGGTATTTTGTGTTCTTGCTAGCTTTTCCAGAGGACATTTTCTTTTCTCTTCACTATTTCACTATTGGCTGACATGAGCATCTCTGTCACCAGAGGACCTTCTATATTGCATGTGTGTGCGTGTGTGTGTGTGTGTGTGTGTGTGTGTGTGTGTGTGTGTGTGTGTGTGTGTGTGTGTGTGTGTGTGTGTGTGTGTGTGAGTGCATTTGTCATCTCCATTTTGGGATATGTAATACCCCCCATCTCTTCTAGTGCCTGATCCTTTATATGAACTTTGCTATCTGGGTCATAGTCACAGCTTTATTTGTCTAAACTTAAGAGGCAGACCCTTTATGCTAATACTGACATGCATTATAATAACGGCTTGTCTGGAAAGAGTTACAGTTAGGTATTAAAACGACTATCCCAGCAACTGTAGCACAGCAGATGAGCCTTTGACACCTCATTAAGTATACCCAGTGTAGATCATACCATCATTTGAAGAAAGTAGAATAGTGGTACAGCCAAACTTTAGTTAGTGATTGGGTTGAAGTGATGGTAAGTAGGAAGAAGAAGAAGAAAAAAATTGCCAAAAACTAATAAGTGGATAAGCATGTTAAGGTTGTCTCGTAATTTTGAGTATTCCCTGGAAAGAACTTTCTCAAAAGTAGTGCTGTGGCTCATTTTGTAAGTGAAGTTTTTGGCAGAATGTCAGTGAAAAGGATACTGGATTCAAAGGCTCTCAGTGTTATATGTTCTAGTCTAGTAATTATTGCAGGAGATTTAAGGCTATTAGCTATTAACAAGGTGCTTCCTGTGTTGCAGGGTTTGATTTCTTAAGCTTTCCTTTGCCTTTTCTTGGCCTTGAGCCATTCAATTAACCAGACAATGCTTTAGAGTAATTGAGAATTTGGACTAGACTCCTTAGTAGTCTCCTGGAATGCACTCCTAGTATCTATGAGTATGTGAACCTAAAACCATACAGGATGCATGAAAATGTCATGACTGATACACACTGGCTACAGGGTTGAACCCTAAAAGAAGATATCAATCATGCCAGCATAAATGGCTCTTCCACCATTAAAAAGTATTCTAGAGAATCATGCTGAAGAAAAAAATTAACTGACTTCAGCCATGACATTTTCTTTTAGCATGTTGGCAATGGTGCTATTTTTTTTAATGAAACGAAAATATTTCTTTCCTTCAGGTGTCTCTCATCAAAAGCCCCTATTGACTAGTATTGTATTTATCTTTTGGAAACATTTACTTATATGGATAACATATGTTTGGAGTATACATTAATGCTTTATCATGACATACCCACGGATTCAGCAAGCTCTGCACAGTGTTCAGGAACAGTGCAGGAGCTCCAGGAGGCAATATGTCTGCCGTGTAATCCAGGAATAAGCTGCAGGGATGTGCACATGTGCTCCTGCAATACTCCTGCACGGATGCAGCTCCTGTATGCAAATTACCCCATTTGTAGGTAAAAAACATGCAAATGAGGTGAATTTGCAATCCAGGAAACTGGCAGCTGGCCGTGCAGGACTAGTGTAATCTGCAGAAATGTACTCGGTTAGTGACCAAGTACATTTCTGCAAACTGCAAAACGGAGCCATGACAGCTCTAAATAAAGGGTGTATATAACATTTTAAGCATGCCAATGACCAAATATATGGCCTTTGGCATGGAAAACAGTTTAAAAAAAAAAGAAAAAATAACTTTTTTTAGCCGATTGTGACTGTTTAAGTGTAGGGCAAAGGCGCGTAATCAGGATCGGGCAAAAAAAAAAAAAAACTGAAATAAGCATTCTAACCAAAATCACTATTTTGCCATTATACTCAATGGCAGTCAGAAGACAACATGGTCAGAGAATATTGGTTGCTAAGGGGGAGAGGCTCAGTGTGGGACCTGTAACTATGCATTAGCAGGCAATCCTATGCAAATGAGGGGAATGATACTGAATCCCAGATTTCCCCTCAATGCTAGTCAGCACCCAACAGTGTAAGTGCAGGAATAGCTTGGTGTAAGCCTAGGAGTTAGCTGAAATCATAGAGGTGTGTGTCAGGCATAGTGTAAGTGGATTGGAGCCCTGTGGCTTGGGTTTGCCCTTAGCTTAGCAGAGCTAAGCAAGGGGGTATGTCTGAGGCTGCCTAGCACTTTTTACATTGCCTAAGCGGGTGTACACGTTGCGCACCGGGTTTTAAAGGAAAGAAAAAAAAGTAAACAGGGAATAGCAGCTCTGTGCACATTTGAGCACTGTGTTTTCACAGTGTGCTCCTGGGCTTAAATAGGAAGGCAATGGGAAGGGAAAACAGCAGTAGGAAGGTAATCAAGGAGAACTAGCATAGCTGGCAGGTGAAATGTATCAGAATCAGCCAATTACACAGGCAGCAGCCCAGCCCAGAACATTACTATAAACTATGCAAACAACTTTTCCTCTGGTTTTTCACACATACTCTACACCACCGGCGAATACAAGCATGGATATTTTAACAAACAAAAACAACAAAATGATAGGGGCTGCAGCAGCTATCATACATTAACATGTGGAAGAGGCTGAGGGTGGTGAGGATAAGAATGCTGTCGACCAACCCACAGTGAGGAGACAGAGAAGAGTGTACAGACCCAGGGTAACCTACCAGGGGCTACATTAGCTGGAGATAGTGGAGCACTATAGGGTGGACAGACACCTCCTACAGCAAATTGTTGAGCTGTGCTGGCCACACCTGACACACAGAACTAACAGAGGGGAACCCATCCCAGTGGATACCAAGGTATGTGTAGGCCTAAGAATACTAGCCACAGGTACCGTCCAAAGACCAACTGGGGATATGATGGGGATCTCACAGGCATCAGCAGCCAGGGTACTCCACCAGTTCCTGGATGCCATGTCATTACATGCCGGTGAGCACGTAAATTTCCCCAACACCCGTGAGGTGCTGGACAGCAATATGCATCTCTTCTACCAAATAGCAGAATACCCTGAGGTAGTGGGTGCTATAGACTGCACGCACATATGCATCAAAGCACCACCCAGTGAGCGGGGTAGGGTCTACATCAACCGAAAGGGCTTCCCCTCCATCAACTGCCAGGTCATGTGCGATGCCTAGGGCATAATAATGAATTTGTGTGCTGGCTTCCCTGGAAGCTACCACGATTCCCACATCTGGCATCTGACCCAGCTGTACCAGAGATTTGCCAATGAGGACATCTCTTATGGTCACCTAGTGGGGGATGCTGGTTATGCACTGGAGCCCTGATTGATGACACCCATCAGAAATGCATACACACCTGAAAAAGAACTCCATAATGAGCTACACTCACAGACCAGAATTATAACAGAGCATGTGTTTGGGATGCTCAAGTTATGGTTCCGGTGCCTGGACACATCCGGTTTAGCCTTGCAGTACTCACCAGTTACATGTACTCAAATTGTCATTGTATGTGCCATACAACACAATAATGACCCTGTGGAAACAGCTGCAGCAGGAACAGCATGGGGCAGGGCCACACAGCACCCCCCACCATTGCCAAGGCCTGCACAGGCACAGAGTGACTCAGAGGAGGAACAACCTGAGTCTGCCCCAGTAGGCAGAAGGAGGTGTGCCCAGTATGCCCTGGCCTTGGCAAAGAGACAAAGCATAGCACATACACTGACACATTAGGGACCCAGGGAATGACACCTCTCTCCGACTCGCACATACAGTAAAAGGGATGCCAAACATGACACTACCTGTGCTCAACCATGTATAGGGAGTGTACTATGTGCATCTGACATAGGCAGCCCTCCAGCACCATCCTCAATACTGGGACACCCGCAAGGTAAGTGACTCACACATGCCAGTCGGGGGGGTGGCACATACCCAACAACAGTCACAGCCAGCAGGATAGGTGTAGACAAGCACAAACAAATGCTGTACTATTTGCCTTTGAATGAGCCCCATGGGTAACCCCTACCCCAGCCCTACACAGACAGACTACAGCAGGCCAGCCAGTTGGATGTCAGTTGTGAAGGCTAGGAAGTCAGAAACTAATATGTAGGTAGCAAAAGCTGTGATCTACTAGCCAGCACGATAGGTAAGACTACAGACTGAAATGGTGTACCTGACATACCAGTACAGTCCTTGCAACTGTGTAAAAGTGTAAGGTGTGCCCCACCATCCTATGTACACTTATAGTAACAGTCAGGTGTGCCCCCACATGTAGAAACAGTTTGGTGCCCCCCCCACTAAGCAGAAATGTAGCAACAGTCAATGCCAAATGACTGATGTATACCCTGCAGACACAGCATGCTACCTGTTGGTGTACAACACAAAGTTCAGCACTGGAGTACAAACCACCTGGACTTGATCCACCGTGCAATATAGATGGCCATACTGGGCATGCTCACACACTTAAACACAAGAAGGCCATGTCAGCAAACAATGGTGGACCAGACATATCTGGCAGTTGCAGTTCTCAGTGCAGGCACATGTCAGTATGCACCACTCCTGTCTTGCACACACAGTGGATAGGAATACAGACATATATTTAAGGACAACACACTATCATAAGCCAAAGGTAGTCGGACATAGATGTGTTGAAGAGGGTGACCATGACAACGAGCCATCTAGGCCTGTCCCACCCAGCACACAGCCAAAGGGCCCCAAACACATGAGGTGCAGGTATCACTCACTGCAGATACTAGCCATAAGTATCTGTCAGCATGACGGCATGTTGCATGTGCCAGCTGTGCAACATGACTGTACAAGGAAGATGTCACCTAATAGCTGTATAGATGTACCTGTGGCATATGACCCTGTGTGTGCCCGCATGTGGCATGTCAACCCCTACATGAATGAGTCATTACAAGCCTGCTGAGGTCATCCAATGAGAAATACACCTTTGGGGGAGCTGTAGCTCAGTAAACCCCATGGCGCGTCCCATAACTGTGTACTGCTGTACTGATAAACTTGTTACGTAGTAGTCCCAACACCAGACTTGGCAACTGTGTGAGTGTGTGTATGTGTGCGTGTCTCGGCCTCTGCCTGTGTAGAGAGAAATGCTTTCTAGGCTACTCACTCTTGGTACAGTTCATATACACAACACTGGCAAGGCTGTAGATGTCATGCACCTAGAAATACACCTCTGGGGAAACCATAGCCCAGTAATCTCTGTAGCATGTCTTGTAACTACTGCTGTAGTGTGATAAAGTAGTGAGGTAGGTGTTCTAACCCCAGCCCTGGTTGCTGTGTGAATCTGTGTGTGTCTGACTGAGTAGAGAGCAATGCTTTTAGACCACTCACACCCTGTACAATACACATACTCGACTTTGGCAAGGCTGCTGATGCCACTCACCTAGAAATACACCTCTGGTGAAATCATAGCCCGAAAATCTCTGTAGCATGCCTTATAACTGCATACTGCTGTAGTGTGAAAAAGTAGTGAGGTAGGTGTTCTAACCCCAGACCTGGCAACTGTGTGTGTGTGTGTGTGTGTGTGTGTGTGTGTGTGTGTGTGTGTGTGTGTGTGTGTGTGTGTGTGTGTCTGACTGAGTAGAAAGCAATGTTTTTTAGGCCAGTCACACCCTGTACAATACACATACTTGACTTTGGCAAGGTTACTGATGTCACACACCTAGGAATACACTTGTGGGAAAGTCATAGCCTAGTAATCTCTGTAGGGCATCCTGTAACTGCGTACTGTTGTAGTGTGTTTAGAACTGTGGTAGGGTTCCATCTCTACCCATGACAGTTCTGGATGTTTTGCGTGTGTTGCAATGTCTATGTATGGAGCAATGCATCATAGGCTACTCACTCACAGTACATTTCAAATGCCCTACATTGCCAATCCTGCTGATGTCATTCATTGTGAAGCAAAACTTTGGGGAGAAAGTTTTTTAGTAATCCCTGTGGTGAGGTCTATAACAGCTCTGTGCTGTAGTGTGATGTAGATCACGGTCAGGGGTTCTATACTCACACATCTAGCCAAACTGGAGGTAAAGCTCTCTCCAGCCAAGACTGAACTTGACAGTCATGAGGAGAAGGTAAACATTTGCACCACACCACACTCATCACATAGTCTCACTAAATCTACACCACCAAAATCCAAACATAGTAACACAAAAACATTTGTGGATGCTCTCAATAATAACCTGTCCAAGCAACAGAGACCTCCAAAGCAGAAACGCAAGCAACCTCCATCCCCCAACACAACCCAAATGACACATAGCCCACAGACTCAGTGTGCCCCTCAACCACAGCCAATAAGGCAAAACAACGTACCCAACACACTAGTCATAGGTGACTCTATAGTCAGGCTTACTGATGTCCCACTTACCAGGCTAAACAAAGAGAAGGTTACTGTCAGCTGGCTGTTGGGTGCCAGGATCTGCCACATAACCCATGCACTCAGGTCACTTCACAGCAAGTATTACGTTGTCCATGTTAGTGTGAATGACCTTAGACGTACCTCCCTGGACTACATGAAAAGAGACATGGAAGAGCTCTCTGATCTTGTAGCCCAGGCAGGTATGACTCTAGCCATGAGTAGCATTCTGCCATCACCCAGAATGATACCGCAGTACAAGGAAAAAATTATTGATTTCAACAATTGGCTAAGCTTTTGATGTCATTCTAAGGGGATCCAGTATCTGTCTGCTTGGGATGACATGGTCGACAGACCACGATGCTTTGCCATAGATGACCTGCATCTGTCACCCCTGGGATTCTGGATACTGACTAAGGCTCTTGCTGCTCCTATAGTGCCTTTTTTTAGGCAAGGTTCAAATAACAAATTCACCACCATAACAGGAACAGTCAAGCAAAAACTGAGGGTAATGCTACTTAATGATAGAAGTCTAAATCTCAAAATGCACTCACTTGAGGCACTCCTTAAAATGAAGAACATCGATATCTGTGCAGTGACTGAGACGTGGTTCAAGGCTCCAGAGAGCACCCCTGCACTACAAGGCTAAAACTCATACCACACTTTTTGGCCATGTAACCTGGACCGTAACACCAAAGCCGGAGGTGTGTCCATATTCATTAAGAATATCCACACCTCCAGGCTAGTTGCTCAGCATAATGCATCTGAAGTTATCCAAGTGCAACTAACTCTGGGCAAAACTGCAATCCAAATTGTAGCTTGCTGCAGATCCCCACCATGCCCCAGGATTCCTACTCCTCTTTACTTGATGTACTGGAAAATATTAGGGTTCAACCAAACACCCTAATAATGGGCAACTTTAACTACCCCACCATTAACTGGGAAAACTACTCGTGTACCAGCTCCTTAGCTCAATGCTTTCTGGAATTCATAAACTCCAATGCCCTGGATCAACTTACCCACACCCCCACCAGGGGCAACAATATCCTAGACCTAGTCTTACCAACATGAGTGACCGGTGTTCCACACATGAAGTCAGCTCCTCGTTGGTCCAATACGACCATAAGCTAATCACCCTTGATATCCACATCCCGCTCCCATCCCCCATTAAGGAATCCATGGTAAAAAATTTCTCCAAAACCAGCTTCATGCTTCTTAAGACAGAAGTGGTGAACTTCATGACACCCATGCAGATGGACAATACAGTTACAACTTCTGAATCCTACACAAATGCCCTCTATAAGCACTTACATGAGTGCATGGATCGTGCTATCCCAAACAGAACCAAGACGCTGTCCTCCAAAAAAAAGGAAGCCAATCTGGTGGTCCCCTGCCATAAACAAACTGTACAAAAGAAGGAATAACTGTTAAAATCCAATGAGTGGAGGAGCTCTCTGGTCAGCCTCAGTAAAAAGCTGAGATCCCTTATAAGATCCTCCAAAGCTAGCTACGAAAATAAAATCACCACTTCTAAAAACACCCACAAAGCATTCTATAGCTATGTCAAGAATCTCAATGGCAACACCCAGATCTGCTCTGAGTTACAGCACAAAGGCATAAAAATTACAGAACCTACTGACATTGCCAACATCCTGGCAGATGGGTTCAGTGCTAACTTTACCCCCCCATCCCCTAAAGGGCCCATATCTATACAGGAATAATGCAGAGTCCCTGTAATCACAACTACGCAGGTAAAAGCTGCACTGTCTAAAGCCAAAAACACAGCATCCATGGGACCGGACAACATCCCAGACTGCGTTTTACATGAACTTCCAAACTAACTGGCTCTCCACTTAAGCACCATGTTCAATAATAGCCTCACATCAGGCTTTGTGCCCACTGAATGGTGCACAGCAACAGTTATCCCACTCCACAAAGGGGGAGCCAACACTGATCCTGGGAACTATCGACCTATTAGCCTGACGAGCCTGGTCTGCAAGGCCATGGAATGTATCATCATGGAACTCATAAACAAAGACATTGGTAACCACCAAACTCTGGATCCCACCCAGTTCAGGTTTGTGAAAGGCAGATCATGCCTCCTGAATCTGATTGATTTCTCTGAGGGAGTCACCAAAGCCGTAGATGAGGGTAAGGTGGTTCACACAGCCTATCTTGACCTCACCAAGGCTTTCAACACCATCCCCCATTCTGTAATTATAGCTAAACTCACTAAACTAGGTATAAATCCCTATGTCACAAGATGGGTTGCCAACTGGCTGACTGACAGAACTCACACTGTAAAAGTTGCAGACTCCAAATCTGACCTCAAAGCAGTGACAAGTGGAGTATCACAGGGTTCCATCCTGGGACCGCTCCTGTTTGGTATTTACTTCTCTGAAGTACAGGCTAACACAGAAGGCCTCTGGCTAATGAAGTTCACAGATGACTGCAAACTAGGAGCTATAGTCAAGTCCCCAAATGATGTGGACATCCTACAGAAGGGCCTCGCTGAGACAGATGCCTGGTGTCAGAGCCACGGCCTCAAGCTCAATGCCAAAAAGTGCAGTGTCAACCCCTTTGGTAAAAACTCTGTACCCATGAACTACCACATAGGCAGCAATCTGCTTAACACTGAATGTGTGATAAGAGACCTTGGGACCCAGGTGGACAGTAGTCTCTCCTTTGATAGTCACACTGCCAAAGTAGTCAGGAAGTCCTTCTACATGGCACACCTCATCATAAAAGGGTTCTCATCCAGGAAAAAAGAGGTCATTGTTCCCCTCTACTCGACACTCATTAGACCCATTATAGAGTACAACGCCCCTTTTGGAATGTACCTCACAAGACATCTACAGCAGCTGGAAAGGTCACAGAAGTACCTCACAAAGCAAATTACTACCCTCTAACAAATGCCTTACACTGACCACCTCAAAAAACTCCAGCTTTACTCCGTAACATATCACCTACTCCGAGGTGATCTCTGCCTAACATATAAAGCTATGTCAAACTCAGAGCTGTCGGACATGTTACACCTAAAGAAATCCCAATCCCTCCAAGCTACACACTCTAGTGACCTAAACCTTGTCACCACAATAAACAGGACATGCTGGAGGGATAGATTCCTGTCCCAGAGACTTCCCATACTCTGGAACAGGCTACCCATCTATGTCAAACAAAGTTCTTCATTAGCACTCTTCAAGAAAAATCTTGATGAGTGGATGGGAAATAGGAAATACACCCCGGGGGTCACTTCTGTGTCTCTGCTCGACAGTGGCACAGGAAAATAACTTTCTTGTGTGGCGTAAGCCAGGGAACCTTGTTGGCTAGGCTTATGTAGGCCCTTGGGCTGATAGCCTAGTACCTACTTATGAACCTATGAACCTATGAACATGTCAGTTGTGGATGTTTTGTGTGTGTCTCACTGTCTGTGTAGGGAGCAATGCATTTTAGGCTAGTCACTTGCAGTACAGTTGAAATGCCTTACTTTGGTAAATCTGCTGATGTCATTCAATGTGAAATACACCTGTGGAGAAAGATGTTGTGAGACATCCCTGTGGTGCGTACCATAACAGCTCCATGCTGTAGTGTGATATAAACCTCAATCAGGGGTTCTATACCCACACATGTCAGTTGTGGATGTTTTGTGTGTGTCTCACTGTTTCTATAGTGAGCAATGTGTTTTATGCTAGTTATTTTCAGTACAGTTGAAATGCCCTACTTTGGTAATCCTGCTGATGTCATTCACTGTGAAATACACCTTTGGGGAACAGTACTCTAGTAATGTCTGTGTTACGTACTATAACTGTGTAGTGCTGTAGTGTAATAAAGTAGTTAGGGGTTCTACTCCCAGATACAACAGGTCTGTGTGTGTCTAACTCGTATCCTGTGTAGAGGTGAGTGTGTGGGCATTGTGGAGGAAGTTTTGCTAATTTATTTTATGGTGGCCCTACTATATATCACAATGTCAGCCAAACGGGGATAACAAATGTAAATTAGCTGGGAGGCTGGGGTGCAAAGCCATACCCATACATGTGACATAAAGGGCAGACAATCCAAGTTAGCAACCCCACTATTACCCAGAGCACACACTCAACTCATGTGTCATATGAATACACATGCCTAGGCAGCAGCCAATATGTGGGTAGTACACGGCATATTGGCCACTGATAGTAGCTATGCAGTGATAGCAGTGGCCTACAGAGGGCATGTCACCCTGCCCATCTGTCCAATATGCACGTACACGCAGACAGTGCACCTCTACCATGTTCCCCAATGGACACCTGCACAACCTGTGATGCCTTCACATGTGGCTCACAATGGACATACCATGCCTGAAAACATGTCCTGTATGGACGGATGACACTGACATCAGGGAATGCTGTTGCCATGCCATCAATGTAGGTGATGGGTAAACCTGCTGCCCAGTACCAGTTCCTGCCACAGGTGGCCAAGACTGGCACATCTAATGATAATCTGTGTTCACAACATGGACCAGACACCCCAGGTACAGTTCCACATGTCATTGTACATGCATGTGGGAGGTGTGCAAATCCCAGACACCATTCATGTCATGGACTAAGGAACACATACATGGCATGTGGTGTACAGCATTGGCCACACACAATTGTCACCCAGGTGACTGGATGGGGGATGTGTGGGAAAATGCAGTAACTACAGGCCTGAGCCACAATGCAGACCATTGTCATGTGACCTGATGCCAAGGTATATCCATCGCCTACCCTTGTACAGCCTGCTAGCACAGTTGACCATCACACACCCATGTAGACATGCACACATGCATGTCAGTACTGGCACCCTGTGTGTCCATGTTTGTGTGTTGTATGGTGCGTATGTCCACATCCACACTCACTACAACCCCCCAGGGCATACTGAAGCATGCTGTCTGATGTCTGACATCTCCTTGTACTCTTTGCCCATATGGCCTCCGTATGACCCATGTGGTGCATGTGATACCTACACATTGATGTGTTGTGGCAATCCCACTAGTGATGAGTTGCACTCCGGGCCCTGCCAAGTGTGTCACTGTGTGTGCGTCCCTGTGTGAGTGTGCCTGTGTTGACGCTGGCATCTGTTCATGCAGATAGCCACGTGTATGACACCTACCATATATCTACTGTATCCCTGTTGCAGATGTCACTCACCCTCACATATAAGTTCTGAGTGCTCCACATCAGGTAACCCATGTGGTGCATCCAATAACTGCATCGAACTCTGATAGCACTACATAGTTGTCAGGGGTTTGATACCCTGTGCTGGTAGGTGTGTGACACAAACATGCATTGGTTTTACACTCCCACCCCTCCCTGACATGTATTTGCCTCTGTCTGCCTCCCCCACTCCTTCTCTGGTGGATGTGGAGACCCACACCTGCCTTGCTTAGGCAGCAGCATGTGTATTTTATATGATGCTCATGATCAGCTGATAGCCTCTGCATGAATTGCAGCCATCCCCTAGCTGATTGCATGTGGAACAGCTGTGGTAACAATCCCATAGCCAATTGCATGGAAACACATTCCAATACCTAGGGACATCATGGTGGTGTGCCTTTTCAGTCACCGTGAGCAGGAACTATATATGTTGCTTGGCAAACAGCATCTCAGATGGAATGGGGATTTACCTCCAACAATATACACTGTGGAAAGAGGGCAATAAACAGGAGGGGGATGTGCCTGACCTGACTACAGACTGTAAGTGCTGCTATACTGCATTTGGAATGCTGTTGGTTTAATAGTGTTTGTCTGGATATACCTGTTATACATGTAATAATACCTGCCATGTCAGTTCCATGTATATGAGGAATCCCCATCTTCAGGGTCATCTGCAGACTGGACAGTATTGTGCCTATGGTTTCATGTGTTATCCACAGTGCATCTCCCTGTGGAATGCAGATGGTAGTGTGAAGATTGCAGTCTGTAGATGGTGAAGGCCATGACAGTTACTGACTTCATATCCCTCATAGGAAATATGTTGCAACAAACACAGTTACAATGGCAAATATACAAGGTTATCACAGCAACATGTCTATACTGATCCTGTGTATGTGCTGTCAGCCACACCCCTGCCAATGTTTGTACATATGGCGTGCATGAAGTGGTGCATATGTGCTGTATGCCATAAATAGTGTCATCATATCTGATAACATGCCAGTGATATATTAGATAGCTACACATGTCATGTACAGTAGGGGTTATATTTCATGACATAAGCTGGACATTCTGTGGATGTTTGCACAGTACTGAGGTCTGTGTAGTGATGGTGAATGGTGGCAGTGTGTGTATTGTTAATATGTACTGTACCCTGTGTACAGACTGTGGTAGATGACATTGCCCTAGCTCCCCTTCTATCAGATGTTACATGCTGACCCACTGTATGGTACAGTTGACTGTACATGTTTGTAGGGCCATACACACACATGTCTCATACCACAGACAGCCATCAGACCAAACTGTGTAGCAGGCCAGTATATATATGGACATTGCGTGACTGGCACATATGAGGATGGTGTAGAACAGATAATCCATATACTGTAATATTATGCTAGCCTACCATATGTGGCTGTGGCTGTGTTCATATTGGTTGTGTTTATGCACTGTCACACAGGTGTATCTTACCCTGTGCTGTGACATGGCTGTTGAGCCTGCTATATCTGCAGGTACATGTGCATTCCCCCTTACAAGATGTAGGCCAGTGTTGAGCCAGTCTACCTGTATCCTGCACAGTGCTTTGTTACATGCCTAGCAGCTTAGTGTACTTAACCAGTGGGATGTCGTGTGCAGATACTTGACAGATGTACTGCTGCCAGGCCTCTGTTAAATGTCATGTATGTCAGACAGACCAGTGGGATGCTGTACAGATGTATGTCAATATCTAGTGGGTAGTATGTGTCCATGGCACCCGTGTACTAGCAGTCATTATGTGTCAGGCCAGGCAGGAGTGAGTGAATCCAACACCTATGGTGCCAAATGTATACCAGTTGTTATGTGTTATACCCATCTACATGGCTGTCTACATCCATATTGTCAGGCCTGGTACACATGTGGTGCACTAAGGGAATATGTGTATACCTCTGGACTGTACAGGGTGTGTCTGAAGATCCATATATAGTGGCCAATATCTCTGCTGCATTTCACAGGGGCATTACATGCTAGCAGCAGTACTTTACAATGATTTCCATAGGATGTCTGTCAGTAGCCAATAACACACATGTTATAAGTAGATGTCAGCTTCCACACACACCATGTCTGTGAAGACAACCCCAATGACAGTAGCAACAGTCTAGAAATATACCTGCTATAGATGCCTGACATCTCCTTGCACTATGACATTGGGACTGTAGGGGCTGGGGTACGGCTACACTCCATGTCCAGGACATATGGTGGAAATATATGTACATATACTTATCCAGATAGCCATATATGTATAATGACACATGTGTACTACATTGAATTACCACTGCCATGGCAACCACCCACTATAAATTCCTACAGCATGTAGCCGTGGTCCTTTCACATTTCCTGTGTGATGAACATCCATCCTGTGTGTGGGCATCAGTAATAAAGGCAGCAGGTAGCAATACCCCTTACAGGAGAACATGCACACTCAGAGCGGACACATATTTGTAGGAGGTTCAGGAACAACAGACAGACTGTGGGTAGAGTTGTGTAATGCTTTGCATAGTACTGGTGTTACAGGGTGTGTGTGTTTACATACTAGTGCACCTTGGAATGCAGACTGTGTGCAGAGGTCACTATTGTGGGCCTACCTCTTGCTGGGCAGAGGTATGTCTATCATGTGTTGTTCGTCCACCACACAAGCCCTGTGTCAGTTATGACACTGGCAGTGTGTGTGTTGCATGCTACCGGTACATGGCTACATCCATGTCTATATCTAACCTCAATTCCCTGACTAAGGGTATGTTGCAGACTATCCTGTAACACCAGCACCTTGCTTAGTGTATGGCAACAGTGTTCCACATACATGTCTGTGTTCCAGCCTCTGTTCCCCATCTACATACCAAGCTTTGCACATATGTCATGCTGTTGGGGGTTGTTCTGTAGTGGGCTGTGAGTATATCACACTGCCATTGCTGCCATTAGTACACTGCTGTTGTATCCCCCACACATACAGTGGGGCTGGGGCCATATATGTGTGGGCATCACCTACACAACACATGTGCACCCTTATGCACTGCAGAGGCCAGTGTATGTAACAGTGGTATATGGTCTTGTATTATTGAGTCCAGGTGGGGAGCACCATAAATGACCTAGGCTGTTACAAATGTGGGGGTATCAGGGGTGAGCTGCCACAAGGTATGTGGATGTACAGTACCATATACTCCACCTATATTACAGCTACTAACATGACTTGGGGTACTGCAAGCCTTCTGCCTCCTGCAATGCAGATTGTTTTGTACGTTATGCCTTGTTATGTTCCCGGTATATCCCATTTGATCACAAAATGTCTTTACCTCCTACTGAGATTGTACAGAGTGTAGATAGAAGCTGCTGAACTACACACCTGCAGTATATCCAGTTAATTGTGTGGTACCCTGTGGCCCAGTCTGTCGGCACTATTGTATATTCTGAAGGGCTTGGCTTGGACTGTAACAGTTGTGAATCTTTCCAGACTACTGTATAAGTGTAACAGTTTCACAGTTGCAGTACTCCGTTTATATGGTTGTCAGTATTTGAACAGCTTTATGATATGGCATATAGGACTATTATGGTACACAATTAAAGGAGTCCCATTTCTGCAAACCTGTGTGTGGTGTCTTTACTATGACCTTTCTATGGTTATATGTTGCAGGCAATGATTGACATTTGTATGTTTAGCCCATACAATGTCCAGTTGTTCAGGTGTTAACTGTAGGCATACTGGCTGTTCCATATTGTGTGCACCTCCTACATACATATCTGACTGTGCATTTATATGCGTGTGTATGTGTAGTCACATGTATATATATATATATATATATATATATATATATATATATATATGCATATATATCCTATATATATGTATATCTGTATCAGCATATATGTGTATGTGTAGCTGTATCCTGGGGATGTTGACAGTTACACATATTACATGTCCTGTGGGAGGCAGACTGTACTTGGTAGTGTATTGCAGGGTGCAGGTGTTTGGCTGTGGGGGGATGCCTATTCATACAAGATGTATAGTGTGTGGGGCCTCTCAACCCTATTAACGGTGCATGTGGACATTGGTGTATTTGTTACTCTGTAATTGCTATCAACAGATCTATGGCCATATATACCTATATAGATATATTTATCTGCTAACAGATATATCGGTATATTTATTTATTTATTTTACATTTGTTAACTGGGGGTGTCTGACTGAGCCGGAAAGGCCCTTTTTCAGGAGAGGCCTGGGGAGAAAAGCTCCACATAGAAAAATTACAGATACATTTAGTTATTTAGACATGATCAGTATACACACAAATTACAAAAGACATGTTTTTACAGTGGTATGCAGCACATCAACAGTTACAGTGGAGAGAACAATAAAAAAATATTAATTTAAAAATAAAGATAATTAATAGATTTGTGATGTACAGCTGAAATTTGGAACATAGGTAGAATACATACATAGTACACAGATACAGTACATACACTGTAGATTAGCCAGTATTTGTGAGTAAGACTGAAAACTATTATCAAGTACTCTAGGTTTAGTATGTACCTTATCTGCTTTCACTAGCCTGGGGAGCAGTCATGGCACTGCCAACTTTGCTTGAGATGTTGCCTGATGAGGTCTTTAAAGGAGGCTTTGGATGATGTGTTTTGAATGCTAGTGGGGACAGAGTTCCATTTTTTAGTCACTGAACTACTATATAGTGCATCTACAAAGCTATTGTAGCTGTTGGTGACTTCTAGTAGTAGTTTGCTTGATGATCTAAGAGGCCATTTGGCTGAGTGATGTTGTACTAGGGTTTTGAGGGAAGGACACTTATTGGGGAGGTAATAGATCAAATGACAGAGGCAGAGCTGATTGTAGGTTAGGAGGATGGGCAGTTTAAGCTAGTGGAGTGGTCTCAAAGCAGTACAGTGATGAGTTCTATATGAGCAATTTGCAGCAAAGCGGGCATTTCTGTTATAGCAGGCTTCCATTTTGCTTAGTTCAGTTTTGTTGAGATTAGTCAGAATGGGAGATGCATAGAGTAGGGTGGATAGAAGTTGGTAGCGAGCAATGGCTGATATTGTGTTGTTGGTAAGAAATGGTTTGATACGGTAGAGTGATCCTGGTTTGGCATGTACTTTTTTAATAGTTAAGTTGAGATGACTATCAAATTTTAGGTGGGAATCTATGGTTATTCCCAATAGCTTAGCTTGTGCCACTGGAGCGATTGGAGTAGCATTTGTGGAGTAGATAGTGAATTGACTGTTATCAGTGTTTTTGTTAGAACTGGTTATAATCGCAAGCTGAGTTTTCTTTGGATTGAGGATAAGTTAAGTTTTGGTAAGGTAGTTTTCATCGTCAGAGAATGCTAGTTGACTTGTTTGCAGGAGGGTGGAAATGTTTTGTGCAGCACATATTAAGGTAGTGTCATTTGCATACTGAATGATAGATGCATACTATGTGGAGGTATGGAGGTCATTTGTGAAGATTGTGAATAGTAGTGGTCCTAAGATAGAACCCTGTGGGACTCCTATAGTTATGGGCAGCTGAGGAGAGAGAGAATTTTACCATTTTACAGAGGGGAAAACATACTGGACCTGATCATCACAAACATGGGGACTCTATGCTCCAGACCAGGAGTGTATCCCTCACTGGTAAGATCAGACCATAAACTAATGTCACTGGATATTCACATCCCAACCTCACCCCCTGCCCAAAAAAACACAGTGAAAAACTTCTCTAAAGCAAATTTCACACTCCTCAAACCTGAGGTGGAATCCTTCAAAGCCCCTGGGCCTGTGGAAAATATGGCCCAGACTGCAGAATTCTTTATAAACGCATTCTATGAACACCTTCAGGAATGCATGGATCATGCAATCCCAAATAAAACCAAGACCCAATCCTCCAAAGGCAGACGTCCTGTCTGGTGGACCCCAGCCATAAACAAACTATACCATAGAAGGAGAAAGCTACTACATGATAGAGCAAAATCCCAAAAAGGGAAGGCATCTCTGATCAGTATTAGCAAAAAACTATGGGCACTCATAAAATCGTCTAAGTCCAGCTTTGAGAGAAAAATTGTACAGGACACTAAGGATAATCACAAGGCTTTCTTTAGTTATGTTAGGAACCTGGGTGAGAATTCCCAGATATGCTCAGAATTAGTCAAAAATGACAAAAAATACACCAAACCCACAGACATTGCCAACATCCTAGCTGACAGGTTCAGCGTAACCCCCCCCCCCACCAAAAGGGCAAATATCTATCCCAGAAGAGTGCTGCCCCCGACATCTCAGATGCTCAGGTAAGAGCCGCCCTCTCCAAAGCAAAAAACACAGCATCAATGGGACCAGACGGTGTCCCGGGCTGCGTCCTACATGAACTCCGAGAAGAGCTAAACCCAAACATAAAACTACTGTTCAATCTCAGCCTTACTACAGGATGTGTACCCAAAGAGTGGCATACAGCAAAAGTGGACCCTCTCCACAAAGGTGGTGCCTCAACAGATCCTGGAAACTATCGCCCCATAAGCCTGACTAGCTTGGTCTGCAAAGCTATGGAAAGGATCATCATGGACCTCATAAATAAAGATATTGGGGACCTACAGACACTAGATCCTACCCAGTTTGGCTTTGTGAAGGGCAGATCCTGCCTCTTAAACCTGGTTGATTTCTTTGAAATGGTCACCAAGGCCATTGATGAGGGGAAGGTGGTCCACACAGCCTACCTGGACCTCGCAAAAGCCTTCGATACAATACCCCCACTCAGGCATTATAGATAAGCTCACCAGCTTAAATATAAACCCCTATGTCACTAGATGGGTTGCAAACTGGCTCAAGGACAGAAACCACATGGTTAGAATTGCTGGAGCCATGTCAGACTCCAAACCAGTTACAAGTGGCATCCCACAAGGCTTGGACCTTTCTTGTTTGGTATATATTTCTCGGAGGTACAGACCAACATGGAAGGACTGTGGCTGACCAAGTTCTCAGATGACTGCAAACTGGGCGCCATAATCGACTCTCCAGCCGACTCAAGCATCCTCCAAAAGGGCCTCATAGAAACAGACAGCTGGTACCAGAGCCATGGCCTCAAGCTAAATGCCAAAAAGTGTATAGTCATCCCCTTTGGCAAAAACAAAGTGCCTACAAATTACCACATAGGTGGTAATCCATTAAGTACAGAAGAAGTAATTAGGGACCTAGGGACCCAAGTTGATAGCAATCTCTCATTTGACAACCACGTGGCCAAAGTGGTTAGAAAAACATTTTATATAGCCCACCTAATCATGAAGGGATTCACATCTAGATCTTTACTCATCCCTCATCAGGCCCATAATTGAGTACAGTGCCCCTTTTGGGATGTACCTTACCAGACACCTGCAGCAACTGGCAAGACCCCAAAAGTACCTCACCAAGAGGATCAAAGGGCTCAAACAGATGCCATATGCTGCCCGGTTAAAGAAACTCCAGCTCTACTCAGTGGCATACCGCCTGCTCAGAGGCGAATAGGTGCCTGACGTATAAAGCCATGTCCAACCTGGAATAAATGGACATGCTGCACCTCAAAAAATCCAAATCCCATCGAGCTACGTGCTCGAGAGACTTGAACCTCAGCACTGAAATAAATAGGACATGCTAGAGGGACAGATTCATAACCCAGAGGCTCCCTTCACTCTGGAATAAAATCCCAGTCCAGGTTAGGCAGAGTCCCTCATTGACTCTCTTCAAGAGGAATCTTGATGAGTGGATGGGAGATCGTAGGTTTACCCTGGGTATCACTTATGTGTCACTGTTAGACAGAGGCACAGTATACTAACCTCAAAAAAGAGCATAGCAAAATTAATTTAAAATGGGTGGCGAAAGCCTAACACACTCTGGCTAGGCTTATAAATGCCCTAGGGCAGATAGCCTAGTATGAAACTATGAACCTATGAACCTGTTGGTTAAGTAGCTCTGGAACCAGATAAGAGTGGAATTTGATAGGTGATATTAGTTTAGTTTGTTTAGCAGGATTTGGTGCAAAACTGTGTCAAATGCTTTGGACATATCCAAAAAAAAGAGTTGACACCTGCAGGCCTTCATTTTTCAGACAGTTTACGGTGTCTGTGAAGCAGAGGAGGGCTGTAGTCGTACTATGGGCAGGTCTGAAACCATGCTGAGTAGGTGACAGGATGTTGCTGTCTAGGAGATATTTTAGCATCTGGGTATGGATGCATTTTTCTAAGATTTTGGCCAGGGGGAAGAGTAAAGCAATGGGTCTGTAGTTATTAGGTTCAGTGGAGGTCCTGCCTTTATGTATGGGTGTAACATAGGATATTTTCCAGAGTTTGGGCACATAGTTTTCAACAATTGATCTGTTTATGAGAGTAGAGATTGGGATAGCATTAGCATCTGCTGTGAGTTTCAAGAAATAGCTGGGGAGTAGGTCAGCTGCTGTTGATGAGGTTTTTAGTTTGGACAGCAGGCTTTTAATTGAAGTGGTGGAAACTGTTTTGAGGGTAAAGCTTGTATTAGTGTTATTTGTGTTGGGGTGGATAGTGAGGAAGGAACTGTCCTGTGATACTAAGGATAGAATTGAGTTCACAAAGTGGGAGTTGAATTGTGTTTCGATGGGAACTTTAGTATCCGGGGTGGTTGATTTGGGGGTAGCCTTTTGGGTGGATTTTAGTAGCTGGTTTACACTTTTTCAAAATTTTGGGGGGTTGTGTTGGTATTTAGTTTGTAATGTCATGTAGTAGGATTTTTTGTCCAGCCTAATGCATTTTTTTGCATGGTTGCGCAGTTCTTGGTACTTAGTTAGGCTTTGTGTTTCTTTGTTTTTTTGATAGTAGAGCCAAGCAGTTTCTCTGAACTTGAGGATTTGTTTGATTTATTTACTAAGCCAGGGTGTGTAGAGGTTCTAACCTTGATTTTGCGCAATGGAGCAACAGTGTCTAGGTGTTGTAGAAATGTTTTGTTGAAATATGCTACAGCCTTGTCAAGTGGGAGGGTTTTTAGGGGGGGTCCAGTCACAGTTACAGAGTAAAGTATTGAGGACCTCAGGAGATAATTTTTTTGTGTTTCTAGTGGATATATAGTTAGTGGGTTTGCATATGCTTGTTCTACTACATATAAAGTATATTATGTTGTGGTCACTTAAGGTGTCTTGGAGACTGCCTGTGTGGGGGTACAATGTGGGGTTGTTAGTTAGGATCTAGTCAAGGATGGATTCCCTTTGAGATTTTTTATCACATCTAGTTGGAATTTGGACTACCTGTTGTAGCCATGTTGATTTATTAGATTACTTGGTTGCTCTGATATGCAGGTGAACCAATCTAGGTTGAAATCCCCCAGAATAAGGGTTTCTTGTGAGTATGTGGAAGAACACCAGGATAAGAAGTCTTCAAGGCTAGCAGGTGTATTACCAGGTGGAATATAGATCACAATTGTGGTAATGACCTTTTTAGGTTGAAGTTGAAGTTGTGAGATAAGTATGTCCCAATTATTAGGGGAGGGATAGGAGTTTGGTAATTGATGTACAAGTAAGTTGGACGTATACAGTAAGGCAGTTCCACCCCCTTTACGAAGTGGTCTGTCTTGTCGAATGATATTGTAGCTGGTAGGGAGAACTTCTGAGTTAGCTATGTTTTTATTTAGGCAGGTTTCTGTTAAAGCAACTAAGTCTGGGGAGTAGTGTGCTATTGTAGCCTGGAGTTCAGGTATGTTATTTTTAATACTTCTAATATTAATATTTAGCATTAAAAGATGGTTGGTGTTGCTGCTGTTGTTAATTTGCCCAGGGATGAAGATAGCGGGGGTGTTATGTTCTGACATTTGTGTTGGAGCAGTTTGAGTTGAACAAGACAGATTTGGGCCTGGGTTGGGGTGGATATCACCACTTATGGTGAGCCTGGTATTAAAATGATGATACAGATGTTGGAGTTTGGTAAGGAGTGTGAGAAAGTATTGTGTTTTTTTGGAGTAGGAATGAGAGCATATGTGTTTAGTTCTGAATTGGTCCATTATGTAGTTCTTGAACAATTGTGGGCAGATATTATTATAATGTGCGGTGTCTGTATATGAGAGTGCATAATGTAGTGTTGCGCTACTAAGTTTAGGGATATTGCTAGAGTGATAACTTGTGGTGTTATAAAGAATTACTAGAAGACAGACTAGACATAGTTGTGTGATAGTCATGGTTATAAAGTTTAAGTTGGTTCTGGGTGAGGGTCTGAATAGGAATTATAGGGTTGCAACATATATGGATGGGTAAGTAGTGTGGGTGATGTAAATAATGCCTAGTGGGAGTGAGAGTGATTGGGAGGATTTTGTGTGGAGCAAGTTGGTGTGGTATAATGTGATCTGACTTGGGGAGCTGTGATTGGTGGAGGTGATGTGAGGGTGAGCTGTGGGTGTGGCTGTGATTACTATAAATGTAGTGGTAGTGGGGGCGGGAGAGAATAGGGGGCAGGGCAGGGGAGCAGAGAGAGCCCAAGCATTAGCGAGGGCGAACAGAGTGGGGCAGAGCCCACCAAGAAAAGAGTAAGAAGTAAGTATTACTTTACAAATCTGAACACTTTAACCAAATTCCTGAGGTCTAATGGCTTACCAGCAAGCAGAATGCAATTGCTGAAGAGCACTTGTGTCCTGGTGGGAGACTAGAAATTTAAAGATGACTCTATGCTCAGCAGGATTCTAATATAGACTTAGTATTGGGGGAGGGAGATATCACAAGGGGTGTAAACCAGGCGGAATGCAAAGAAACCAGAGAGGCAATCAGTGGAAATCTATCAGTGTAGTCCTCAGAGGGGGTAAGTAATAATTCAAACTACCTGTAAAGTGAAGAAGAGAAGAGACAGCAAAGTTTAATAAGGTTGGGAGTGTGTCTTCACATTGACTTGCTGATTAGTAACCCGTTTGTGCACAGATTAGAGAAGGGAGATACATTAGCAATGAAGGGGAATGTGTAGAGATGCAAATAAACAGGTGGGCCTCCAAGTGATACAAACTAAGGCAGAAAGCACTGAGAGGGCTACTTGATGGTTAATTTAGTCACAGGGATCTGAATTAAATGTATACTGTCTATTGGGCAGTTAGGATTACTGTACTAGCTGGGGTGGGAGTGGACACAAGGCTACAACAGTCAGTTTTATTAGCACGTTGAGAACTACTAAGAAATACTGCTAATGTAATAGCTTCACTCTCTTCTTCTTCTTCTATGTGCATAGATAGCGATATATATGTATATAGAGGTAGTAAAACAACATATATATTTGAATACATGTGTATCTATACATATATGGGTATGTTGTATCTGTTGAGGGTGCACTAGAGTTACCCACACAGACATCTATATGTCGGTATACATTCTCTGCACTGTTGCATGACAGGACTGGCTGATATGTTTCTGAAAGATTAAATATTTGTGTACCTGTCATGGATTAGTGGTACATCAGTTTGTCTAGGGTGTGCAAGGTGCTTGGTTTGAGCCTTGTCAGAGTAGTTTAATTTGTTGCTGGCCAGAACATGGCCTGTTGGATAGAGAGTGATTAAGGCACCGTACAGCAGTTGTAAGTAGGTCTGTGTGTTCTGGCCAGCAACAAAATAAACAGGTCCTGCAAGGTTCATAATCAGGACCCTGCACATCATACACAAAGTGATTTACCATTAAGCCATGGCAGATATGCATACTCATGATATTTCCACATACATATCATCCAGCCCAGGTATACAACACTACAGAGAATGTATTCCACCATGTAGATGTATTTCTAAAGACATGCTTCTGGAGCATTTCTCCCCAGACCTCTGCTGAAAACAGGATCTGTGGAACCTAGTCGGACTTTCCCGGTCAACAAATGTTAAATAAATAAAAAATAAATAAAAAAAAATCTATCTATCTATATATATATATATATATATATATATATATATATAGATATAGATATAGATATAGATATATTCATCATTGAGTGGATATAACATATCTGTATATGTAGATATAGGTATAGACATATCTATATACATATATATATATATATATATATATATATATATATATATATAAAGAGATACGCATACAGCCAACGATATGTATGTATATATCCACATGTCCACATATAGACAGCACTACGAATGCATATATGTCAGCATATATATGGTTCACATTTCAAAGGGAGAAATCCATGTGTCCGGACGCTGGTAGGCCTAAAGTATGTTCTCAACATTGCACAATCCTGCAATAAATGTATAGAATGTGCAATGTGTGAATGTCAGTATGCATTCACTCATTGCAGATTAGGCAATTTGGTTGCGGATGCCACTATAGTGGGTATGGGGAATAATTGCCTCTCCCCACTGTAGTGCACACTAGGAGTTCATATATCACAGTAGGTGGGTTGTGGGGGCCCAGCCTCCCCAGAGGGGGGTGCAGAGAGTCATGCCCCCCGCCATTATGATATGCATTCCATCCTGTGGTTCGAGTGTCAGCAAAGGTGCCTGTAGAACTGCAGTTCTCTTAACTGTGGTGCAGTAAGAAATGACGGGTTAGTCCTTTCTGTTTGCAGAAAGGGCCGTTCGAAGGAATGATTGTCCCCCTGTCAAAGGTGACCACATATACATCAATAAAGGCATATATGGACATACATCTGTAGATGGAACTGGGAATGTAACCACAACATTTATGTCCACATGCACCATTGATGAGTTTGAGAGACCCAAACAACATATATCTGGCAGGGATAGGTATCCCCCCAGCCAAATACGTCTAGACTGCTATACAATACCAACCTTAGCAGACCCCATAAGCAGGACCCTACATGACAAGGGCAGTACATGTTAGCAGTACTCCATCCCACCTGTAGGAAGTAAGTCTGGCATTACTAACCTATCATGCAGTACAGTCGAGTGACATGTCATGCTTGGGAGAACCCCCTGGGCAGGTGCAGTAAGTAGCTGAGATCCCTCAGACAATCCAATAGCCCTCCACCTGACAATGGCTTCACCAATGTTGGCAAGGACATCCACAAACCCACCATGTCAGCTGGGAACTACCACCTGGTAGCCTGATGACCGTGGTCTGCAGGGACACAGAACATATCAACAATGAACCCACGGCCAATGTCACTGGTTATCTCAACACACGGGACCCCGCCAATTTTGGGCTTGTCAAAGCCAGAGAATACAACCTAAACCTGGTATACCCCCTCAGCCCAATCATGACAGGTGTAGTTGATGGTTAGGAGGTGCACAAATGCCTATGTAGTCATAGCAGGCTTTTGTACACCATCTTGCTTGTAGGAATGTGTGTAGTTGTTACGGGATCTAACTCCGTTCACAGGATATGTTTCCACCAAGAATGCTTTGCATATGCCAACATACCGCAGGCATCATCCCGTGGGCATACAGTCATTCACAGGTCATAGATGTGTCAATGCCCTCCTCCACACTGTTGAGATGTGCAGCACTACTGGGGTTGCTATAACTCACTGGGTGTGACTGTTGTGGACACGACTGTCATAATTGCAGTTACTGTTGCATCTATCCCCTCACATAGCTGTCTGTAATACTGTACGGTGTATGTAATCAGGTTGTTAGTTGTTGTTTACACCATTCACAATAGTTGAGCGCCTCACACCCTCCTAAGGGTAGGGCTATGCCACCGGAATTGGCACACACACATGTTACTTAGGTGAGAATCACATTAGAGTGGGGAGAGGGACATACACCCTGCTGTTAGCATGTTCATTGCAGACTGCATATATAGCACTGTGTGGTTATGCCTATCTGTCTTGGTGGGATTACATGTGCAACAGATGTATTACCTGCATGGGGACATACCTCCATGTGTGCAGTCCTGTACCTGTACTGCATCCTAACCAAAGGCACTATGTGTTGTACCCAGCCATGGCATGTGTACCACCCACTACACTACTGGTGTCCACTGTAGAAGGCCTGCCAACACCACTACACCCATCAGCCATGTGGCACATGGACAAACACAACACAATCTGAACAGATACTGGTGACAACAATACAACAATGTTAATTAAAGCTATAATGCATCATGGCTGCACAGCTACACCTTCCAAGATATTAGCATTTCACTTTACTGCTGACAAAATGCTACACATAATTCCATTGCTACATTGTTGTACAGTCACCCTATGCATCAGAATCATAGTAGCCTGTCCCTGCATCAATGTTACAGATGTCAGGCTGTGGCACAGGTATCATCATATGCACAGGGTGTGTTGTTGTTTTGCCAAAGGCCTAGGCTGAGCCATACAATTGACAACATGTGTGTGTAAGGGGGCTGAGTATTGTTATGGGCCACTGGTGATGTCGTGTATGCAGGTATGTGGTTGCCCTAGGTTCATTGTTTATGTGTGTGTGTCTGCATGTACACAGTCCCTCCATGTGGCTGCCCTATAGAGGGAATTGTGGGACAGTTGCAGATTGTACCTGGCAGGGTTTGCAGCTCACCATTTCTGGCCACGGACACGGGACCTGTGCCTGGCAGGGGTGCTAACGGCAGTATCAGGTACAGAGCCAGACCGAGTACTGTCCCCCGGGTTTGACAGACATCCACTGGATCCAGGTCCCTCCTGGGATTGGCCAGGGCCACGTGCACATGGTCTGCTCTGATGGGTTGTGGACATCCCCCCCCACATTGCTGGGGCTGGTACTGCCACTACTGGAGTGGCTGTGAGTGTCTGGACATCCACGGCAACCTCCAGCTGCTGGTGTTGCTGGCATACGTCCATGTGGCTGTTGCAACCATCCCACCCTGTCCTGATGCATGGACATGACATTTTGGATGAGTTCCAATGTCTCTCCCCAGCGTCTATCCATGACCACAGTGTAATTACGGATGGCACATGCTAGGTCATGGATGCTGTCAGTTACAGAGGTGTGATGAGCCCTCTCCACCCCTAGACCTTGCCTGGTCTACTGTTCCATTTGTGCCTGTGTCTCCATGGCAGTCTGGAACATGCATGTGGTTGAATTAGATGTTGCATGTCTGCAGGGTGCATGATGACCAGCAGTACTCCTACAAGCACCCCTGCACATCTGCCTATGTGATACCCTGCCAGACATCTGGCTATGGCTGCTGTGTCCTAACACACATGCCATAGATGCCACACTGTCCTTGCCCATGCCAACCGTAGACTGTCCCTCAGCTAGGGCCAATGGTGATGAAGTGTGTAGAGGCAGTTTAACTGTGTACGTGGATGGTGTGGATACAAGTGGGTTGTCAAATGGTTGCCCAGCTGCAGCCCCTGACGACCCTTACTGTGCCTCAATATACCTGTCATCATGGTCATTGTCTGTATCAGTGACATCAGATTCCCCGTGGGAGGGACCCAGCCCCACCTCGCCACCTGTGAGGGGGAAACCGGGAACAGACTGTAAGACCCGTACAGCACCGCTAAACAGTAAATACACACACACATACACACACACACACACACACACACACACACACACACACACACACACACACACACACACACAAATGTGCAGACATGGCCACACACACAGACATACACACATGCAGTTGACATACATGGCAACCCATACACTACACCAGAGAGCACCTACAGACAGCTCCCACAACCCCATAACACACACAATAGCAGGTGATGGTGTAGTTCAGTATCACAAACATACCTGTAATTACACACATGTCAGCATGCAGGACACGTGGGGCTGAACAGCATGCAGTGCAACTGCAGTCAAGCCCCGTTACCAACATTATACATGGCTGTGATGCATGGCTTCTGTTTGTAGGTGATGGCCCTCCCCATGGAACCCACTGCAGCCACATCCACAGCACTGCTGTGCATCTGTTCAGCACCCTGGCATGTACTGTGCACCATACCTCACGAGTGTGCACACCATTGCAGGATGTGTCTGTGTGTGTGTGTCAGATGTATTTCCGCTGCTACTCACAGCCTCTGTGTGTTCCTGGATCACATGTGGACATGTGTTTAGTAACTGCTTAATGTGTACTCACATAAGTCATCATCAGTGGTGCATGTATGAGTGGTAGAGTACCATTAGGCCAACCACAGAGACATTGTACTGCACCTATGGTGAGTGTAGAGACCATGATAGGGCTCTGGCTGATGTTGCCTGTGGTACACATAGGTTCATAGTTGAGTACTGTTCTGTTGGTCATGGGGCCTACATAAGTCTAGCCACAGGGGTTCCCTGCCATACACCACCCACTAGGTTCATAGGTTCATAGTTTAGTACTAGCCTAACTGCCCTTGTGAGCTATTGTAAGCCTAGCCAGTTATCTCTGTGAGACTCCAAACCCTGCACCTTGTGTTTGTTGTAAGGCAAATACCTTAACCATTAGGCACCCCCCAACTAATGTTATTCCCATGTGCCCATGTCAGGCTGTGGCACACACATGCTACCCAGGGTGTATTCCCTATTCCCCATCCAATTGCCAAGTGTTTCTGTCAAGAGGGCCAATGAGTAGCATTGCCTGACATGTATGGGTAGACCATTCCAGAGTGTGGTGATTCCCCAGGACAGGAACATATCTCTCCAGTATGTTCTGTGTAATGTGATGATTAGGTTTAGGACCCTGGAGCGTGTGTTAGCAGAGGGAGTGGGATGTCGTTATATGTAACATGTTCAACTGCTCTGAGTATGACATAGCCGTGTATGTTGGGTAGATGACAGCTGTGCCTGGGCAATGTGCACTGGAGTGTAGCCACAGTTGTCTGAGATGGACTGTGTATTGCATGTGTTTGAGGCTGGTAATCTCATTAGTGAGGTGTGTGCTGTGTCATTGCACATGTACAGCACACATTATGGGTAGGTGTGTTACATGTGTACATGGACTACACCTTAGCTATGACATGCACAATGAATTGCCAAGCATAACCTTAAACCATACTCACTGGCATCCAGCCGCTGCCTTGCTGGTATCCCAGATGTACCTACATTGAGATGGGATAGAGTTGATGTCAGTGGCCACAGCTGTGGCATTGTTACAGGGTGGCTGCAATATTACAGTACATCAACAGCTGAAGTCCACAGTACTACAGTTTATGCATTATTGCTTATCGGTACTACACAGAAACATACCCCACATCTCACACATGCATGGTCTACCTGTACAGATGCATACACTACAGTAGTCTACTGATATGCCCTGGAAACTTACCTGCATGCTCAATGTGTGGTGTGTGAGTAGCACCCACCTCCATGACTATATAAGTCTGTAGCTCTTGTGGGCAGGCAGGTGCTACCAGGCTGATGAGCAGCTCCTCCATTCTGGTGAGGGGGATGGATGTTATGCCCCCCCCATTGCAAGGTGGTCACCCCCACACGGCAGCAGCATGATGTTGTAATTGCCAGAGCAGGTCACTACAATGGTGGCAGACCTGCTCATAGGTTCGGCTGTGCAACCCCACCTCATTCACCCTGCGGACCACATTAGTCCACATGGCTGTTCTCTCCTGCTGGTCCATGCTTGCCCATGAGAAGAGCAGCTGATAGTTGTGTATGATGCTGGTGATGATGATCTCTTCCTTAGTGGCACTGTATGTGGGGTTTCTTGGGTGTGCCATACTCCCTGAAAGACATAATGATGGAAATATGTCTGAGCAACTCATATGTCAAGTTTGCCATGATACAATACTCATATCAGTCTCCTGCCACCATATTAGCTCCAACATAATGTTCATACTACGCTAGTGGTATGTGTCGAGTATGTGTACCAGTGGGCCATATATTGTATTGTACAACACTTTCTGCTATGTGGTTATAGACATGCTCCCTGTGGAGACACTAGAGTTGCAGGGCTGTTACATGGTATTTCACCTGCATGCCATTATCACTGCCACTATGTTTCCACATATGCATGTGGTAGGCCTGCTATGTGATTGCTACACATATGCCATTCTGTAGTATTGGGGATATATATGCATGTTGTTGGACATGTTCTGGGATTATGAGGACTATTACAGCCCACATATGTTCCATGACAGTTACACACAAGTATGTGTAGAGGTTATTTGCCAGCAGGAACACCACTCCAACCTAATGTGCACATGTTACCAGTCCACATCACATCCATGGCCCACCATGGAACCTCATTTTCTACTGTTCCATCACTACCTTCATGTGGAACCACCTCAGGAGATAGTGTACCCCGCATGGAGCACACAAAGACATGTATCTGTCACCCACGTAGGTCACGAGTATTGAGCATGGGGAGGTCCACAGTG
>NC_056726.1:1953053638-1953081138 GCF_019279795.1 Protopterus annectens
CAGTTATTGTTGCATCTATCCCCCACATAGCTGTCTGTAATACTGTACGGTGTATGTAATCAGGTTGTTAGTTGTTGTTTACACCATTCACAGTAGTTGAGTGCCTCACACCCTCCTAAGGGTAGGGCTATGCCACCGGAATTGGTACACACACATGTTACTTAGGTGAGAATCACATTCGAGTGGGGAGAGGGACATACACCCTGCTGTTAGCATATTCATTGCAGACTGCATATATAGCACTGTGTGGTTGTGCCTATCTGTCTTGGTGGGATTACATGTGCAACAGATGTATTACCTGCACGGGGACATACCTCCATGTGTGCAGTCCTGTACCTGTACTGCATCCTAACCAAAGGCACTGTGTGTTGTACCCAGCCATGGCATGTGTACCACCCACTACACTACTGGTGTCCACTGTAGAAGGCCTGCCAACACCACTACACCCATCAGCCATGTGGCACATGGACAAACACAACACAATCTGAACAGATACTGGTGACAACAATACAACAATGTTAATTAAAGCTATGATGCATCATGGCTGCACAGCTACACCTTTCAAGATATTAGCATTTCACTTTACTGCTGACAACATGCTACACATAATTCCATTGCTACATTGTTGTACAGCCACCCTGTGCATCAGAATCATAGTAGCCTATCCCTGCATCGATGTTACAGATGTCAGGCTGTGGCACAGGTATCATCATATGCACAGGGTGTGTTGTTGGTTTGCCAAAGGCCTAGGCTGAGCCATACAATTGACAACATGTGTGTAAGGGGGCTGAGTATTGTTATGGGCCACTGGTGATGTCGTGTATGCAGGTATGTGGTTGCCCTAGGTTCATTGTTTATGTGTGTGTGTCTGCATGCACACAGTCCCTCCATGTGGCTGCCCTATAGAGGGAATTGCGGGACAGCTGCAGATTGTACCTGGCAGGGTTTGCAGCTCACCATTTCCGGCCATGGACACGGGACCTGTGCCTGGCAGGGGTGCTAATGGCAGTATCAGGTACAGAGCCAGACCGAGTACTGTCCCCCGGGCTTGACAGACATCCACTGGATCCAGATCCCTCCTGGGACTGGCCAGGGCCAAGTGCACATGGTCTGCTCTGACGGGTTGTGGACAGCCCCTCCCCACAGTGCTGGGGCTGGTACTGCCACTACTGGAGTGGCTGTGAGTGTTTGGACATCCACGGCAACCTCCAGCTGCTGGTGTTGCTGGCATACATCCATGTGGCTGTTGCAACCATCTCACCCTGTCCTGATGCATGGACATGACATTTTGGATGAGTTCCAATGTCTCTCCCCAGCGTATATCCATGACCTCAGTGTAATTACGGATGGCACCTGCTAGGTCATGGATGCTGTCAGTTACATAGGTGTGATGAGCCCTCTCCACCCCTAGACCTTGCCTGGTCTACTGTTCCATTCGTGCCTGTGTCTCCATGGCAGTCTGGAACATGCATGTGGTTGAATTAGATGTTGCATGTCTGCAGGGTGCATGATGACCAGCAGTGCTCCTACAAGCACCCCTGCACATCTGCCTATGTGATACCCTGCCAGACATCTGGCTATGGCTGCTGTGTCCTGACACACATGCCATAGATACCACACTGTCCTGGCCCATGCCAACCGTAGACTGTCCCTCAGCTAGGGCCAATGGTGATGAAGTGTGTAGAGGCAGTTTGACTGTGTGCGTGGATGGTGTGGATACAAGTGGGTTGTCAATTGGTGGCCCAGCTGCAGCCCCTGATGACCCTTCCTGTGCCTCAATACACCTGTCATCATGGTCACTGTCTGTATCAGTGACATCAGATTCCCTGTGGGAGGGACCCAGCCCCACCTCGCCACCTGTGAGGGGGAAACAGGGAACAGACTATAAGACCTGTACAGCACCGCTAAACAGTAAATACACACACACATACACACACACCCACACACACACACACACACACACACACACACACACACACACACACACACACACACAAACACACACAAATGTGAAGACATGGCCACACACACAGACATACACACATGCAGTTGACATACATGGCAACCCATACACTACACCAGACAGCACCTACAGATAGCTCCCACAACCCCATAACACACACAATAGCAGGTGATGGTGCAGTTCAGTATCACAAACATACCTGTAATTACACACATGTCAGCATGCAGGACATGTGGGGCTGAACAGCATGCAGTGCAACTGCAGTCAAGCCCCGTTACCAACATTATACATGGCTGTGATGCATGGCTTCTGTTTGTAGGTGATGGCCCTCCCCATGGAACCCACTGCACCCACGTCCACAGCACTGCTGTGGATCTGTTCAGCACACTGGCATGTACTGTGCACCATACCTCACGAGTGTGCACACCATTGCAGGATGTGTCTGTGTGTGTGTCAGATGTATTTCCGCTGCTGCTCACAGCCTCTGTGTGTTCCTGGATCACATGTGGACATGTGTTTAGTGACTGCTTAATGTGTACTCACATAAGTCATCATCAGTGGTGCATGTATGAGTGGTAGAGTGCCATTAGGCCAACCACAGAGACATTGTACTGTACCTATGGTGAGTGTAGAGACCATGATAGGGCCCTGGCTGATGTTGCCTGTGGTACACATAGGTTCATAGTTGAGTACTGTTCTGTTGGTCCTGGTGCCTACATAAGTCTAGCCACAGGGGTTCCCTGCCATGCACCACCCACTAGGTTCATAGGTTCATAGTTTAGTACTAGCCTAACTGCCCTTGTGAGCTATTGTAAGCCTAGCCAGTTATCTCTTGTGAGACTCAAACCCTGCACCTTGTGTTTGTAAGGCAAATACCTTAACCATTAGGCCACCCTCCCAACCCCCCAACTAATGTTATTCCCATGTGCCCATGTCAGGCTGTGGCACACACATGCTACCCAGGGTGTATTCCCTATTCCCCATCCAATTGCCAAGTGTTTCTGTCAAGAGGGCCAATGAGTAGCATTGCCTGACATGTATGGGTAGACCATTCCAGAGTGTGGTGATTCCCCAGGACAGGAACATATCCCTCCAGTATGTTCTGTGTAATGTGATGATTAGGTTTAGGACCCTGGAGCATGTGTTAGCAGAGGGAGTGGGATGTCGTTATATGTAGCATGTTCAACTGCTCTGAGTATGACATAGCCGTGTATGTTGGGCAGATGACAGCTGTGCCTGGGCAATGTGCACTGGAGTGTAGCCACAGTTGTCTGAGATGGACTGTGTATTGCATGTGTTTGAGGCTGGTAATTTCATTAGTGAGGTGTGTGCTGTGTCAGTGCAGCATGCATTATGGGTAGGTGTGTTAGATGTGTACATGGACTACACCTTAGCTATGACATGCACAATGAATTGCCAAGCATAACCTTAAACCATACTCACCGGCATCCGGCCGCTGCCTTGCTGGTATCCCAGATGTACCTACATTGAGATGGGATAGAGTTGATGTCAGTGGCCACAGCTGTGGCATTGCTACAGGGTGGCTGCAATATTACAGTACATCAACAGCTGAAGTCCACAGTACTACAGTTTATGCATTACTGCTTATCGGTACTACACAGAAACATACCCCACATCTCACACATGCATGGTCTACCTGTACAGATGCATACACTACAGTTGTCTACTGATATGCCCTGGAAACTTACCTGCATGCTCAATATGTGGTGTGTGAGTAGCACCCACCTCCATGACTGTATAAGTCTGTAGCTCTTGTGGGCAGGCAGGTGCTACCAGGCTGATGAGCAGCTCCTCCACTCTGGTGAGGGGGGATGGATGTTATGCCCCCCCCATTGCAAGGTGGTCACCCCGCACGGCAGCAGCATGATGTTGTAATTGCCAGAGCAGGTCACTACAATGGTGGCGGACCTGCTCATAGGTTCGGCTGTGCAACCCCACCTCATTCACCCTGCGGACCACATTAGTCCACATGGCTGTTCTCTCCTGCTGGTCCATGCTTGCCCATGAGAAGAGCAGCTGATAGTTGTGTATGATGCTGGTGATGATGATCTCTTCCTCAGTGGCACTGTATGTGGGGTTTCTCGGGTGTGCCATACTCCCTGAAAGACATAATGATGGAAATATGTCTGAGCAACTCATATGTCAAGTTTACCATGATACAATACTCATATCAGTCTCCTGACACCATATTAGCTCCAACATAATGTTCATACTACACTAGTGGTATGTGTTGAGTATGTGTACCAGTGGGCCATATATTGTATTGTACAACACTTTCTGCTATGTGGTTATAGACATGCTCCCTGTGGAGACACTAGAGTTGCAGGGCTGTTACATGGTATTTCACCTGCATGCCATTATCACTGCCACTATGTTTCCACATATGCATGTGGTAGGCCTGCTATGTGATTGCTACACATATGCCATTCTGTAGTATTGGGGATATCTATGCATGTTGTTGGACATGTTCTGGGATTATGTGGACTATTACAGCCCACATATGTTCCATGACAGTTACACACAAGTATGTGTAGAGGTTATTTGCCAGCAGGAACACCACTCCAACCTAATGTGCACATGTTACCAGTCCACATCACATCCATGGCCCACCATGGAACCTCATTTCTACTGTTCCATCACTACCTTCATGTGGAACCACCTCAGGAGATAGTGTACCCCGCATGGAGCACACACAGACATGTGTCTGTCACCCACGTAGGTCACGAGTATTGAGCATGGGGAGGTCCACAGTGACATGGGGTATGTGTTACATCACCTGGAGGCATACAGTACACATACACAAGGTTTAACATGCATGTCCCTCCTGCCCAGTGCACAGCCCAGGCACCTTTATGTCCATGTAGATGCTGTTGTGACTGTCCATGGGTGGGCACCATGTTCCCTTTCTTCCCATGTGGGGAAACCTGTCCACAGTGTTTAACCACCACATGTGTCATATACCTACCAATATGTGCTTAATACCCTTCACCAACATATATATCCCACCATCCCATACAATTGTAATGTGTACCCAACATGGGTTACAAACCTCACTCCACACTCCATCTTGCAGCCATGTACTGGTGTGTAGGTATGTTGTGTGTTGATGTGTGATGTTCTCTCACACATGCCATGTTGTTTATTGATGTGTGATGTTCTCTCACACATGTCATGGCAGGGAAAATGTATTGACATGTATATATATATATATATATATATATATATATATATATATATATATATATATATGTGTGTGTGTGTGTGTGTGTGTGTGTGTGTGTGTGTGTGTGTTTATATACCTATATAAACGTATAACTGTTCGAGGTTCTATACACATACACAGCTGTGAATATGTATCACACATATATGTATCTGTATGTGGGGTGCATACGAACATCTGGACCACACTCATGTACCCTCTTTACTTCACAGCTGAACTGTTCTGCCTTGCTGCAACACAGACAAGTGTCATATGTGAACACAGACTAACATTATGGGGGTATATATGGTGACAGACTTTAGATAAGCATATTATAGTGCTATGGCAGTTGGGCATGCTATGCTACACTTTAACATGACTGTCCTGCAGGTGGTGTGGCCTCTCACCCATGTGTCTATTATGGCAGTATTAATACCCCCACCAGCCATTGGCCACAGTAAGTTACAGGACACAGATATCATGGGTCACATCTTTGCCATTCACTGCTGGTCTGCACATTTGACAGGTATGTCCCACTGCCCACAGGGACTGATACTACTGTCCAGTGCAGTTGTTGAGTACAACATCATTACAGGAACAAGTACTGATGGCACATATACATCCTTTCACAGTATACATCTTATTATTCTATGCCATATACTACATGCCAGTAAATGCATATCTGTTTCACATACCTGTTATGTTGTTTCCACTGTTACACAACCCTGAGCTTTGTGAACTTTCTTGACATTTTTTTCTCTCTCTCTCTCTCTCTCTTTCAGTCTCTCCAGTAGAGTGATTGAGCTGGTTTGAATAGATTGCAGCATGCTTTTTTTGGTATTGCACATGATCAGGTGGTGGCCTCTGCACCAGTCAGTGCTAATTGCATGCAGCCTGCTGTGTAGTACTTCAGATAACCACTGTCATGGCAACCCTGTACTATAAATTGCTGCCTTCTGTGGGCATTGTCCCTTCACCTTTACAGTATGGATGACATCCTTCCTGTGTGTGGACATCAGTGTTACAGGCAGCAGCTAGCAATATCTCTTACAGCAGAACCTGCAGACACAAGCAAAATCCACATTTGGGTAAGGCTCCAGACCTACAGACAGCGTGAGTAGTGTTGTTGTGTGCAATGTATCTTGCTGTTCTTGCAGGGTTTCTGTGTACATAGTACTTTTTCATGGAATGCTGTCTGTCTGCATAGCTCTCAACTGTGGGCCTATCTGTATGATACCAGGGGTATTGGCTGTTAGGTTTTGTCTGTGCACCACACATGTATTGTCTCAAATATATCTGTGGCATTCTGTCTATTGAGTGCTATCAGTACTTGGCTACATCCATTTGTATTTCAATGTCATCTCACTGCATATGGGTATTTTGCAACAAATCCTGTAACACCAGCAATTTCCAGGGTGTGTAACAGCAATAATGTAAATACGCCCCTATGTTCCTGCCTCTGTCCTCCACGTATATGCCAGTCTTTGTCCTGCTGTGATACAGGAAGGGTTGTTAAGTAATGGTCTATCATTATTTACTGCTAGCATTACTGCTATCATCCCAGTGATGTCATGGACTCCCATACCAAATGTTGGGCCATGTCCATATATATAGGGGCAACAGCTGGTGAACACATATGTGCCCTTGTATATTCCTGATGAAAGTGTGTGGTACATATTGTTCCTTGCCCTTGTACAGCCTTTTATGGGGGGTTCTATGCCATTAACCTAGGCTATGGCACCTTTTCAGTGATATAACTGCTAAGAAGAGGGTCATTCAGTGTGATAGTGAGGTGTTAGGTTAAGTAATGTTATGTACACGATACTGTGACATTAACACAAGTGCTACTTTTCCCCCTAGGGTTTTACTACAGGGTATAATTGGAGGCTGCTGAACTACATCTGTAATTGTTGATTGTTACGTATCCTGAAGGCAAATCCTGTTCCTACTGTAGTACTTATTGAAGGCTTTGGCCTGGGCAGCACAGTATGGTATATATACACATTGCTTGCATCTACTGTTTTGTATGGGCCTTGCATTCATGATTGATTACATATTTCAAACCTTATGTGGTGTCAGTATTGGCATACATTGTTGTATAGTACAGGAATAAAGGTTATCTATGTATGCATACCTGTATGTCGTGTCATGTCCTTTGAATTGTGGGTGGGTATATGTTTAATGTCAGTATTCTCATTTGTGGGAATGGTTGCCACACTACAGATTTCACAGGTGCCAGTGGAAGGGATTGTGTCTGAGAGATATACTTTGCACCCAGTACTTCCACACTACTTCTACTGATAACTTTTGTGTGTGTACATGTGTATGTACCTATATATATCTCATATGGCTATATCTATATATATATATGTATCTATAGATATATACATCTGTATATATATATATATATATATATATATATATATATATATGTATATATATATATATATACACATATGAACATATGTATGTATCTATATACAACTGCTGTTGTATGATTATTTGTGAGGCATATACTAATATATATATATATATATATATATATATATATATATATATATATATAGCTGTCTATCTGTCTACATTTACAGATATATATCTGTCCATATGTCCATGCATGTTCAGCTCATATTTTGGCCTGTTCCTCATTCACTTGGCAATTGTCATGGATGATCGCAGCATTGAAGTCAGTAACTAGTGGCAACACTTTTGAGTTTCAGACTTCATCTCCTTCTACATATGTATTCTGATACATTTAACTGTGTAATTAGCAACATTTTAAGTGTAACAGAGCTTTAGTTGACATATATCCCTATTTGCACCCACAGTGTGGCATGCTTTGTCCAGACTTCTTGCATCAACAGGTTATGTGGTGTGATAATAATACATTTCTTGTACTGTTGACTGATTGTGCTGCAGGATATGTTTGTGAAAACTTCTGGTTATGTATATCTGCCATGGTTTAGTGGTATATCACTTTGTGGATGGAGTGCAGGGTCCTGGGTTCAAGCCTTGGAGAGGCAGTTTATTTTATTGCTGAGCAGAACAAGGGACATTGGCTACAGAGTGATTAAGGCACTTTTAAGCAGTTGTAAGTGGGTTTGCACAAGTTTGCGTGATGGTAAGCACTGTCAACCTCCGCTTATGTTTTCTTACAGTCAGTTAGCTTCAGATTTCTCAACCTGCATAGGCATAGCTTACTCCCACGCAAACCCGGGCAAACCTACTTACCGCTGCTTAAAAGTGCTTACTGCAGCTTACCCCTGCACTAATTCCTTTAAAAGAAAAGAAAAAGGGGTTGATAGGAAAGTTTAGAAAAACAAGGCACATAGAGGGAAAGACAGTAGGGAAAATAGGTAGGCATGTACAGGAAGGGTACAGGAAAGGTCCATAGCTGCCCAGTTCTTCTACAGCAACAGCTGTGTATATACACTATGTTTGCAGGTACATTTGGACCCTCAACCCCATGGAAGAGGGGTGAGGACACCATATATTCATTGTGATGCCAATTAAACCAGATTACATGTGTCCAGTGGACACATATGCGAAATGGACAGCTATGTATGGGGCGAGATTTTTTTGTGGGAACAGATTGCCCTTTTTTTTCTTTTTTTCAGGTGAGAGTGGGATGTTGGGGAAGGGTAGTAGGTATATTTGGGGAGATAGGTTGGATAGGTTAACAGACAAGACACACAAGATGCATACAGGGCTGGTATATGACACATGTGGGGGGTAAACACCTTGGATGGGGAGGGGTGTTTGGAAGTTGCAAGCCCATGAGCCCCCAACTGGAAACAGTGGGACTGAGGTCCTCACCCATGGGCAGTCACCACTGCACCTTCACGGCTCCGAAGATGGCTGTGCTGGGGGCTGTGTAGGAGGGGCAGGCTCACCCTCTAATAGCGCCACTCAGCCCTCAAGCTGGCATAGCTGCTCTCGATACTCCAGATCGAGCTCCTTATGCACCATAGCCCGGACATGTTGACGGGTGACAGGATCCCATCTGCTCCCATTCCGAGGGGAGGCGAGCCCAATCCCCTGCAGTGGGTTCCTCCCGAAGGTGGCACAGGGCCCACGGAGGAGGAGGTCCCAGGCTGGGCCCCAGATGTGCTGGTGCCTGGTGCCATGGCCAGCTGAGGTGGGATAGGTGGGTCCGCTGGGACTGGCCTTCCCATACGAGCTGTGTTGTCGCAGGTTTATGACAGATATGGGTTAGTAACAGTCAACAGCTTTCAGGATTAGTTATAACAGCATGCATAGGTATTCCCATTAACCCGGCACACCAGAATTAACACAGTTGCAAAGCAAGCAGATCACATGCATATATGGAACAACAGTGGCCATTACAGGATCATGCAGATTTCATTGATGGCAACAGGCCACCAATATGGGTGTATTTTCACATGGCATATGCATAGAAACAAATGTGAATATTTATAAACCATTAGGACATATATCCCAACAATAGATTGGAGTGTACACATACCAGTTGAGGAGTGTCATTGGGTTAATATGCACATATGGTGTGGGGTGAGAGAGAGTTCAATTAACAACTAATATGTCCTTGTAGTTTTCACAACATTCTTAGTCACTGCAGTGGTCTTTCCCTTACATGTATTATTACACTACACAATGGCCTTATATTGTACACTGGTATGTTTATATATTATTATATACGTGACCTGTGTCTTACATACAGGTGTGACAGGCTGCAGATGTTAATGCAACATATGTTGAGAATTGCTCTCATACACTTTGGGTGAGGTGCTATAATGACAGGTTTGTTTCCATATACAATCTCTGACTATGTACACATTTGATTATCAGTTATATGTGATTGACAGCTGTCTACAATTCTTGGAACTTCACACTGGATTTTCAGAGGAACAAGGTACCAAGCTGGTGATAAGGGCCATATATCTGGACATGCTGGACAGATTGGAACAGTTGTGGGGTATGAATATGCATACAAACTTCAATTTGAACATTCTAGAAAATTCCATACAGTTGTTGGGTGTAATTATGCATACAGCTTTCTATTTGAACATTGTATCAAAATCTGTTGTGGAGTATGATTATGCATGCAACTTAGTAGCACTCCCAGGAGTCAAACCCCTACTGTGTGTGACAAAATATTATAGCTAACATCACAGTACACTGTGCTATCAGGGAATTGCTGTACAGCCTTTGACTCTTTTCTAAGTCTCCCTAACTTGTACAACATAACTGACATCTTGGCACTTCCAACATTGTTATGCAGAACTTCACGCCCATTTTATCTGCATACCACGGTGTGGGTGACACAGCTTAAGATAGAACAGTACTATTTATAGTATGGAACAGATCGCCAACATATGAGAGAAGAGTAAACAGAAGCACTCCAGGGGTTATACCTTTATTCACAAACTATTACACATTTATTTCTACTAGTACAACACTTTCTAAGGCTCTTATATTTATTTGTTATGACAGTACATGCAGACTGATTACTAACCTGCCTCACAATGCAGCCTTTGCAGCCTAGCATCATGGGCTTTTTGGTTTGCAGCCTGCTCATCTGCAGCTGTCAGAGAAATGCAGTGATATTTAGCCATACCTAACCATAGTATACACAAGCTAGGCAATTATTTACTACTTAGTAGAATGAGTACTTACTCAGTCCTGGGGCACTGGGCATCTGCCGAGACTCCTGGATCCACTGTTCCAGTACATCCCCCCTCTGCCGCTTCAGGTCAGCATGGTGGTGCCTGACCTGCTCACCAGTCCGGAGGATACCTGTGGCACTGGTGAGGTCATGGACGAGACTGTCCCAGGTCTCCATTTTATACTGTGAGCCCTGGTACTGGCCCTGCAGTAGTCTCTGATCATGGAGTTTTACCAGGAGCCATACCATGATTTTTGACTCCTGGATGCCCCAGCGCTGCACTCTAAATTGAGTGCCTTCACCCACACCAGCCATTCTACCTGCAGTAGGAAGCTAGAACCATTTATGAGAAGTATTCCCACCTGTGGGGTTTAAATATGGCCATTTTCACGCACTTTCCCATGATTGGCCAGTTTTGAAAAGGCTAAGCTATGGGCACACCTACTTACATAAGGCTGGCACTGCTTAAAGAGGTTTACCACTAGGCAGATTGAATTGGCTCCGCTACACATTGCTTACACTTCTTAACTTGAGCTGTGCTGTGGTTAGCATAGCTTTATAGTAAATTAGCACTATATTTGCCATTTGGCAATGATTTATTCTTCATTACAGGTTATATATGTGTTTGGTATCCGTGATTCATGTGTCCATACAGTGTATGGGGAGCTGGGGAATTCTACACTTTATTACAATCACACCTCAGATCTATGCTTACTGCAGTACTCCATTTCACATATTTATGTCCTGTGGCAGGTTATACAACATCACACTGTACATAGATTCAGTTCACATGTTTGGTTTGATTTTCCTGTGGTGAGGATTAGTTTGCTGATACTTCATTTATGTGTATTGCTATGATGTCTTAGTGGTTAACTGGTGTGACTGTGGTGTACAGGGTCCTGAGTTTGAGCCTTGCAGAAGCTGTTTATTTTGTTGCTGGGCAGAACACGGGCCGTTGGGTACAGAGTGATTAAGGCATTTTAAAGCAGTTGTAAGCGGCTGTGCGTGAGTTTGCGAGGAGCTAAGCAATGCTAACCTCTGGTTACAGTTTCTTACACTCAGTTAACTTCTACGTTGCTTCATCTATGTGGGCAATGCTTAACCCCGAGCAAATGCACTTAAACATGCTTACTACTGCTTATTTTTGCTTAATCCTAGTGCCTTATCCATTATGACACTGACACTTCACATGTGCATTTAAATGTTATTATGTAGGTTATACTGCAGAAAGATGTAAATATATGTTCATATACAGATTTCACATGGAAAATGATATGTGCTGCAGTGGGACTCGAACCAAGAATGGCTGCTCATTAGGCAGATGTTCTAACCACTGCACTATTGCTATGCTGCTTACTTTGCATATATATTCCTTGTTATCCTCTTCAGCCTTTTCAGCTGCTTTAACCGTAGCTAAGCGATGTGCAAACCTGTGCATCTATGGTTAGCTGTACTCGGGGTTTTAAAAAAAATAAATAATAGGGTTTCTTCATTTTATTTGACTGTACTGTTGCTGATGAACACATGGGGACTGTTGGTGGGGATACGTGGACACTTGTAAGCAGTCTTGCTCATTTATTTACACATTCTTCTTTTCTACTTTGCAGGGGCATGTTTATTCTGAGAGCTCTGCTCTCAGACATGCCCCCTGCACTCGTCCATACTCCATGTAGCATTAGGAGTTCAGGCAGCACGCCTTCATTAATATGCATGGCACGCTGCCGTCCTCCTCTTAAACTGCCGCTTTCGTGCAGAACTAGATTAGTCCTGCATGGAAGTTTAGTAAATTCGGGGGAATAAATAGCAATGCAAACAGGTGTGACTAATTTCTTTTTGTATAAATATGTCAAACCTTTAGTAGTTGTTGAAATTCAGAGTCACATTAGCAATGGCATCATCCTTATCAAAATAAAATTAAAACTTACTCCATGATAAACATTCTTCCATGTTATTTAATGCAATTTAAATAAATTATCCAAATTTACTCGAAGCTATAGGAACCAATAGTTTTTTGCAGTATTCTAAAACAATCTTAGCATACTTAAAACTTATCAGTATAACAATAGATTTCTTCCACAATATAACTGAATTTCTAATTTGTTCCTTAAGAACAAGCACTAAATTTCATAACTTTTAATATCTGTAAATGTCGTCTTGTTTCTTGAAGAAAAAAAAACTGCTTTGTTTAATTCCAGATATATAAATAAAATGCTTTCATACTTCTACTTTTAATACAACTGATATTTAGGAGAACAACATAAGGTTGCTCACATATTACTGAAAGAATCCCCCAGATTTTCAAAGCCCTGTAGAATGTGCAGGATTAGTCTAAGAGCTATTTTCGGAAATATGGCCGACGTGCGATCCAGGAACGAGCTCCCGGGACATGCACGTGAGCTCTTAGACTAATCCTGCCTGGACTGAGCTCCTGTATGCAAATTACCCTCATTTGCAGGTGAAAACCATGCAAATGAGGGTAATATGCAATCCAGAAAGCTGGCAGCTGTCCGTGCAGGACGAGTGCAGTGTGCAGAAATGTTCTCGGTTAGTAACCGAGTACAGTTCAGCAATCTACAAAACAGAGCTATGACAATTCCAAATAAAGGCTGCATATCATTGAGGAAGCATGCCAATGTCCAAGTAGAAGGCCATTGGCATTGCAAAATGTAAAAGGAATAAAATAAACAACGTTTAATTTTATTTCCACCGATCTCGCCCGGTTAAGCATAGGGCAGCAACGCACAAACGGGATGGGGGGAAAATTAATAAAATAAACCTAAAATAAGCATTCTAACAAAAATCAGTATTCTGCCATGCAAGTCAGTGGCAGTCAGAAGACAACCTGGCCAGTGCATAATGGTTGCTAAGGGGGGGAGTACATTAGTAGGCAATCCTATGCAAATGAGGGAAAGGTTAATGAATCCCAGATTTTCCCAGGGTGTAAGGCAGGTCCCAAGAGTGTAAGAGTATAAATAGATGGATGCAAGACTAGGATATAGGTGACATCATGGGTATGTGTGCCAGGCATACTGTAAGTGGATTAGAGACCTGTGGCTTGGGATTGCAACTAGCTTAGCACAGCTAAGCTAGGGATGTGTCTAAACCTGCCTAGCAATCTTTACAAAGTGTAAACAGGTGTGTGCGCTGTGCACCAGGTTTTACAGGAAGAAAAAGGAAGCTAAATCAGGAAAAAAGCAGCTCTGTGCACATTTGAGCACTCTGTATGTGCACACAGGCCTAAACAGGGAGGCAATGGGAAGGGAAAACAACAGTAGGAAGGTAATCAAGGAGAACTAGCTGTGCTGCCAGGTGAAATGTATCAGAATCAGCTAATCACACAGGCAGCAGACCAGCCCAGCCCAGAACACCACTGCAAACCAAACAAACACCTAGCCCCCTGGGTTTTCCACATTCTACACCACCAGTGTATACAAGCGGGGAAATTTTTAAAACAAACCTACAAAATGAGAAGAGCTACAGCAAGCAACAGAGAACAACATGCGCAAGAGGCTGAGGGTGGTGAGGATGTCAATACTGCTGAACAACCCACAGTGAGGAGACAGAGAAGAGTGTACAGACCTGGGGTAACCTACCAGGTGCTACATGAGCTGGAGATAGTCGAGCACTATACGGTGGACAGAGACCTCCTACAGCAAATCTTTGAGCTGTGCAGGCCACACCTGACACACCACACTGGCCTAGGGGAACTCATCCCAGTGGATACCAAGGTATGTGTAGGCCTAGGTATACTAGCCACAGGTACTTCTCAAACCCACAACTGGGGATAACATAGGCATCTCACAGGCATCATCATCCAGAGTATTCCACCAGTTCCTGGATGACATGCCAGCACATGCCAGTGAGCACGTATATTTCCTCAACACAAATGAGGTGTTAACCCGCAATATGCGTCACTTCCACCAAATAGCTGGCTACCCTGGGGTAGTGGGTGCTATAGACTGCATGCACTTACACATCAAAGCACCACCTGTTGAGCAGGGTAGGGCCTACACCAACCACAGGTGCATCCCCTCCATCAACTGCCAGGTCGTATGTGATGCCCAGGGCATTATACTGAATGTGTGTGCTGACTGCCCTGGAAGCTATGATGATTCACACATATGACAACTGACGCAGCTGTACCATAGATTTGCCGATGTGGACATCCCCTATGGTCACCTAGTGGGAATGCTGGGTACCCACTGGAGCCGTGGCTGATGACACCCATCAGAAATGTGCACACACCTGAACAACAATGCCATAATGAGACACATACACAGGCCAGACATATAATAGAGCATGTGTTTGGGATGCTCAGGTCACGGTTCCAGTGTCTGGACACATCCGGTGGAGCCCTGCAGTATTTACCAGCTACATGTACCCAAATAGTAATGGTATGTGCTATGCTACACAATATGATCCTGCGGAAACAGCTGTAGCAGGAACAGCATGGTGCAGGGCCACACAGCCCCCCACCAATGTCAAGGCCTGTACAGGCACAGAGTAACTCAGAGGAGGAACAACATGAGCCTGCCCCAGTAGGCATAAGGGGGCATGCCCAGTATGCCCTGGCCTTGGCAAAGAGGCAATGCATAGCATATGCACTGACACAGTAGGGGCCCAGGGAATGACACCTCTCTCTGACTTGCACAGACAGTAAAAGGGATGCCAAATATGACACTACCTGTGCCCAACCATGTATAGGGAGTGTACTATGTGCATCCAACGTAGGCAGCCCTCCAGCACCATCCTCAAGTCTGGCAGAACCTCAAGGTAAGTCAATCAACCTACCAATTGGCAAATGGACTAGAATGTATTTTTACCTGTAGCTATGGTATGGATGTGAACATGCAAGGGAATTGGGTGGCCGGATGTCAAGGCAGCAGAGAGTAGACACTTATAGTTGCATCATGAGATCTGTAACACATACTGGTGTCACCATAGTAGCCAGTACTACACAGGGTAACAAAACCCACTGCAGGAAATGGCCTGAGCAACAGGGGTGTCCATAAGAGCCACACATGCCAGTAAGGAAGGATCACATACCCAACAGCAGTGTGAGCCAGCAGGTCAGGTGAAGACTAACACAAACAAATGCTGTACTATGGCCTCTGAATGTGCCCTGTGGTTAACCCCTCCCCCAGGTGTACACAGACAGACCACAGCAGGCCAGGCAGTTAGATGTAAGCTGTGAAGGCTAGGAAGTCAGAAACTAATATGTAGTTAAACAAAGCTAGGATCTGTACTACACTGGTAAGCCCTAGCCAGCAGCATAGGTAAGACTACACACTGAAATGGAGTACCTGACATACCAGTACAGTCCTAGCAAATGTGTACAAGTGTCAGGTGCATCCCCCCAGCCAAGGTACATTTAGAGTAACAGTCAGGTGTGCCCCCCCCCACTCCTGTGTAGAACAGTAGAAACAGTCAGGTGTCCCCCCACAGCTAAGCAGAAATGTAGCAACAGTCAATGGTAAATGACTGATGGATACCCTGCAGACACAGCATGCTACCTGTCAGTCTTCAACACAAAGGTCAGCACCGCAGTACAAACAACCTGGACGTGATCCACACATGCAACACAGATGGCCATCCTGGGCATGCTCAAGCATTTAGAGGAATGAAGGCAATGTCAGTCAACAACATACTGAGAGGTCATACTGGCCATGCTCACACACTTAAACACATCTAGGTCATGTCTGCAAACACCAGTGGACCAGACATATCTGGAAGTTGCAGTTCTCAGTGCGGACACGTCAGTATGCACCAATCCTGCCTTGCACACACAGTGGATAGGAATACAGACAAATATGTACAGACAACACACTATAATAAGCTACAGGTACATGGGCATAGATGTGTGGAAGAGGGTGACCGTGACAAGGAGCCATGCAGGCCTGTCCCAACTGGCACACAGCCAAAGGACCCCAAACACATGAGGTGCGGATATAACCCACTGTAGATACTAGACACCAGTACCTGTCAGCATGACAGACTATGTGGTGTAAGTGCCAGCTGTGCAACAAGACTGTACAAGTAAGTAGCCATCTAGTAGCTGTATACACGCACCTGTGACACATGACCCCGTGTGTGCCCCCATGCGGCATGTCAACCCCTACATGAATGGGGTATGGCCCATGCACACACTGCCCTCCCCATAGCAGTAGTATGACAAGCCTGCTCAGGTCATCAAATGTGAATTACACCTTTGTGAGAGCTATATCTCAGTAATATGCATGGCGCGTCCCATAACTGTGTACTGCTGTAGTGATAGAGTAGTTAGGTAGTAGTACTAACCCCAGACCTGTCAATTGTGTGAGTGTGTGTTTGTGTATGTGGCTGTCTGTCTCTGAATGTGTAGAGGGAAATGCTTGTTAGGCTACTCACACACCATATAATACATATATTCAACTTTGGCAAGGCTGCTGATTGTTAGGCTACTCACACACCGTACAATACATATATTCAACTTTGGCAAGGCTGCTGATGTCACTCATCAAGAAGTACACCTCTGGGAAAATGATAGTCCAGTAATCACCAAAGTGTGTTCAGTAACTGCATACTGCTGTAGTGTGATAAACTAGTTAGGTAGGTGTTCGAACCCTAGACCTGACATTTGTGTGTGTGTGTGTGTGTGTGTGTGTGTGTGTGTGTGTGTGTGTGTGTGTGTGTGTGTGTGTGTGTGTCTGACTGGGGAGAGAACAATGCTTTTTAAGCTACTCACATTCCATACAATACAAATACTCTACTTTGGCAAGGCTGCTGATGTCACTCACCTAGAAGTACACCTCTGGGAAAATGATAGCCCATTAATCACTGTAGTGCGTTCTGTAACTGCATACTGCTGTAGTGTAATAAACTAGTTAGGCAGGTGTCCGAACCCCAGCCCTTGCATTTCTGTGTGAATCTGTGTGTCTGACTGGGTAGAGAACAATGCTTTTTAGGCTACTCACACTCCATACAATACAAATACTCTACTTTGGCAAGGCTGCTGATGTCACTCACCTAGAAGTACACCTCTGGCTAAGTGATAGCCCTGTAACTGCGTACTGCTGTAGTGTGATAAACTAGGTAGGTGTTTGAGCCCCAGCACTGGCAACTGTGTGTGTGTGTCTGACTGGGTAAAGAGCAATGCGTTTTAGGCTATTCACACTCCATACAATACAAATACTCTACTTTAGCAAGGCTGCAGATGTCATTCACCTAGAAGTACACCTCTGGGAAAGTGATAGCCTACTAATTGCTGTAGTGTGTTCTGTAACTGTGCACTGCTGTAGTGTGATAAACTAGTCCGGTAGGTGTTTGAACCCCAGCCATAGCAAGTTTGTGTGTGTGTGTCTGTCTGGGTAGAGAGCAATGCTTTTTAGTCTACTCACACTCCATACAATACAAATACTCTACTTTGGCAAGGCTGGTGATGTCACTCACCTAGAAGTACACCTGGGAAAATGATAGCCCAGTAATCACTGTAGTGCATTCTGTAATTGTGTACTGCTATAGTGTGATAAATTAGTTAAGTAGGTGTTTGAACTCCAGCCCTGGCAACTGTGTGTGTTTGTGTGCGAATCTGTATTTGTCTGACTGGGTAGAGAGCAATGCTTTTTAAGTGACTCACACTCCATACAATACAAATACTCTACTTTGGCAAGGTTGCTGATGTCACTCACCTAGAAGTACACCTCTGGGAAAGTGATAGCCCAGTAACTGCCGTAGCACATTCTGTAACTGCGTACTGCTGTAGTGTGATTTAGAACTGTGGTAGTGTTTCATCTCCATCCATGCCAGTTCCAGATGCTTTGTGTGTGTTTCAGTGTCTGTGTATGGAGCAATGCATTATAGGCTACTCACTCGCAGTACATTACAAATGCCCTACTTTGGTAGTCCTGGGGATGTCATTAATTGTAAAATACACCTTTGGGGAATATGTACTGCAGTGATGTCCGTGGCATGTAATATAACTGTGTAGTGCTGTAGTGTAGTAAACTAGGTAGGTAGGGGTTCTACTCCCAGACATGACAGGTGTGTGTGTTTGCAACTCGTATCCTGTGTAGAGGTGGGTGTGAGCCTGTGGGAAATGTGGAGGGGTTTTGCTAATTTCATTTATGGTGGCCCTACTATATATCACAATGTCAACCATACAGGGATAACAGATGTAAATAGCTGAGAGGCTGGGGTGCAAATCCATACCCATGCGTGTGACATCAAGGCCTGCCAATCACAGTTAGAAACCCCACTGTGCTTTAACTTGGGACTCACAATGGACATACCATGCCTGACAACATGTCCTGTATGGACAGATGACACTGACATCAGGAAATGCTGTTAGCATGTTATCAATGTAAGTGCAGGGTAAATCTGCTGATCAGTACCACTTCCTGCCACATGTGGGCAAGACTGGCACATCTGATGATAAGCTGTGTTCACAGCATGGGCCAGACACCCCAGGTACAGTTCCACATGTCACTGTACATGCATGTGGGAGGTGTGCACATCCTAGACACCATCCAAGTCATGGACTAGGGAACACATACATGGCAAGTGATGCACAGCATTGGCCACACACAATAGTCACCCAGGTGACTGGATGATGATGCAATACCCACCTGTGTGGGCAAATGCAGAAGCTACAGACCTGTGCCACAATGCAGACCATTGTCATGTGGCCTGATGCCAAGGTATACCTATCACCTACCCTTGTATACCCTGCTGGCACTGTTGGCCACCACACACCCATGCAGACATGCACCCATGCATGTCCGAACTGGCACCCTGTGTGTTCGTGTGTGTGTTGTATGGTGCACCACATCCACATGCACTACTCCCCCGCGGGCACAATGAAGCATGCCGCATTATGTCTGACAACCCCTCATACTCACTGCCCATACAACCTCTGTATGACCCGTGTGGTTTATGTGTTCCTTGCACATTGATGTGTTGTGGCAATTACATTTGACATTACTACTAGTGACGAGTTGCACTCCTGGCCCTGCCAAGTGTGTTAATGTGTGTGCATCCCTTTGTGAGTGTGCCTGTTGCAGATTTCACTCACCATCACATATATGTTCTGAGTACTCCGCACCAGATAACCCATGTGGTGCATCCAATAACAGCATTGAACTGTGATAGCACTACATAGCTGTCGGGTGTTTTATAGCCTGTGCTGGTAGGTGTGTGACACAAGCATGTGACAGTTTTACACTCCCACCCCTTCCTGACATGTATTCACCTCTGTCTGCCTCCTCCACTCTCTCTCTGACAGATCTGGAAGCCCACACCTGCATTGCTTAGGCAGCAGCATGTGTTTTTAAAGTAATGCTCATGATCAGCTGATGGCCTCTGCATGAATTGCAGCCCTTCTCTAGCCGATTGCATGTGGAACAGATGTGGTAACATTCCCATAGCCAATTGCATGGAAATGCACTCCAATACCTGGGAACATCCTGGTAGTGTTGGCCCTTGTCTGTCACTGTGAGCAGGAGCTATAACTGTCGTTTGGCAAACAATGGGTTGGGGATTTACCACTAACAACATACACTGTGGAAAGAGGGCAACAAACAGGAGGTGGATGTGCCTGACCTGACTACAGACTGTAAGTGCTGCTATACTGCAAATGAAGTAATGTTGGATAAACAGTGTTTGTCTGGATATGCCTGTCGTACATGTCGCAATACCTGCCATGTCAGTTCTGTGTATATCAGGAATCCCCATCTGCAGGGTCATCTGCAGACTGGGCAGTGTTGTGCCTTTGGTTTCATGCGTTAGCCACAATGCATCTATCTGTGGAATGCAGATGGTAGTGTGAGGATTGCAGTCTGTTGATGGTGAAGGCCATGACAGTTAATGACTACATATCCCTCATTGGACATATGTTGCAACAAACCCCATTACAATGGTAGAGTAATGAGGGTATCACAGCAACATGTCTATACTGGCCCTGTGTATGTGCTGTCAACCACATCTCTGTCAACCTTTGTACATATGTCGTGCATGAAGTGGTGCATATGTGCTGTACACAGTAAATAGTGTCATCATATCTGATAACAAGCCAGTGATATATCAGAGTGATACACATGTCATGTACAGTAGGGGTTACACTTAATGCCACAACCTGAAAATTCTGTGGATGTTTGTACAGTACTGATGTCTGTGTAGTGATGGTGAATGTCTGCAGTGTGTGTATTGTTAATATGTGCTATGGCCTGTGTACAGACTGTGGTAGATGTCATTGTTCTAGCTCCCCTTCTATCTGATGTTACATGCTGCCCCACTGTATGATACCATTTTACCTTACATGTGTGTAGGGCCATAAACACACATGTCCCATACCACAGACAGCCATCAGACCAGACTGTGTAGCAGCCCACTATATGTAGGCTCATTCTGTTAGTGGCACATATGAGGATGGTGTAGGACAGATAATCCATATACTGTACTATTATGCTAGAGCACCATATGTGGCTGTGTTCACATTGGTTGTGGTTATGCACTGTCACACAGGTGTATCCTACCCTGTGCTGTGACATGGCTGTTGAGCCTGCTATATATGCAGGTACTGTAGCATGATAACCTTAGGATGTCTGCCAGTAGCCAATGGCACAAATGTTATGAGCAGATGTCACCTTCCACACACACCATGTTTGTGACAACAATCCCAATGACAGTAGCAGATGTCTATTAATATACCAGCTATACATACCAGACATCCCCTTGCACTATGACATTGGGACTATAGGGGCTGGGGTAGGGCTATGCTCCATGTCCAGGACATATGGTGGGACGATATGGACATGTACTTATCCAGATAACCATATATATATATATATATATATATATATATATATATATATATATCTGAGTACACATGTGCAGTACTTCCAATTACCACTGTGATGGCATCCACCCACTTTGAATCCCTGCATCATGTGGGTATATTCCCTCTACATTCCCTGTGTGATGGCCATCTTTCCTGTGTGTGGGCATCAATGTTACAGACAGCAGGCAGCAATACCTCTTACAGGGGAACCTGCACACTCAGGACAGCCACATATATGTAGGAGGATCAGGACATACAGACAGACTGTGAGTAGAGTGGTGTAATGCTTTGCATTGTACTGGTGTTACATGGCGTGTGTGTGTGTGTGTGTATGTGTGTGTGTGTGTGTGTGTGTGTGTGTGTGTGTGTGTGTGTGTGTGTGTGTGTGTGTGTGTGTGTATTGGTGTGTGTACATACTAGTTTACCTTGGACTGCAGTCTGTCTGCATAGCTCAGTATTGTGGGCCTATCCTCTAGCTGAACAGAGGTGTGCCTATCATGTGTTGTCTGTCCACCACACAGGTCCTGTGTCGGATATTACACTGGCAGTGTGTGTGTTGTGTGCTAGCAGTACATGTCTATATCCATTTGTGTCCCTGATGTCTTATTCCTGCATAAGGGCATGTTGCAATGCATCCTGTAACACCAGCATGTTCCAAGGTGTGTAACTGCAATATTGCGGGTATGGCCCTGCATTCCTGCCTTTGTCCTCCACATATATAGCAGCCTTTGTCCTGCTGTGATACGGTTAGGGTTTGTTAGGTAATGGCCTATCATTAACTACTGCTAGCATTCCTACTATCATCCCAGTCATAGTGTGGAAACCCACAACATTTGTTGGTCAGGGACCATACATGCGACAGATACATTGACATTACCACAAGTAATGAATGTCCCCCTAGGGCTTGACTACAGAGTGTAATTGGAGTTTGCTGAACTACATCTGATATTGTTGGTTGTTACGTATCGTAAAGTTATATCCTTTGTCTACTGTTGTACAAATTGAAGGGTTTAGCCTGGACACCATAGTATGTTATATATCCGCACTGTCTGCCTCTACTGTTATGTCAGGGCCTTGCATCCAAAACTGGTTATATACATCAACATCCATGTGCTGTCAGTAATGGCATACATTATTGTATGGTATACAAATAAAGGTTGTCTGTGTATACATACCTGTGTGTTGTGTCATGCCCTTTGAATTGTGAGTGAGTATATGTACAATGTAAGTATCCCCTTTTGGGTCTGGTTGCCACACCACACATGTCACAGGTACTAGTTACAAGGCTTGTGGCTGGGGATATATATTGCACCCAGTACGCCCACACTATCTCTACATATGTATGACTACTAATACCCTTTTTCTGTGTATATGTGTATGTACCCATATATCCCATATATCTTATCTATCTATATCTATCTATCTATCTATAAATATATATATATATATATATATATATATATATAGATATATATATATATATATATATATAGATATAAATATATGTATATATATATATATATATATATATATATATATATATATATATATAAATATATATATATACCTGCACATGATTGTCAATGTATGGATGTGTGTGCATATCTGTACCGTTGTAATGTGTACCCCTTCAACATAGTACATTCCCTGCGGTACAATGGCGTATCTGCATGATATGTTACAGATATTGACCTGACATGTACAGGTGACATGGATTACTGATGGAGCATTGTAGCTGTGTTTTGGTGGGTTCTGCTGTCAAGTACTGCATGTGCTGGATATTGGATTGCACAGCGTATCTGTTAAGGCTGGGGGTGGGGGTTACATAGCAGTAATTACCAGGTGTTCCTCATTTGTGTCCCCACCTCCATTAACTGTGCTCATGGTCTGTTATGTACTACGAAGTGGGGCAGGAGTCCATTCCTATGTGGAAATCATATACACATGTCTATCTGTGTGTATATATATGTATATATTTATATATATATATATATATATATATATATATATATATATATATATATATATATATATATGTATATCTGCATAGGTATATATGTGAAACCCCCATGTATAGAGGGACAGAACTGGACAGTGATATAGCTCTAGCTATGTATATGTATCCATATATATCTGTGTATGTATGTAGATACATATATATACATGGATATATTCACTGAACATATTAATCTATCTATGTATGATTGCTGTTATGTGGTTATTTCTGAGTCATACATACACATATATATACCTATAGCTGTCTATCTCTCTACATTTACAGATGTATATCTGTCCATATCTCCATGCATGTTTGGCCTATCTGTATGGCCTGTACCTCATTCTCTTGGCAATTGATATGGATGACCATAGGACTGAGGTCAGTCATTCGTACCGACACGTACGTGTTTCAGACATATCATCACCATCAATATATGTGTTCTACTACATATAACTGTGTAACTTGCAATGTTTTAAGTGTATTAGAGCAAGATATGACAGATATCCCTATATGTACCCACATTATGGCACACTATGTCCGGGACTCATGCATTAAGAGGTTGTGTGGTGTGTTATTACTACATTTCCTGTGTTGCTGGCTGATTATGCTAGATGATATGTATGTGAAATGAGTGGTTATGTAAATCTGCCATGGTTTACTGGTAAATCCCTTAGTGTATGATGTGCAAGGTCTTGGATTTTGGCTTTACAGAGGCTGTATATTTTGTTTCAGGGCAGAACGCTGGCTGTCGGATACAGAGTGAGTTAGGGACATTTGAGCAGTTGTACGTGGGTGTGCATGGGTTTGCACAGAGCTAAGCAATGCTAACCTTGGGTTGTATTTCCTTACACTCAGCTAGCATCTACTTAGCTCAATCTATGTAGGCAATGCTTACCCCCATGTACACACCCTTGCAACTTCTTATCCATGCATACTACTGCTGTTATGTGCTTACATATGCTTACTAGTGCCTTAGTCAGTATGACACTTCACATGTGCATTTAAGGCAGTACTCCTGTGCAATTATTTAAATGTTACTTAGTAGGTTATGCAGCACAACGATGTTAACATACAGATATCACATGGAAAAAAGGATGTGCTGCAGTGGGACTTGACCCGGGAATGTGTGCTTGTTAGGCGGATGCTCTGGCCACTACACTATTGCTGTTTTGTTTCATTTGCATATGTGCACCATAATGACATACCCATGTTCCCTTCCCCCGGCTATGAGCTCCACGTACACAGCATCCATCCATTCCCCAGTTGCTAGCCCTGCCATACCACACCTCCAAACATTTCCCTCTCTGCACGTCTTGGTACACCTCCAGTATACTGTCCCCACCCAAGCGTCGGCAGGCTCTTCATCCATTTAGTCCACGTATGTACCAGCTTCCCTTGATCCTACTCCAGTACTGCTGGTGACATCAATGTGACCCACAACTGTTGGTTCATCCTGCCAGGGATGGACCTGTTGTTGTGTCAAGAGAAGACCTAGCTGGTCTACAGTGTTTCTCCCACTGGTAGCATCCTGTCAGGCTATTGTGCAGCAGCGGGTTGCTCACACACCTGGCCAGTCTCATCTCCCAGTTCCATGGAACCAACATCCCAGGTGTGACATACTGTGCATGAAGCACGCTCACATGCCCTCATGGTGTGCACAGTATATCATTATTCCCTTCGGTATTATGCAGAACTACTATTTTCACAGTATGATTGGACAGGCACTGTTCTGTGCTGCACATAGACTGCTCATAATACTGTGGTTGAGCAATGGACACGTGTTCTGGTATTAAGCTACATACTTATATACATTTCCTACACTGTTAGATGCCTGTGCTGGATGATGTGTTTGTGATCACAGCAGCTGAATGTGTATCCGTCATGGCTTAGTGGAGCTCACGTTGACTATAGTATGCAGGGTCGGGGGTTTGCAACCTGGAAGTGCAGATTATTTTGTTAATGGACACAACAGCTGTTGGATGCAGAGTGACTAAGGCACTGTAGAACATTTGTAAGTGGGTATGCGCTGGTTTGCATGAAGCACAGCATTACTGACCTCTGGTTGTGGCGTCTTGCATTGAGTTAGCCTCTACATTGCTTCACCAGTGTGGTGCTCACATACCGGGGGCCAAACAGGCTTACGCCCGCTTGCTCCCACATACACATGCGCAACATCGTGCATTTTGTTCACATCTGTCAATTGGGACAATCTGACTGTATACTTGTCCATTGTCAGTGGTGGCTCAGGGTATAAAGCTCCACATTGACCCCAGCTACTTATTCCAATTAATACTGGGGTGTTCACATTCATAGAGGGTAACAGACATAACATAGCTATGTCCCCCATTCATCATGTTTAGTATGCATTAAAATGTCAGTATTATCCATGCTTAGGTCAGGTTTACATGTCAGGTATGACTGTTGACAAAGGTCAGTTTAAGGTAAGGTTGGATTCCTGTTTCACAGGTCAGGATAGGTTACATGCAGGTATTTGGGTAGGTGTAGTTATTCCATACCTGTGTGGTACAGTAGAGGGGAATAGCTAAGGAGTAGGTAGGTAGGTAGTGGGGGTGACATTGTAACTGTATAGTAGCCTGTAGGTATAACTGGATGGGGAGCAATAAAGAAGTTTCATTGGATGTTGGGATTTGTATGCAAGGCAGGACAAGAGGTGTTGGTATCACTAGTTGATGTAGTGGTATAGAGTGTGAGGTGGGGGGAGGGTTTCGCAAGGTGGTGAGCCTGTGCTGCTCCAGGTGTGCTTGTGGTGTTCCTTCATGCGTTAGTTACATGTGTCCTGTGGGACAGCTGTGATACTACATGTGGGTTGGGGTTCCAGATACTGGCAATATAGTGGGGGAAGAGGGTGTCACCTACATGTAACCGTAAACATTAATAGACATGGAACAGGGGCTGATAGGTACATTGTGTGCATGTGGCACAAAGGGGGGTGTTAGTAGGGGAATTATCCAGGGATGTGCAGGACGGCTGCAGGGAATGTCCACAGCTGGCCATTTGTCTACAACAATAGCTGTGCATATGCACTGCATTTGGTGTTTGTGTTGGACACTCACACCCCTGGGTAGGTATGAGGACTACAATAATACCTTGTGATGCCTATTAGATCGGCTTACATGCCTAAATTGGGGTGTTACGACCATGAATTCGTAGGTGTTAAGTAGTGGGTTATGCAAAAACACATATGGTTATACCGTACTTTGCCATGTAAACTGGACTGTGCTGCAGTGGGACCCACATCGGGAATGGCTGCCCGTTAGGCGAAAGCATGCCTGTCGACTGTACCGAGTCCACAAACTGTCCAGAGTTTGCTTCATAATATTGGTGTGTTCCTCTTACAATCTGCACCTGTCTGGCAAATACCTGGGAACTGACGTCATTAAATACAGACAAGTATTTGGTTTTAAGACTCCACATCCTTCAGGTGAGTCATGCTAATGCATAACCTATTATTCTATCAGCTTTCTAAGGTTGTAAGTGGAATATGTGATTTCTGTCCCTATTTGTCCCCCCAACGGTTTAGGCTCTGTCCAGTGGTTTTGCTCGTAGAGGCTGAGAGGTATGAGCGGAAGCTCTGCCCAATTCACAATATTGCTTACATCCACGGGGCGGTCTGAATACAACTGCGCCAGCCAACACCTGCATGTCTAGGCCCATAATTGCATACCCATAGTTCCCACACCTGCCCCTCCTCTGCAGCACTCATCCTTACTGTGGGTGCAGGTGTGGTCTAACCACACCACTGCACACTGCCCACTCTCCACATGTCGGGACCCATGTCATACGTTGTCTCGACCCATGGGTCATCAGGCTTGCCCAACCTACTGGTCCATGTACATACAT